>NW_004955434.1:342827-344854 GCF_000276665.1 Chinchilla lanigera | reverse complement strand
ATGGAAAGATTGAAAAATATTATTCAAGGAATGCTGGTGCTTATGTAATATTTAGCAAAATGTACTCCTTCAATTTGCTTTGAAATATAATGTATTATTCTGTGATGGTGGTGACAGGTATAAAGATGATGAGATTTCTTAATCTGTAAGCCAGATTGTATACATTGTACATTTCTTTTAAGATGATAAAAGCTATCAATTCCATTCTGTTACCCCATCTCTTCCTTTGAAGTGTATACTTTGAAGGCCACCCATTCCAGATGGCATATCTATACGACAGAAAAGCTGACACGTCCACATGAACTTTTATGTCAGAGTAATAAACTTTCATTGCTCTTAGCCACTGGAAGTTGGTGGTTCACCTGTGATTGTGCTATAATATAGCCTATACTGACCAATGCAGAGATTAGGGAAATATTCATGAAGCCAAAATCACAGAAGAAGAGGGTGCAGAAAAGTAGTGTAGTGCCTTTTTTAGGAGACTTACTGGAATTTGTTCAATCTGGGTCTGTCACAGGGTGTGACTTTATATAATGTCACTAAACCTTTAAACATTCTCATCTGTAAAGTGGGTGTAAGAATAGTAGATACTTGAAAGTGTAGTAAAGAATAATAAATGAGATAATGTAATATAAGTGTTTTTAAAAATTCTTTGCATATAGTAAACACTTAATAAAATGTTTGACAACATGTTCAGTGTAAAAATGTGAAATGATACACACACTCATCTTGCCTTCCTCAGGATATTAGTTGATACCACTCAGTCCAGTCTATGAAAGAGACCTCCTTAAGTTATAAATGAAGACTCAAAGATGGCTTGGGAGGTGAGTAATTCCATGAAGCTATTTGCAAACTTGCATGTGTAAACAGTGCACTTCTCTAAATATAGTGAACCTCAGCTGAGATTCATTAACAAGCTGTCCTAGGAAAATAGACCTATATAGGAATATAGGAATGGAAAATTAAATTTAGATATAAAAGATATTGTAATGAACATGTTAATTTGAAATAAAGTCTGACTAGATTTTTGTGAAACAATAAGGAGTCTAATAACTCACGAGTGCCATCTCCAAGAATCAAAGCTCAGAGCCTTTTGGCTGAGATCATTTGTGCTACTTCAGACTACTCAGTCTCCACTCAGGTCCCAAAACAAAGTTCCATGTGTATGGGACACCTGGACCATGGGGAACAGTTTTGTTTGACCCACTACGCAACGACACCTCCAGGTCCCGCACTGCCACAGCCAGCTCCTCAGCTCCTGTGACCAGGACAAAGAATCTAAATTAACTTGTGATAAAGCACTTTAAAAAGATCCCCTAGCAAGACATTTGATTCATTTCATTTGAAACTTTAGAATAAGGAAGTAAGCAGTGAGAATGCTGGCTCTGAAGTTTGGTACCTAGTAGATAATTAGATAGGTAGATAGGAGCTATTAGATATGAGAGGTAAGTTAGAGTTCCATGTGAAATCTGAGGCTTGATGTTTATTGCCTTATAAACATGGAATTTATAAAAGTTAACTAAGATCAAATTATGCAATGATAGAACTCTCTCACCTTTATCAGAATCCTTAGCTTGGGTGATATTAAAGAAAAATAAGAAGGATTTCTTTGGAGAAAATTCTTTTTTTTTTTGGTCTTTTTGAGACAGAGTCTCTCTATGCAGTTCAGGCTGGCCTTGAGCTCACTTTGTTTGTTTGTTTTTTTTGTTTTTGTTTTTCTCCGGTACCAGGAACCGAACTCACGACCTTGCGCTTGCCAGGCATGCGCCTTTGCCGCTGAGCTAAATCCCCAGCCCCCATCACTTTGTAGCCCAGACTGGCCTCAACCTCGCAGTGATCCTTCTGCCTCAGCCTCCCAAGTGCTGGGATTACAGGTGTACACAACCATGTCTGGCTACTTGGAGAAAATACTTGAGAAGTTTGAGTGGATGGAAAGACTGAAGCACTTCACTCTGAGAGCCTGATAGCTGCCTTCTGCAGGTGACCAGCTCCTGATTCTCTCCTCAGAAGTCTGGAGCTGATAGAAA
>NW_004955434.1:341135-341916 GCF_000276665.1 Chinchilla lanigera | reverse complement strand
CACATATACTTTTTGAGAAAGGTGGGCCTTTGCATAGACATGGAACTTTACATTATAAGTACCCATTATATCTTCAAAGGTGTATGGAAAGATTTATTCCTTGAGTGTGAAATTATTAGATCTATGGAAGTTCTTATGAGGAGTCAGAAGAAAATTTCTTTCATTTAATACCATTGTCCTTTGCAGATAGCAGTGCCTGCCAATTCTCAAAGGTTTTTTCTTTTTATTTCTTTTTATTTTTTTTTTTGCATAGTGGCATAGTATTGGCCTCACTGAGATCACAAAATGTTCCCTTCAGCCTGGCCTTGGTGAGGTAGGAGGATAGGATGTTCTTCCCTGAGAAGTCTGGCAGAGGGTGAGAAGTCTGGCAGAGGGTGAGAAGCCAGGATTATCAAAAGGCATGTTTTAGGCTGGGTGATTTGTGAGAAAGCTATAAAGCAGGGTCTAAGAAGGACAAATTATTGTACTAGGTTACTGATAGGCTGACTTGACCTTTAGAAAATAAAAAATGAAAGTTGGGAGGGTTCAGGCCTGGCTAACGTTTCTTAAGCAGTAGAGAATACTCATGGCTCAGCCTGCTCTGCAAGTTGAGAGGATGAAGCCAGCCTCTGAGTGGGCTTTTGGGTAGGACTTCAAGGCCGAGGAGCCCGGTTTTCCTGAGGAAGAGCTGGTGTGGGCAGAGACATCCTCTGAGCAGGGATGTTCGCAGGTTTGCATGCAGCTGAGGAAAAAGCAGAAGGAGGCAAAAGGGAAGTGAGAGCTGATGCCAGTTTGCCTGGCT
>NW_004955434.1:331744-340506 GCF_000276665.1 Chinchilla lanigera | reverse complement strand
CCTTTTACCTGCTGGGTATAATCATGTCTCACTTACCTGCTTTCTTTGCTTCTAAAGAAGCTTTTTGAAGATTAGATAGGACTTTTGTAAGTACGACAAAGCTCCTTTCTTTAAATGTTACCATCTGCCTGCAGGAAAATCACAGTTTTTTTCCTTGCAGAATATATCTCAAAGTTATAGGAGAAAGAAAAGGTGATAATGTGAAATGGAATTACTTGCAGTCCTTTACTACCCTTGCACAGTCATTTTGTGCCTCTTCTTGCAGTTTGAGAGCACAGGATTCTTAACAAACTAATAGCTCTCAGTGCCAATAAAGTTAGGAACGACTTGCTGTTTGATGTTGCTTGAAACATCAGTTATTCCAAACAGGACGTGACTGATCTCTCAGTGTCAGTTACATGTGAGAGTCCCCTGACATGCATAGTTTGGAATGTTTGCTTGTCAGACTCTCAGTGTTATGAATCTTGTTCTGGGGAGGCTTCCCAGCTCTTTTACAATGATCACTTTTCTTCCAATATTTATTTGGATGAAACATCCAGAAATTTGTGTAGTTTTCCACTTCCATCACCATACATACATTCTCTTGATGCCTCTACCCATCTGTTAGACGGAGTGGGATTCGGGATTGGTTTTCCGGCCCCGTGTAGAGAACACTCTGAGTGATGTACTCGCTGTACTCCCCGACCTACTCCTTCCACTCTTGCATCACCTCTGTCCAGTCTGCTCCAGCTTCTGCCTAGTGCTAAAAATGGGAAGGAAAAAAAATCACCATTAGGAAGATGAACCATGAACTTTTAAAAAGAAAGCAGATTATCTAAAAATAGAGCATCCCTCTGGGAGTGACTTTACGGGGTCTTCATTCAGAAGCATATTATTCACCTGCACTCTTTGCCCTGATAGCTCTCCCTTGAAATGTCACCCTTTCCTGGTCCCTAAGAGTCACTCTGCATACTCCTTCCCTGCAGCCTCCCTCCCCTCCTTCCCTAACTCTGAACTATTGTCCTTTGCCATAGATGCTTCTCCCCTACACTCTGACTATAAAAATACAGTGAGAGATATGGGGGCACTGTCTAGTAGCCTGGAGAAATAAAATTAGATTTCAGAATAATCTTTGTGCTATCTCTCCATTCATTTGTTATCTTGGAGGAGTCGTAAATCTCTTAGAAGTTGAATTCTCATATACCCAGTGGGATGACAAGACTGCATGCAATAGTTCAGCATGAGATGTTACATGAATCAAGTGCAATAACATATGTGAAAGTGACATACAAATGCAGCAGTAATTTAGATACAATGAATGATTGAGCAACTAGCTTTTACAAATTATGTGCTATGGGCTGAGTTAAGTACATGTTAATTACATTGCTTAAATACCTATATCAATTGATTTTTACAACCCACTGACATTTTTATTATGATATCCTCATTTTACTGGGTGGATGAAGAAAGAAAAGCCTTTGATTGGTATTTTACCCAAAGGAGCATAATTATTCTGATATTTTCTTGTCCATATATGGTTTGGGCAATAATGAAAAAATAAGGTCATCATGTCCAGTGGGTCTGGCTCTCCCTTAGTCCCTATTCCATGATCACTAAGAACCGTACATTTCCCTTATTCTCCAATTTAAAGGGTGGAAGACCTAGTGGCAAAGTCAGAGTCATGAAAACCCAACACATATATTTAACATTAAAGTATTTTATGGAAGCTACATTAGTCAGTGTTTTACTAGCAGAATAGATATAAGACAAGATATACAAATGTAAAAGAAATTACAAGATTGGCTTACGATGGTCAGCCACAGAGTTGGATGAGGAAGTGTGCAGAGGATCTGTGATGGATTAATTTATGGTGGACTTGTAACACCCAGTAGAACTGAATCAGAGTGGTGCTGGGTGTGGAGGGTCCACCTGAGGATTGCTGCCAACAGCATAAAAAGAGTACTGGAGGGGAAGATAGTGTGCTGCTGATTCTCTTGGAAAAGCTTGTTGTGCTAGTTTTTTTGATTTGAACTTGATTGTTCTCATCACTGAAGGAGCTCAGACCCTCGCTGTTGCTAAGGATGGCTGAGGTTCTTTTCAGGGGAGCTTTGATCCTTACTTTAAGCATTGCTTCCTGACTCCACTGCAGATCCCTCAACCTGCTAGCACAGATCCTTGATCCCACTGGCACAGACTTTCTACCACTGACCTTTGGGCCTTCCCGGTGCAGATCCTTGATACAGACTTGCATGAGGCATTGTTGTGGGCTCTAGGCCTCCAGCTGTCCTCATGCAGGACATTGCCTAGGGATCCAGACCCTCGGCTGGATTCTTTTGGTCTCTAGTGTGTGGACAAATCTCCTGAGCTCTTTTGCGTTTGACTTTTTGGGTAATTATTATAAAATAATCCTATAAATTATGTGTTATAGATTGTTTCCCTCATAAATCCTGACTACAACAAGGTCTGTCTGCACACTGGAGACAGAAGATTTCAGTCCAAAGTCTGGAGTTCACTGTAATGTCCCATGCAAGTCTGTATCAGGAGGCCCATGGACCTATACTGGAAGGCTGAAAGATCTGAGGTGGAAACCAAAGACTGTGCTAAAAGCCAGAAGATGATGTCCAAGCTGAAGTTGAAGACTGGAGCTCCTCCAAAGAACAGAAGTGAGCCTGTCCTTCCTCCTTTCCCCTTTATACCATCCAGATGACTAGCTGCCCCAGGGTGGGTCTTCTACACCCCAAGGTGTAGAATGCTGAGCTGATTTAGTTAAACTTCTCAACTTCTCAAGTTGACACAACCAATCAACCATTACAGAAGCATAAACAAGTAACTGTAATACCCAGAATGCCAGAATACAGATTTACTCTGTAAGTTTTGAGTTCCAAAGAAGTGCTAGGCTCCCATATTGGAACTAGGAATACAAAATAGAAGTACGGCCTAAAGGCTTAGGTTATTATTGCTTAGTCCAGCATGTGAGGAATGCCATCAATAGATGCTAGCTATCTAGAACAGAAAACTGTAGACCAAAGATTACCTGAGAGTCCCACAGGACATGTGAAAGTACCAATAGATGAGCAGACTGGCAGAGAAAAGAGGACGGTATGGGAGGCCTCAGGTTTCTGAAAGAAGCAGTATGAAGCTGTCACTGTGATTATATATTCCTTCTTCCCCTTTAGTACCTGTTATTATAATCTGCTTATGTTCTCATTCTTCATTTCCCCTAACTCGACCTTCATATTTTCCCCTTACTTGTAAATGAACCAAGAGAAAATTCTTAAACATAAGATTTTTTCCTCTATGTTTTCACTATGTTTAAACTTGAGATGTTTAAAAACTGACATTCCCTTGGTAATTGCAGATGAATCTAAATAAAATCCTTTCAGCTTTAAAAATTTGTGCAGAATAGCTTACGAATTTTAAAGTGTTGTATTGACACCAATAACACATTTTTTGGCTTAATAAGACCTTGGATCATCAGGTTGTGGAGATCATTGTTTTCACTGCAAAGGACACTGGGTACATTTATGGCTGGTGGGCCCAATATGGCAGAGAGAGGACAGCTCACTCCCATATCCCTTTGTGGAAATGGGCTCTGAAGAGATAGGATAGAGCTTCTGCAGCAGTCATGTGTTCAGCAGTTATCTTTCATCATGGCAACTGGCTATGGAAATTTTTGCCAATGGGGTCAATAAGAATAGATAGAATTCCCTGAGTTCTGCACTTAAAAATGAGTAGGGAGATCCAACATGGCTGATTGCAGTGTAAGTTATGCTTACATTCAGCAAAGAGTCATGGAAAAATACATGTACTCTGAAAAGAGGGAGGCACTGACACTCAGATAAGCTATCAGAAACATGATCCATCTAAATCAAAACAAACATCTGCATTGTTGAAAAGGGGAAGTGGAGCTGCTGCGAGCCTGCCTCCCATGCCAGTTTGGGACTAGCTCTAATAGTCTGAGAAAAGGACCCACGGTCAGCAGTTCCAGGCTCCTGAGGTAGGGTCTTTGTATACCCTCCATCCTGTCTGGCAGAACATAACAAACCTGGGAGTAATGTGGTTGGGACCCCAGGAAAGCCATAGGTGTAATGAAAAAAGGGGAGGTGGGCAGTTCCCTCACCTCATCCACCTCCCAAACCTCAGTGGTATCCTATCCACTCTCCACATCCAACAAGGGAATCCACAAACTCTAGGTAGAGGAGATAAACACTGTGAGTTGAGAAATGGAGGATTGGTAGGTCTTCAAGTAGTGCCAAAATTGCCAACAGGAACCCTGAGAGTACATCCCGGACACCTCCTGTAGGGAGAGAAATTGAACTTTTGGTCCAGAGTGGGTTGTTTTCCTGTTTCTGCAAAGATCCAAAAAATCTGAGTTACTCAGGAATCCTCAACTCTGAACACTATCATGAGTGGAGGAAAAGAATGTATGGTTAGATCTGCTGATGCTGTTATAACTGGAAGAAAAACTTCTCCTTACAACACAATGACAAATCCAAACCAATTAAATTAAATAGGGGGAATGCATGTACATATCTTTGGACAAATAAAGCCAAAAGCACATCACTAGAAAACAGAATTTCATAGATTCTAACAGATCTAAGAGATCCTCAAGTCTATAACAAACTATCTTTACTCTATTACATTACATCTCTCAGTAGGTATATCTATATCTATGTATCTATATCTATATCATCTATCTATATCTATATCTATACCTATCAAGGGAAATTGGGGTTAGAGACAAATTAGAAGACATTACACATGGAATAAAATGTCGACTTACAGAAATCATAACAAAAAACTTTCCAACTGTGAGGAAAGATGTCAACATACAGGTATGTGAGGCTTACAGAACATGAAGCAACTACAGTGAAAAAAGAAACTTGCCATGATACACCACAGTTAAAATCCCAGATGGGATTTAACAAAAAGACAAAAAGATGGGATTTAACAAAAAGACACAATCTTAAAAATTGCCAGATTAAAGCAAAAAATCACTTACAAATGTAAACCCATTAGAATCACAGCAGACTTCTCAACACAAATTCAAAGGAAAAGAGAGCTTTAAGTGGAGTGTTTTAAGCCCTCAAAGTAAACAACTGCCAGCCCAGAGTAATAGATCTTGCAAAACTGTCTTTCAAAATTGCTGGAGGATCCGGGTGTGGTGGTGCACTCCTGTAATCCTAGCACTTGGGAGGCTGAGGCAGGAGGATCATCGTGAGTTCAAGACCAGCCTGGGTTACAAAGTGAGCTCAAGTCCAACTTGAACTGCACAGAGAGAACCTGTCTCAAAAAAAAACAAAACAAAAAAACAAAATTGATGGAGAAACAAGAACATTTCATGATAAAGAACATCTTAAGAGATACATGTACACAAAGCCAACACTCCAATTACCAGTCAGCAAGATTCGAGACAAAAATAATGCTGCCAGCAAAACCAAAAAAATCAGATGGAATGAATACATCAAGCAAGGAAAGTAGTTAAACAAAAGTGGAAAAATAAGAGTCAAATATAGAAAAATAATATAATGAAAAATAAGTCCTTATCTTTCAGTAATAGCTCTCAATGCAAATGGCCTCAACTCTCCAATTAAAGCTTAGCAAAATGGATCAGAATCAGAATGCAACAGTCTTTTGCATTCAAGAACTTATATAATCTAAAAAGAAATTCATAGACTAAAAGTCAAGAGATGGAAAACAATCCTCCATGAACTAGGACCTAGGGGCATGCAGAGATAGCAATTTTGTTCTCAGACAAGTAAACTTCAAGCTAAAACTGATCAGAAGAGGCAAAGGACATTACTATGTATTAATAAGGGAACAATTCAGCAGGAACAGATAAAATTGTAAATATATATACATATAAATAAATAAATACACACACACACACACACACACACTAGATCTTGGTACAGCTAACTTCATAAACTAACACTGCTGTATATAGAAGATCAAATACATACACATTTACACAATCATAGTGGGTGACTTTAATATACCACTTTTACAAATAGATTAACTAAATAAAAAATTAAAGCAATATGAGAACTGGACCACACCTTCAACAAATGGACTTAATAGATATCTATATCTATGAAGTCTTCTACCTTACTTCAACAGAATACACATTCTTCTCAGCAGCACAAAGAACTTTCTCTAAGCTAGACTACACACTAGTCTGTAAAGCCTGATTAAATCAATCAATCAAAATCATCCAATATGTACTATGAGATCATTGCACATGAAATTAAAAACCAATAGCAAAAGAAACCACAGAAGTTTTATAAGCAACTAAGCATAAATAATAGGCGTATAATGAAGTGCTCCTGAATATTCAGTGGATCGTAGAAGAAATCAAGAAAGAAACTAAATACAGTAATACTCAGCTCATGAGTGCTTCTCTTCACAAACAATTTGATTCTCAAACAAAGGCATTGAATAACATTTTGCTTCTATTTGCAAACTCCACATCATATGACAAACACAACCATAGCCATCTTCCCCACACAAACATGAATGCAGCCTTCTTCTCCCAAATCATGAAACAAATTGAGTTCATGAACTGAGGTACCACTATAAGTCTTAGAATCAATAACAATTCCAGTAGAACATACCAGAATCTACGGGACAGAGTCAAAGTAGTTCTAAGAGAGTAGTTTATTCAGTTATTACTCACATTTGAAAAACGGAGTGAGCTTCAAACAAATAACCTAATGATGCACCTCAAGGTGCATAAAAAATGAGAACAGTCCAGACCCAAACAGTTTTAAACAGGAATTATTAACAGAATTGGAACTAAAGCAAACAAACAAATAATCGAATAAAAAAACAATTCAAAGAAGCAATGAAGCCAACAGCTGGTTCTTTGAAAGAATTTACAAAAACATGGCACCTTAGCTAAATCTACCAAAGAAGAGGAGAAAAGATTCACATCAGTGCAATAAGAAAAGGGTGCAAAGGTTAAATCACATACTACACCCTAAAGTCCAGAAGATCATTAGTAACTACTGTGAAAAATTGCACTCCAAAACACTGGAAAATCTGAATAATTGAGCAGATTCCTATACATGTATGAATTACCAAAACTGAGCAGTGAAGACATAAAAATTGTGAACAACCCAATAAGAAGCAATAAAACTCAGGCAGTAATGAAATAGATACCAACAGAAAATCCCAGGGTCTGATGGATTTACTGCTGAATTCTACAAGACTTTCAAGGAGTGCATAAAACCAATATCACTTAAACTGTAATGAAACTGAAAGGGAAGCAGTGATTCCAAACTCATTCTTAGAAGACAGCATCATCTGATTCCCAACCCAGACAAGGATCTAACTAAAAAGAAAACTAAAGGCCAGTCTCTTTGAGGAGAATAGGCACAAAAATCTTCCGTAAAGTATGGGTAAATAGAATACAACAAATAATCAAACAGATTATGCATTATAACCAAATAGTTTTCATGCCAGGGGTTGGAATATAGTTCAGCGTATGCAAATCAATAAATGTAATAGACCATAAACAGAAGCAAGGACAAAATAACAATAAATGTAATAATAATAATAATAATGTAACAATAATGTAATAACAATAAATGTAATCAATAAATGTAATACACCATAAACAGAAGCAAGGGCAAAAATCATGTGATCATATCATTAGATGTCGAAAAATCTTTTGATAAACTCCAGCACCCATTCATTACAATGCCTGAAGAAAATAGGCATAGAGGGACCTTATGTCAATCTGATGAAAGCCGTTTATGACAAACCGATGGTCAACATTATATTAAATGGGGAGAAACTGAAAGCTTTCCCTCTACAATCTGAAGCAAGATGAGGATGTCCTCTATCACTACTCCTGTTCAGTGTAGTGCTGGAAATATCAGCCATAGTGATCAGAAAAGAGAAAATAGTACAGGGGATATGCATAGGAAATGAAAAAATGAAATTATCATTTACAGGTGATAAGATTCTTTAGATAGAAAACTCAAAAAGACTCCTAGAATTAATAACCAAATTCAGGAATGCAGCAGGATATAAAATCATTTACACAAGAATCTGTAGTGCCCCTGTACACCAATAATGAACCCACCGAGAAAGAAATTGGGGAAAAGATATCTTCACAAAACTATAAAAAATTCAACTCTTAAGAACTAACTTATGAAGGAAGTGAAAGAACTCTATGATAAAGAACTATAGAACTCTGAAAAAAAGAGATTGAAGAGGATATCAGAAAATGGAAAGGTATCTTTTGCTTCTGAACAGGCAGAACCAATATTGTCAAAATAACCACACTCTCAAAACTGACATGCAGATTTAGTGTAATCCTAACTAAAATACCAAGAGTATTCCTTGCAGAACTAGAAAAACCAATTCTATAATTCATATGGAAGCAGAAGACGTGAAATATAGCCAAAGCAATCCTAGGCAAAAAGAGTAAAGGCAGGAGATGTCACAAGGCTGGATTTCAGGGTTTCATATTATAAGGTTACAGTAACAAAAACAGCAAGTTATTTGCAGGAACAATATATTAATGACTGTAATAGAAAAAAGGAGGCGGAGATAACCAGAGATATATTTAGCTACATGATCTTTGACAAAGGGGCCAAAAATATATACTGGAAGAAAAATAGGCTGCTTAGGAATAGTGCTGGGAAAAATGACTATATACAAGGCAAAGATGGAAGCTAACGCTATATCTCTCACCGTGTACTAAACTAGAGTCAAAATGGAATAAAGATCTAAGTGTCACAACAATAACATTTAACCTGGTGGAGGATAAAATA
>NW_004955434.1:325393-326727 GCF_000276665.1 Chinchilla lanigera | reverse complement strand
ATCAGCCCTCCCTGGGCCTTCAAGGCCTGACATTTTGAGGAACAATTAATTCCCTGTCAGTGCCTGTCAACATAAAATAATATGCCTCCAAATCCTGGGTGTCATTTCGGTGTGTCTGTTCCTGCTGCCCTATCATTTCGGAATCTTCTGCCTATATATCTTCCTGCATCAAAACAGAAAAGCTCAAATGAATATCCAGAGGGAAAAAATGAGGGGAGAAGTTCTCCCAGGATGAGGGGAGAAGTTCTTTTGAATTCATTATATTCTCTTGAATTATGTGAAAAAAAATGACTAAAATTATGTGCCTTGTGTTGGCTGTATTTGAGTTCATGAATTTGAACTCAATTTGAGAAAAATTTGAGAAAATTTTGAGAAAAAATATTTCCCACTAGTTGTCCTTGGCTATTTAAAAATAAATCCAGAAGTATATGATCTGATTAAAAGAAAAAGACGAGAGAGAGGGAGAGAGAGAGAGAGAGAGAGAGAGAGAGAGAGAGAGAGAGAGAGAGAGAGAGAGAAAGAGGCAAATGAGGGAGAGCAAGAGAGAGAGAGAGGAGAAACAGGGAAATGAGAGAAAGAGAGAGAGAAAGAGGAAAATGAGAGAGGAGAGAGGGACAGAGACAGACAAAGAAAGGGGGGGGGGCTCAGTACATTGGAAATTTGAGAATCTGCATCTGAGACCTGACTTTGTCCCTGCCTGAGCAATGAATTCATACTTCTGTTGCTTAGCTTGGTATTCCTGAAGATGAAAACATTTTCCATCATGTGCAGTTGAGGACAATGAGATCATATTTGTGACTGCAAATTATACATGGACTAATAAGATTTTCTAACTTTTTAAGGTTTTTAGAATTATTGCCAGTATGACTTTAATAAATAATGTAATACAAACAATAAGCAGAAACTGAAGACAGACTAATATAAAACAGATATTTTCTGTTAAATCCTACAAGGTATTATTAATTCAATGAGGATTTAATTTTTAGGTATTTAAACTTGCTTTTGTCTTTTGTCTTATTCAGTGTTTAGCACTCTTTGTTACACATTAAGATGCTGCAGTGGGATGCCATTGTGATATTAATTTGTCTACCTAATTAATTTATTTGCGTATGGTTTTAAATATATCTTTTAAAAATGTAGGCACCGGGGGCCCAGGCGCATGAGGAGCTACAGGCAGGGAGTGCTGATCTTCCCACCGGCGGCTTGCTCCCTGCCTCGTAGGCCCCCGGAGGGCGGGCCCCCAGCGCACAGGGAGCCATGCCACAGCGAGCGCTGCTGTGGGCCGGCCCTCAGGCAGGCCCGCCGCTGCTCAATTGAGAACTATCATGACACAG
>NW_004955434.1:322748-323815 GCF_000276665.1 Chinchilla lanigera | reverse complement strand
TATAAGGGAAGCATGATGCAGTTCACTGTTACACACAGAGCATTTTTTCCCAGATGTTCCTTTCTAATCTTCAGATCTACTCCTAGAACAGGAAGTGCTGCCTCTTGCAAAGAAGAGCCCCTCCTGATACAAGTTTCTTAAGGTTAATTGGTATTAAGTGAGGCAGGGGCCAGAGGGAGGCAAGATCTCTGCTAAAATAAATTGGGAAAAATTTATACGAAAACAATACTGAAGAGGTTATGGGATACCTTAGAATCTACATTATGGCACTAATGCATAGAGGAGAATATATTGTGTAGAATGTCTGTGTTTTTCAATGAAACATGTCCCGAAAGACTATGTTCTACAACTTCTTTCCTTTTATTCACTGCAGATTTGATCATTGTTAAATTTCACATCCACTCAAATTTCTCTCATGAAGCCATCCTCACTCCGTCAGTTAGAAGTCATCACTTCTCCTATGGCATATTACTGCACTCTTAGGGCTTTTAGAATCCTCATTTTTGGGGTGGGATGGATTGTGGCTTTGTTCTTTACTAGACTAAGGCATCTGGAAACAATGGACCAATCACTCTTCACCTGTTTTTTGTAACACTCATGCTTAGAACTTTGTAGGAACTCAGTAAATGTTTATGAAGAAATGATTCCAGCTATCTCAAGAATTGATATGATTTCAAAGATTCCTCTGGAAAATAAGACCTGTGTCTCTACCCATTTGGAAATGAGTAGATAGCTTTTTAAAATTTTATTAGTACATGTAGATTTTTTTTTCCCCTTTGTCTCTTCTCCCTCCCCTCCATCTCTTGATTTTTATTTATAAATTAAACTTTTTGATAAATCAATAATGATCTTGAGGGACAGAGTAAATAATTCATGATAGTACAAACTTGTAAGAAAGAATAATTCAAAATGAGTAAGAGTCATGTGAGGTTGTTTTAATTAAGCTTTATATTCAAATTACAGTTAAATATCTCATTTGCCAAGCAGACATGACATTCTAGGAAACATTTCAAGACAGACACCATAATTACTGAGAACAGAGCAACTCACTGTGTCATTAATATGAA
>NW_004955434.1:318969-320271 GCF_000276665.1 Chinchilla lanigera | reverse complement strand
TATCCCAGTGCCCAAACTGTGATCAGAGTTTTCTTGAAACTCAAGAAAACTTTGGTTATTCAGTCAAGCTTTGGTTATTCAGTGTTACCACTGAACATGGATGTACACACCACTATTTTTGGCTTTGTATGTTCCTCACTGTTGAATTCTGATATTCCACATTTACAGACAAATTATAATTCAGTTCTTGGGGGTCATTTGAGGTTATTGCTTCTGTGAGTCTCTTTAAATCTCTTACAGCCAATAACTTATTAAATTCATCAAATTTATTTAACAAAAGTTCAAAGTAACATTCCTAGCTGGAAGTTTTGAAGTGAAAACAAGTGTAAATCTTTCCTTTGTATTTTAAAGAAAGAAATTCTGTATAACTACCTTATGGGTACTATGGCTGATGGTTGATTCCTGATTTTAGTTCTTCTCCTACTTGATTTCCTTATGCTACAACCTTATTAAAGGTGACCAAATTGTATTCAAACAAAACTAACATGTTTTGTTTACTTTAGTTATTCTAGCCCTCCTAGTTTATTTAGACAACATTCCTGGGGAAATGTGTGAGAGAGCTGGGCCAGCAATGCTGGGCAAGCCTACATAGTAATCTCATCATTGTCATAGATATTTATACAAAGTAATTGGTTTTACCAAGGAATTCTGCAGTAATGAATATTAGAGAGAGAAGAAACTAGAGAAGGAAAATAATCATGTTCGGAGTCCTCACTTTGTGTCAGTTATATGAAGTTAGTGATTGAATACTCAATATGTCATTTAATTCTCATATCATCTTACGAGGATACTAACATCTTTATTTTAAACCTGAGGGAATAGACTCAGAATGTGTACAACTTGAACCAGCCACATGGTGTGCCAGCGATGGCATCAGGGCTCCAATGCAGTGTCAGGTTTCCATTATTTGCTCTGCGGCCCTTCCACTTCTTACCATTCACCACTATCTATGGACTCAACAGCATTCTAAAGATGGCCATGGCTTTTCACCACTCCACTAATAAGACCCAAGCAAATTTTCTTGGATTCTGGACATCTTAATCTAGATCATATTTCTCTTTAAAATCCTATGTCCCTAACTTCATGAGGTATAAACTCCCAGTCTATTAATTAATTCACACTGTGCCTGAGCATTTTGAACTATATGTTTTTATATACTCTTTCTGCCACCATAGTCATATAAAAGATGGAAAACAGTGTCATGTGTCTAGGACTCCTAGAACCTTATCCATAGCAAGTATGTTCTGAAGGTACTGTACACTGAGAAAGTAGATAGGTCATTCTATCATTCCTCCATTTCTC
>NW_004955434.1:310381-311474 GCF_000276665.1 Chinchilla lanigera | reverse complement strand
TCATAATTTTAATATGGATATAGCTAAGAATGTGGATTTCATCCTAAAATCAAATACCATTGCAAATACTTTGTATAAATATCTCCATTTATAAATAGATTCCTATGAATATTTCTTTTAAATGTCGGGTTATAACTAAATAAGAAAGAAAATCTAAACTGTCCACTGCCTTAATTTTGTTTTAATATTTTCTTTTGTTTTGTTTTTCTTCCAGTACGGGAAGTCAAACTCACAACCTTGCACTTGCCAGGCGGGTGCTGTGCCACTGAGCTAAATCCCCAGCCCCAGCTGCCTAAATTTTGAACCATTCTTAAACATCTTGATCAATAAAAAATATTGATCTTTCTGAAAAAATAACAACCACAGCAACAACAACAGTAACAAAAACCCAACAAACTCTACTCATAGAATCACTTACCTTAAAATCTTATTCTAGGAAAAATATTTTCAAAATCTATCTAGAAGTGTACTGCATTGTTTCATATATGCCTGTAAAGCCTTAGCTATCTAGGTAGCACATTATGCCTAGGTTGTTTCACTAGTGTATCTTTAACAAGAAGAATCAAGGTTTGTTTTTTTCTTGCAGTTTAACTTTCTAAATGGTGAAGATTCAATTCAACATTAAAGAAGTTGGGTGTGAATTTGTGATCTAAGCATAAAATTTAAGTTTTGTCAGAAGCAGTTGACTGCCAGGTTCGGAATATTGGGAATATTGTCATGTTTGTAGAATGCTTATTTTTTATTTTTATTTTTATTTTTTTTGGTATCAGGAATCAAACTCAGGACCCTGCACTTGGCAGGCAGGTGCTTGTGTTGCTGAGCTATATCCCCAGCCCAATTGTAGAATGTTTAATAAGGTAGGTCATAAAGCAATTAAAGCTACTTCATGAATGATTTATTCCCATCAATAATACAAAAGTTGAAGTAAGAATTAGAAGAATGAACACCTACTTCTGCTAATTAGGGGGTTCTATTTGGTACTATAATCAGAACAAACCTAGAACATTATAGTGGCGTTACATCATCATTGCCGACTTCATTATCCGGATAGGGGAAAAAAAGAACCAGTTAAGCAGATTTAATTCTCTTCTGA
>NW_004955434.1:305122-306251 GCF_000276665.1 Chinchilla lanigera | reverse complement strand
GGGAAGTTCCACTGGAAAGCAATATTCCACAATGCAGTCTTTGTTTTGCTCAAAGGCACAGATATTAATAACTGTGACATTATACAGCTCCTCCCTCCCCTATAGTTGTTAAATAATGACTCCAGCAGTTTTGACAGGCATCCATTGTATTCTATTTAAGGTCATGGTCAGAGGCACTAGTAAATGATAACAGTCTGACTAAAGCAGAAACAAGAAGGGACAAGGAGAGGGCCCTGAATTTAATCAAGTGTTGTTATTTTAAATTCTTATTCTACCAAGAAAAAATTGCTGCCTGGTTTTGAATACCAGCAAGCATTGTAGTGACTTTTTTCCTGGTAGAATACTAATTCAAAGTTATAGTACTTGATTTTAAAAAGTGTATTCTCTTCTCTCTACAGGTCATTTATTTTATTTATTCAATAATATCAGTCATTTATGGGATAAGTACTCTTTTTTGTGGTGCTGAGTTTCCAGCCCATGGCCAATACAGGGGGCATGTGGTGTCCCACTCAGCTACCCCTCCATGCAGGACAAGCAATCTTGTTAAAGGGAAAGATGAGAGGGTGCAGAGGAGGAGTGTTTGGGCTAAGATCCCAGTGTCATCACTGAATAGCCCTGTGAACCCAGACAAGTTCCTTGTTCTTTGGAAATGCTAATAATATCCTCTACTGCAGAAGGCTGTCCTACCAGGTATCTGTTAGTATTTAGGTTTTGTAGCTTTAATGAATTTTGTTGGGATTTTGAATGAATGAGTTATTTCATTAAAAATGTTATATGTTTACCTTTCAAACTCATTGAAACAAAAAATAAACCATCCTCAATTTCTCATTTAAGAATTTCAGAGCACTTCAACATCTTTTTAGTTAGGCTTTTCAAGCATTTCAGCTGTGTTTAGACAGTATCCTTTTTGTTGGGCAAAATGGAAACCTTCAAAATTTTACTTAAAAGAGCCATTTTTTTCATAAGGGTATTTGAAGTATCAGAGCCTCTCATCAATACATTCTATCCAGTGTTCCAAATGCTTCTACTTCACTTAAATTTGCTATTTCATTTAAATTTTAAAAACTCAATGAAAATACTGGGAGCATTTTTCACAGCACTAGAGAAAATAATCATAAAATAAATATGG
>NW_004955434.1:303399-304427 GCF_000276665.1 Chinchilla lanigera | reverse complement strand
AAATGCATGAGAAAATGCTCAACATCACTTGCCATTAGAGAAAGCCAAATGGGTTCAAATAACATTGAGAATCCATTTTATTCCATAAGGGATGGCTGTCATCGAGAAATTAAATAGTAATGAATACAGGTAAAACTGTGGAAAAATTAGCCCCTCTAAATTGTTGGTCAGAAAATAAACTAGAATAAACAATATGAAAATCAATATGGAGATTCCTCAAAAAACTAAAAATAGAAATTCCACTTGACCCAACTCTTCTCCTTCTAAGTATCTTCTTGAAGGAGTTAAAGACATCATATTATAATGATACATGCATTTACATGTTTATTACAACACAACTCATCTTATTTGTACATCAACAGATGAATGAGTAAGGAAAATGTGATATTTATATAACAGACTAATACTCTGTCATAAAGAAGGATACATTGGAGTCATTTGTAGCAAAATGGATGAATTTGAGACCATAATATGAAGCATAATAAATCAGACACATAAGCTTAAATATCTCATGGCTTCCTTACATGAAAACCCAAGATATGATATATTAAAAGGAAAAATAAAAGGTAGATTAAAGGAAATAAATAAATGTTTTGCAAAATGGAAGGACACCAAGAGCGGAGCATCTGGGGAGGGAGAGGAGGAGTAGGGGGTTAAAAAGAATAAAGATGTGTCACGTGTATGTACCTACTTATCACAAGGCTTGTAATCATTTTGTGCTGCCAACACGTACCAATAAAAAAATAAAAATGCATTGCAGGAATTAAATGTTTTTACTGCTGCTGTTGCCTATAATGAGAAGTCTCAGAAGAGAAAAGTGGTGGGGAGCAGGAGGCACATCACCCTGGAGGGCTGTCCCACAGCAGAGGAGCCATGCTCATCTCTGTCTCAGGCTTATAAAACAGCACTGAACAGGTATCTGCATAATACAAGTTTTTGAGAACAACCCATACAGTAAAAGGTTGAGGTTTTTTGATGCAGGAATATTGAAACACACTCAAGAGATATGTCAGGGTATAGATAGATTT
>NW_004955434.1:301065-301979 GCF_000276665.1 Chinchilla lanigera | reverse complement strand
GAGGCTTAAATAATTACATTATGGAGGGATATAAATGTCACTAGGGCAATGAAATCGAAATAATGTCAGAGGCCAGCTATGAAAAGTTTGGGCCCTCAGACAGTTGCCTCAAATCAGTAATTGTAGCTGTAAGAATATTCCTACTTTAACAGTTTCTAAAATATCCATGGTGTTATCTTCTGCCTTGTTACGCTGAAACAACTTTAAAGGTTATTTGCTGAGTCATCACAGAATTTTCTAGTTTACAGCTGTGTACACTTAATGTCAGGTCCAAATAATTTTGCTTTGTTTGGCTGGCATCTTCAAAAGGGAGTGTTTGAAATCATTCAGTTCTGCAGTAATCGCCATATTCCTGACCCCAACCTCATGTCTCCCAAATCCTCACCGATAGGTATGGTGCGGCCCTGGATCTTGTCGGCCCAGCCTGCACAGTAGCGTAATGCTGTTACACAGGATCCTATTTCCATCAGATAGGTGTGGCAAAATATTTTTCCAGCGTTGCTTGCCTCCATTGTCTGAAAAACAGATCAATCACTACAGTTAAAATTCCACAAAAATTTTAAGCTAAAATACATATGGCTAAGAAATTGAATATGCACTAGGGAATTTTGGACATGGAAGAAATCTTAACTTATCTTGTTTAATTTTTGTCTTTAAAAAAAGACGCAAAAAGAGTCGTAATAACATGTATATGGGATCATAGTGCATGATCTAGGTAAGATGAGTAGCAGGTTGTTGTTGCTAAACCAGAGTGCTCATTCTGTCTCATTCTGAGTATTCTCTGCTAAGCAACTTTCAAAGAGTTGGTCCCAATTTGATAAATCCCGCTGGTGAAAACAGTATAGAGTCTGCTTGATCAGTTGGAATCGCAACAAAATTTCACCATGGAGACAGTTTAGTGTTAGTGATTTTCA
>NW_004955434.1:280413-281453 GCF_000276665.1 Chinchilla lanigera | reverse complement strand
TCTAGAGTCCAGGTTTTGGACTTTATCAGTTAATCAAAAACTCTCAAAAAATCTCAAAAATCTAATACTTGTATTTTAATTTGAGAACCAAGCTCCCAGCAGGTGTTTTAGAAACTCAAACAAGCACTTTTACCCTCTCCTACATTAAATCTTCCCGTAGAGCAATTCTTCAACTGATATATTTCTAAGAAAAACAAAATCACCCTGGAAATCTTAACCCAGGACCGAGGGCCTACACAGTAGCTGGTAGGATATTTGAGACGGAGACTGGACATAATAATGAAGACATGGCCGGCCTGCTTAGGAACAGTGACAACAGGGGCCCTTCTGGATCCGAAAGCCTCGAAACTAACCTTAGAAAAGGATCTTACTGTTTTTACTCCTCTCAGTCTGGCTGGAATCTTCTCCTCCAAAAAGCTTTTATGGCTCTTAGGTAACTGCCTTCTTAATTATAAGGCACTGTGTACTAAAGTCCACTAAATTCTGGTACAAGAATCTTTCACATAGAAAGGAATTTTCACTTGAAAATATTTTAAGAAATAAATTAACAAAACATTTCCTTATACAATTGAGTATTTATTATATGATTAGGTCACAATACCCAGACCTATATTTTATTTTTTTAAAAGTAATTTAATTTCTTAGTTTTAACTTTTTAGACAGGGTCTCATCGTGTAGTTCAGGCTGACCTCGAATTCACTCTGAAGTCTAGGCTGGCCTCCAACTCACAGCAATCCTCCTGTCTCAGTCTGCTAAGTGCTGGGCTTACAGTCATGCACCACTGTATCCAGCCAGACCTACATTTTAAAGAAGACTTTATTTTTGTATTTGCAAAAGGCTCTTTATACAACTTTAGTTAAGTTGGCCTTCTATGCTTCAAATAGAGTTACCTTATGGAAACGCAGGGAAAGCAGCACACACAAGTTATACTAACCTTAGTATACTGAATCTTCAGATTAGCCAGTGGGTCAGGTATCTCTAGTTTTGCTGAAGACATTTCTGGTTCGGCTCCTGGAACACAGGTGACAGGCTCAGCAATT
>NW_004955434.1:272887-275712 GCF_000276665.1 Chinchilla lanigera | reverse complement strand
TTCAAGAATATTCTAAAAGGGCACTTTTTGTGTATTTTTCTTGTGCTTCTGGTCTATTTCTGAGGGTTAAGCAATGATTTCACTCAGGCTCCCCCTCCTTCAAAACCTCATAACAAAAGTAAGTTGTCACCAAAATCACTAGCAAATAGTTCCATTAGTTTTGGAAATGGTTTGGATAATATCCTGAGAATCAGGGATCCATATCTTGTTGAAGTCACACTACTACATCTTTAGCACATTGAACAGTAATTTAGCATGAAGTGTTTAAACATTTTGAAAACAAATAGTGTGTAAATAGGAAATAGCTTCTCTCAGATGACAGTACATTGTTCATTCTGGACCCAGATATCAAAGACCCCCTTTAAACAAAACATTAGGAAAATTCCTCTCTAGGATACTGCTTTCCTAGTCAAAAAGAAATGGGACACTTCTTTGCTTCATATTCCTATATGAATACCAGCTTCTCAAATTCAGGTATTATAAACATATATAATCTAAAATTATCTGTGGATAATACAACTGTTCCTTGAAGGGAATGGACTTCAACAATTCAAAGTCTTAGGAAGAGTCTGGAGAGTGCATTTAAAGTGAGCTGGTTGATTTTTTGTAAGGTTTTTTTAATCTATCAAATGTAAAATTAGAGCTGCAATGAAGTCCCTCCAAACTGAAAAATTCTAGGAAGCACATAGCTAATGCCAAAAATAGTCTGTTAGGGTTTTAAGAAGCACTGTGTACACAGGTTCCATTATGCTCCATACAACTGTAAATTACTCCTTCCTTGTCACTTGACAGAAGTACACCACTTCAGGGCAGTTGAAGCTGACATTATATAACTGTTCTTACTTTAACCACCATTTGAGTCAGCCCCCAAACTGAGCCTATTAGAAGTATTTCTTATGTGCCTCCATATCTGGGTGGTTATTGATAATATGAATGAAAAAATTATTTTTCCCAGGTTAGTACACAAAAGAGGCTACTGGAGTTCTCCTTCCAAAAGGACCAAGTAGTAATTTATACAACTGCATAAATAGAATCACTGCATCTGGCAAAATCTTGCAAAGCAAGGACATTAAAAATGATATGGGGTTTCAAGCCAAATGATAGGGATTAACAGTGGTTGTTATATTACATATTGTCTTCAACGAAGTTGCTCAGATTACCAGATGTAAGAATGGAAGATTGATCAAATCATTAAAGGGAGTAAGAAAATAATAATTTAAAAGAACATTAGAGACAATACGTAGTTTCACTAGACAGGATTATAGGAATTCACCAAAAGTTGTTACACTGCAAATTGTTGTTGTCAGATAAATTGCTCAGATTACCAGATATAAGCATGCAAAATTGGTGAAAATGTATAGAAAAAACTTTTAATCATTAACCTTTCGCCTCAAGAAACCATCAGACACCAGCAGTAAATTTATGCCACCGATCCATATATATATATGCCACCGATCCATATATATATGCCTTAGTACTTTCTTTTTCTTCTTTCCCTCATCTCAGTTGTTCCTTCCTTTGAGCAGTTTCTTTCCCTTTCCTATTATCTACTGTACATTTTGGACTTTATTTACTCTTTCACGTTCTTACACCAGGAAGACAATGTGATGTTTACACATGTGGATCCGATTTATTTCACTAATGAGTATGGTCTCTAGTTGCATCCATTTGCCTATAAAGGCCTTTTTTGTTCTTCTCTGTACTATTTTTTTAAAAATATAAACATAAGAAAGACTTCTTTAAAAAAATAAAAAAAAATAAAATAATCTTGCATAAAAAAATAACAGAAAACAAAAACCTTTGGTGCCTCAGAGACCCTTTCTGGCTTCTCTGGCTTGGAAAATGTACTTCAGTTAGTAAATCCATGCAAAACCCTATGGCACTGTGGATGCACACCAGTGGTGTACCAGCAGCTGGTGATTCTGGCGCATCTGTGTAGCATTCTATGCTCCATAATTTCAGTCAGTGGAATATTGCTCATTACTCAAAATCACACTTTGAAAGAATTATGTCAACTACCAAAAGCACAGCAACAATGAGATTGACAGCTATTTCTAGTAGCTATGAGCATAATTAGCTCTAAGTGTCTTACAAGTCCAGGTAAAAGTTAGTACTATACAGAAAAGAACACTAAGTTTGCTAAGTTCAGTGATAGCCTCGGATTCTTACTGTCTTTCTAAGCTTTCCATAGATTGTAAGGCAATTTAGTCCCTAATTGTGTAACTTGCCACCTGCTACAGATGTTTGTTACTTTTATCTTGATACATTAGGCAGCCCAGCCTATCCTTCATCTTTCCAGCGGTGTTACATGAATTGTGGCATAGAGAGAAAGACACAGCACTTGACTGACTTTCCCATAATTAGTTTAAAATTTTGTAAAGTGTTGACATTGACGTTAAAGAGAAGTACCTAGGATTAAGAACAGACCCTGCAGTATCTATCTGAGAAATGGCTAATGGTTTATTTTCCCGGACCATGGCTCAGCCTGTGTTGGAAGAGCTAGAATCCTCATATTACAGTTTAAGAACCAAGACCCCTTATTAGCACACTTGATTCAAAGAAATTTTTAAAAAAGTCAGCAATTAGCGCCACAATTTTCCATTTCTCAAACTGTGGATAACCTGTTAATAAAACAAGAAACTTGCTGTTTCTTTCTGGTTAATATGCAAGGGGATTTCCCACAGAAAATTAGGTTTATTTGTCTTGTGAGGCAAAGCAACTATGGCCATGACCCCTTGGTAGTACGCTTAACTTGTGACAGTTTCACAGGTTTTCCCTGTTAGGTCAAGATTAATTTAATCTGTGATCACACGTCATTCCACTCA
>NW_004955434.1:270031-272291 GCF_000276665.1 Chinchilla lanigera | reverse complement strand
TTCTATAATTCCTCTCTATGGGAGTGATCAAGAATCTTTCAGTATGTCTTAAATATCTTTAAAAATTTCTCCAAGACATCAAATTTTTGACTTTGCTTAATCTCTTAGTCTAGATATTGGTGAACATTTTCTGTAGGAATGGAATAGGATATGTTCTAGGCTTTGTGTATCATATGGCCTCTGTTTTTATTGTAATGGAAAAGCAACAGTGGATTATATGTCAGTGAATGGAAGTGGCAGTGTTTCAATAAAACTTTACTTAGAAGAACAGATCACAGGCTGAATTTGATTCACAGGTGGTAGTTTGCTGACTCATGTCCTAGTTTCTGTATTAGTGTGGATACCATGGATGTTTCTTCAAATTTGTTTCTCCCTACACTTTCAATTTTCTAGTGCTCCTGAACTTTAACCTTGTCCATGGTGACTTTTATCACTTTTATCACTGTCATTATTATTTTATGTTATTGATCTGCTTTCCTTGTTTTAGTGGCCAGATTCCAGGGTTGTCTGGAAAAATTTTTCCTGATTGATTCCTTTGTACAGTTTTATTTTGAATATTGCTTGATGACTGTTGACTTCTATAGTCATGACTAGCTAATCCTCTTTCCAATTCCTCTTCAAGTCTTCTAAGAGTCATAGTAGACAATGACCAACTGTTCTCCAAAGGATTTGATTCACTTTACACATAGGTAAGCAGTCACTGAGATTCCCATTATTTCATCTCTCTGTAGAGACTTGCCATTGGTGATTTTTGAATTTATGCAGGTGTGGTGGTGGTGAAAGAGGACGAAGCATTGCTCAGCCTCTGGAGGTGCCATTCATATCATCTGCATGGGAATGATTCTTTTGGAGTTAAACATAGAACAGCCATGGCATGAAACTTAACTAAAGTGGTTTAACTTCAAATGACTTGGCTATTCATGAGATTCAGAATCTTTTCTCATGATTCATGGTTATTTATATTTCTTAATCTATAGAGTTTATGTTTATGACTTCATTCACCTTTCAGTTCTTTGTGTAGTTTTATGCATGTCTCATGTTTGTGGATTGAATTACTCTTCTTTGTATATTTTTTGACAAAGAGAAGTTTCTTACTTGTGTGATACTCATTCTGTTACTTTTCTTTTATGATAAATAGGGTTTTTTTGTATATTTTTAATGGCAATATTCTTTGTCCAGAAGCCAGAAAAAGCTCACTCTAGGTATGTTCTCAAAAGTCCCACAGTTTTTCCACAGTTAAACTTTTTATTTACTTAGAATTGATTTGTATTTTTGTTATCCAAACACAATTTACTGAAGAGCTCCACTTTCAGTCTCAATTTTCAATACATACATTTACCTAGTTTCTATTTTCTTATTTGATTTAACTTTGTCCAAATTACACATTTAAGTAACATAATACATATGCGTTTTTGTATGCTGCTTTTTTATTTCAAAACTTACCCTACTTTACTTATTTTCACCATTTTCAGTACTTACGTCTACCTACACTGCTGTTGGATCTTTTTTTATTTATTTATATTATGTGTATCTAAACTTTCCTCAATATATCTAAGGCACTGGTCCTTTTTTTTGTTTGTTTGTTTTTGTTTTTTTCTCTGGTACCAGGAACCGAACTCACGACCTCGCCCTTGCCAGGCAGGCCCTTTTGCCGCTGAGCTAAATCCCCAGCCCTCCTCAATATATCTAATGCTGTATAGAATGTTGTCATGAACTTTTCTTGCATGTGCCTCATACTTCTCTTAAATATTTTACCATCTAATCTCAGGAATAGGAATACTGGGTTAGAGTAAGTCTGTTTTGTGGTTTTGAATAGCATAACTTGAATACTGTGATAATTCAAATTTGTGATTTCACCTTAATGTTGTGATTTCCTGTTCAAGTGTTTAGAAATAAAATGCTGCTTTGGTTTAGTTATTTCTTTTTCTAAATTTTTTATTTTATGGATAAAGTAAAACAAAAATTTACAACAAAATAATAGAAGAATAACCACACATTTCATATGTTATCTTTAAAGTAGTTACTCAGAGTACAAGATATGGGCATAAAAATTCTCCAAACCATATTAGCACAAGCCTTTCTTTTCAATGAACTAAGAGAGACAAATGGCCCTAGATGATGTTGAGCATTTGGCTAGAGGCAGTGGAGTTTTCCTCCAGCTGAACTCTGGCACAGAAGAGACATCAGCTCTCTAAAACTACTGTCATTGTAACTCTGGGAACTGCAGACTGGATGGCTGCTCTGCTTAGAGCCACCCACA
>NW_004955434.1:268480-269931 GCF_000276665.1 Chinchilla lanigera | reverse complement strand
ATTTAACTTTGTCCAAATTACACATTTAAATCACATAATATATATGCGTTTTTGTATGCTGCTTTTTTATTTCAAAACTTACCCTACTTTACTTATTTTCACCCTGTATTTAGTACTTGTGTCTACCTACACTGTTGTTGGATCTTTTTTTATTTACTTATATATTATGTGTATCTAAACTTTCCTCAGTATATCTAATGTTGTATAAAATGTTGTCATGAACTTTTTCTTGCATGTGCCTTACACTTCTCTTAAATAATATTTTACCATCTAATCTCGGGAATACTGGGTTAGAGTAAGTCTGTTTTGTGGTTTTGAATAGCATAACTTGAATACTGTGATAATTCAAATTTCTGATTTCACCTTAATATTTTGATTTCCTGTTCAAGTGTTTAGAAATAAAATGCTGCTTTGGTTTAGTTATTTCTTTTTCTAAATTTTTTATTTTATGGAAAAAGTAAAACAAAAATTTACAACAAAATAATAGGAGAATAACCACACATTGCATATGTTATCTTTAAAGTAGTTACTCAGAGTGCAAGATATGGGCATAAAAATTCTCCAAACCATATTAGCACAAGTCTTTCTTTTCAATGAACTAAGAGAGACAAGTGGTCCTAGATAATGTTGAGCATTTGGCTAGAGGCAGTGGAGTTTTCCTCCAGCTGAACTCTGGCACAGAAGAGACATCAGCTCTCTAAAACTGTAACTCTGGGAACTGCAGACTGGATGGCTGCTCTGCTTAGAACCCACAGAGAGAGGGGCTGGGAAGATAAGAGTTTAGGTTTCTATCCCATTGCAGCAGTGGTGAGCGGGGATGCGGAGCACAACCAGTCACCCTCAGCCTGGGGTGGGTACTGAGCTGGGGTCACCTCTTACATCTGGCCATGCTCAGCTTTGCAGAGAGGAGCAGCAAAGGCCACATAACCATTTATAACAGGCTTGGGACTGACCCAGAGAGTCTGCTTTCCCCCCTTGGTTATCCAGCAGGGTGCATTAATCCCTCCAAGTTTCCTTGGACTGACCCGTAAAGAGAACTAGAGAATACCCTTTCTCATTTGCTCATTTTCTTAATAATGAGCTCCTCTCACTGACCTACGTGCTAGGATTGGGTATCTTAGAGACAGCGTTCATGACACTTCATCCTCCCGCTCCTCCTCGAGTCTTGCTAATCGTGGATATATCCTTTTTTCTTTAATCACAGTGTAATCACCCTTCTAAATTCCTGTAACTCCTTTTAGTATAGCTCTCTGCCCTCCCCTTCCCCTCCACCTCTTTCTTTCTCCTCTTCCTCCTACTTCTCTCCCCCTCCTTCTTATGCAATACTAGGCTGGGCTCAAATTTACAATTTTCCTGCCCCAGCCTGCCAGAATGCTGGGATTACAGGTGTGCACACTGATCCTGGCTTCTGCTTACATTATTATCTGCACTGTCTCTCTATATTAGTGGAG
>NW_004955434.1:266031-267801 GCF_000276665.1 Chinchilla lanigera | reverse complement strand
CAGTATAGTACAAGCATGTCCTTGGGCCCCCTGGCAGCCATACAGAACTCTGTATTTCTACCTACTTGTATGGACCAAGAATCCAATTGCTTTAAGATTCACACATTTTTGATAAACTAATATATTATTAAACTAGTGTCATAGATAAACTTCTGTTCTGTGAAAAGCCATTCTAATCTCTTTCATAGTATTTCTCTCCCATGAATATCCATGACGTGATTATTAGAGAACAGAAGACAACCATGTTCAGAAGACTTGAACTATTACTATCAAGCACACTCAGAGACATTTACCATGTGGTTCCTTTTTCAGAGGAAATCTGCCTTTGATCCCCTCTTGTGTCCTTACCACAGTAGTGGTTCTTTTCGCTAAGAGCAAGACTTGGGAGTCTCGGAGATCTATGAGGCACGATGCACTGACAAGACAATACGGTCACACGTCCTTTCCCTGTGTTTACTGGGTTTTGTTGACTATAGGTCAGGCTTGAATCAACATTTTAGTGCAAATAGCAACACATCTCAAAAATGCTCTTCTTGACACCATCACAACAATCAAATAGAAACAAGACTTCAGGTTTATACACAGAGTGTGTGCCCCATATGAGAACTTCTGAGGCATAAAGAGAGGCAATGTTATGAGATATTTTAGAGGTAATGGTAAAACTGTAGGTTATATTTTTGTTGGATGGGTTACAAAACAAGAAGTGTGAAAATTGGCTTATGTTCTTTTTCTGTTTCAAATAATGCTGACTCATTGTGCAAAAGACAGAAAATCAAATTAATCAGAGATTACATCCAGAGAAAACTACATATCTTCAGATTAAAGACATGGTCTTTGTCCAGAATGTTCTATGAAATCACAGACCATTTGTGGCTTCTGTTTAATGCACTATGTTAGCCATCAAGATGGCATTCAGAGACACATGAGAATTATGTGTTACCATCTGTCAGAAATATCACAATTCACATCTGTTCTCTTCTACTGATGAAAAGAAAGACTTTCTTTTTTGTACCTGTATATTTCTTAAGCAAGTGGGCTTATTTTTCCTAAAGGTTTAACTGTATGAGAGTTTAAATCTCAGAAATGTTAGCTTTTGCATTTCATTTTACAAGTTGAAGGAGTAGTAAAGAAATCTTATTAGTATTACAAATGTACCATAAATAATTCAAACACCAGTAATTGGGTCAAGTAGAAATTTATTAATGGCTTGATATTGCAGTCAGTCTACCTGTAGAGATAAATACATCAGTATTATTGAACAATTTCAGAAATTCACTCATACTCAGTGTTGGCCCTCTCAGAGCCCCAAGGGGAATTTTAGAGAGTGAGGTCCCATGGTTAAGAATGCTTGTGTGCAAGACATCAGCAGGCAGCATGGAGCAGAGCAGAGCACAGGAGTGCATGAATGCCAGAGGGCAAGAGCCAGAGCCACCTGCATCTTTATTGCATAATCCCCATGCAGGTTGTTACCTCATATTTACATTCTTGTGTCGTGCCATCACCAGCCCACGTGCGTTTGCTAAGTCATGGTTACATAACGGTACCCCACTGTGCACATGCACTAGACAAATGAGGTCATGTGCTTGAGTTTTCGACAGATCCCAGAGTTTCAAGCAGTCTGAGTGGTTCTTCACACTAAACATTTCAATCCTTCTACAGTAGTTTTATAACTTGAACAATGTAGGAGAAATAGCAATTTGGCCTTGTTGGTGGTCATAGTGGCAAAACAGTTTACAGGTGTCACATAGGCATAATATCTAGGGCTCTGCA
>NW_004955434.1:254269-256310 GCF_000276665.1 Chinchilla lanigera | reverse complement strand
GAAAGGTATTTAATTAGTTCATAAACTTGTAGGGAATATAAAAATGATGCTCCCTTTTTATATTCTACAGAACAAATCCTACTGTAACTATTGCATTATGTAAAAATATGACAGATAATGTTTTTCTATGCCTTAACTAATGTATTACTTATTACAAACAATAGAATACTAGTATAACCACTGTCAGTTGAAATAACAGACTTCCTGTAACGGAGTCTACACTGTAAAAGCCATTTTCCTTTAAAAAGATGAGGCCGCTTGCTTTTCTTACTGGCACAGCATTTTCTGCATAGAACAGTCCTTTGCCACATTCCCTTCCTCTTCAGACTTGCCAGGCACTTCATAATATTTACAGTGGCATGAATTACAAATATGACAATGCCTACCTACTCGGAGGATGTCATGAACAGGAACACAATAAAGCATCTGTTTTCTGTGAAGGAACTTATGTGAGTGCTCTATGTAATTTTCAGTGAGAAGAGAACTATTTGTGAACCTAGAACTACCTGATGTCATTTACCCATAAACTCATTCAAGTCTATGTCACATTGCACATTTAGAGCAGATTTTCCAAACCAAAGTGATTCAGTAAAAGACTCAATCTTAATGATCAGTCCACTCAATTTTAATGATCAGTGCACACATACCAGCTCACTGACAAGTCTTGGGTAGGGAAAAACATCCATGTAAAACATTCAGACAAAGAAGACGGATTTCTGATTTCTTTTTTAATACACACTTTTAAAGCAACATGACCTTTTTTTTTGTATCCGGAATCGAACTCAAGACCTTGCACTTGCCAAGTAGGCACTGTGCCTCTGAGCTATATCATTGGTCCTGATGCAACATGACTTTTAAGGAAAATAATTTTACATGATTTTCTGTTATAGAAATTTGTTTTTTTTCTTCATTTCATCAAAGGTTCAAACACAAGAAAGTTATTTGAAGATATATTTAGAAATGATAAGGTATAGTTAATTTTAATTATAAAACCATGAATAATGAAAATATTGAGTTTCTGAAATATTTACTCAGATGGAATTAGTGCAAATTCTAAAGTCAATTAAACAAAAGCACATAAAGAATTTAAAATTTATTTATTCAATTACTTGTGGGAAGTGCAGTTCATTATATTCAATTTTGGTTGTTAATGGTGTTAAACATAGTATAAAATCTCCAAGTTTTTTTCCACATCAGAAGAATAAGGCTTATCTGCAAAAGGTGCACATTATCCAAAACATATGTGAAGGATATGATAATCAATAAAATGTACAACAAACATTGATTTCTTTTAGTGGTTGGTGTATGTTTGCAAGTACTGGCTACTAGAAAAGTAAGTGTTTAAACTGTATTCATAATTTGTTTTATCAGTTGTGAGATTATATATATATATATATATATATTCTTCTCTGAATTCTTCCTTTACATAAAAACTACCCTTATTAACAAGGGCATGAACTAACTTTCCCCTTTCCTCCTTTGAGAGTAAAAACAAATTTAACCAACTTACAAGATTCATAATAGATTTTTGAAATGAGGTAACATTTGAATTTTTCATATTTTAAACAAAATTATCAATGTGAGCCTTGTAAACATAAAAGTCATTTTATGACAAAATAATCACAAGCAAAGCAAGTTTATAAGAAAAGAGTGTTTCAACAGGCAGATGTTCATGTATAAAAACTTGTACAAACTTACACATTTTGTTGAAATTTTACTTTTGTAGTTGATGAATAATGATTCTATATTGGAGTATCATTTAAAAAATTAATAACATTTTCCCCCACAATAGCTTTAAAATATTCAAAAGCACATTTGATTCACAAATAATATTTGCAAATTTTATAGTACTGTCTGATACAGCAGCTGAAGTTTGGATGTGAAACTTGGCCCGAGCACATAGCTTGATGCTGAAAAGCCCTGGGTTACATTAGCGGCATCCCTTAAAAAGACTGTACCAATGAAATCCTTTATTAAACTGTTCACACCTTCTATTTTCCAAAATTTACTAAACATTAAAAGTTGTTTCAATGAGCTCTCA
>NW_004955434.1:252073-254081 GCF_000276665.1 Chinchilla lanigera | reverse complement strand
AAATGTAGTTTGTAAATATGTATTGATATTTTAAATTCTTGGGGTTATATAAAGGGTTTAAGGAAACAAAATAAAAATCCATTATAATAAATATTCAACAACTTGACTGAAATTTAGCAATCAAAACTCAGTAATGGAAGAATATTAAACTGAAAGCCATTTGTATCAACCCAGTGCAATATAACTGAACGGCAAATTTAAGTCAGGGTTTTCTGAAAGCCAATGTAAAGACTGCAAAGTCAGGAACATGACTGTCACTATTGAAAGAAAGAAGGAATGCTAAAATGAAGCAACACAGCAAGAAATATATTATTTGAGGTCTTTAGAGCAGCAGCACATATTGTGCCACACTTACTGTGGGTCTCCTTAACATCTGCAGTTATAGTAGATGTTTGGTACCTTTGTAAGGCAAATTTGAGTTGCTATTACAAAAAGAAGAGAATTCTGGTGAAATGATTCACAGAAATTTGTCCATTTGTAATTAACAGGTCCTTTGATTGATTTTCGAGTCCTGCCTTTCTCTCCTTTGCCCACTTTAAAGATTCTGTGAGCAGGGCTGGGGATTTAGCTCAGCAGCACAGTGCATGCCTGGCAAGCATGACGTCCTAAGTTCGATTCCCAGTACCGGAAAAGAAAAAAAAAAAAAGAAAAGAAAAAAATAAATAAAGATTCTGTGAGCTTAGGCTTCCTCTTCAACACTCCTATTATGTCTATGCTGAAGGCATTTGAAAGAAATTGCAAGCAACATACTCTGTACATGAGAAGTCATGAAGTTCACCTACATTAGCACTTACATATTTGCTAATATAAACATTGTTCTCATTCAAGGCATTTAATTTGTAATACATCGTTCCATTTAAAACTTTCTTATGCAAACTATTTTATGTTTCAAAGTATTCCCTATGTATCATTTAATGTATCACTAAAACTAACAAAGGAATACAATAGTGACCAGGCTGCATTACACAAAGGAAGACTAAGAACCTCACCCCAAGTGCCCAGAACCACACAGCAAGTCCTGGGAGACCGGCATTTCTCATCCTGGGATTTCCCATGGAGCAACTTCTCCAAGTGATTTCCTTCTTTTATAAAAGTCTTCCTTTTATTTTTTCAGGAAAATCTATAAGAGAAATACATGTTTATTCTTCTATTTCCCAACATAATGCAATAAAATGACTTTAAGACAATCTTTTTTGGTTGGGGAGGAGCATGTTTCTAAATTCTGTAATAATCTTTCCCTAAAAGCAAAAATCTTGAGCATAGAATTTAATTGGAAATTGAGAAGAATGTCTATTTCACAAAATTTGAGTGGTAGCCTGAGCATCACAAAAAGCACAAATCTTTCACTAAATCTTGTCCATTTATTTTGTACTGGCTATTCAGAAATCTGATGTATTTCAGACAAAATACTTTATTTTTCTTCTTCATGGGCAATTAATTTGAGTCCTCTGAATTTAGAATATATATTTTTTACTGAGAATCAAACCCAGGACCTCATACTTGGCATACAGGCACTGTACCACTGAGCTATAGCCCTGGCCCTAGAATTAATTTCTTCTGCCCCTCCAGTGCCTTCTTCAGTACGGGGGGAGTCCCTCCTAAGCAAAGAATGCTGCTTCATGAAAACAGCAATAAGTACCAGTCAGGATAAGCTTGTGCTGCCCATTTGTGCCCGTTATTTGCTGATTGATCACCTTGGTTCTGTCTCTACATTAAACCTGGATTGCAACATTTGAAAAGGGTGTTTGACTGAGAGTCAAACAGGTTTTATGGAAATAGTAAATATGGGCAAGATATGTCAGGATCTTTTGTGGGTTTTCCTCCTTGAGGTGCTAGCTCAGGCACCCAGCACCCAGACCTTATTGTGCCCTCTTATACCCCTTTGCTTATCTCTGGCATTGCATTTACACTTGGCCAGATTCCCATGAGGACACACTCCATGGTAAGAAGAATATGTTGTCAGTCTTTGTAGGTCTACCCCATGAACGGTGCTAGATACCGAAGAGAG
>NW_004955434.1:245318-246755 GCF_000276665.1 Chinchilla lanigera | reverse complement strand
GTCACCAAGTCAGACATAGTCAAGGGGATAAAACCTACCCTTTTCCGACCTATGAAGGGGCTTACAATGAAGTGAGAGCACCACCTCTAAAGGCAGACACTAGGGCAGTGTTCTCATTCTCAGGACAGAAGCCGCTGTGAGAGTCGTCTCACTGGGCAGTGGGTGTCTCCTCTGCATCACCATGTCAGACTGAAGAGCAAGAAGATGAGAAAGGGTGCTTGTGCTCTTGCTTCTGGAAATGTTCTATTTAAATTGAACTATCTCTTTTACTTCTGCCCAAATATCAGTCTGGCCTCTAGTGTTTTTTTGTTTGTTTATTTGGCTTTTATTTTCTGGTTGCTTAGTTTTTGTGTTTTACTTTAACCCCCTAAAGACTGCTTTGAGATGGAATTTGTTGAAGATGATGTATTTCTTTTACTATTTAGGAGTCTAATCAACGTGGACTTTCTGAAAATTATAAGTGATTCAAAATTGTTCATTGGATCTCCTATTAAGATATATCTTTATGTTTATTTAAATGTCAGAAAGAAGAACCTTTGTGACTTGATTTCTTATAAGATTAGGAAAGAGGATTAATGGTGATAAATAACCCACAATAAAGTTCTCTTCTAGGACATAGGACCTTCCTCCCCACAAGAATGAGCAACTTAGTGTGGATGATAACATTCCCATCTAAACACTGCTTTATAGTCTTTTTTTAATTTGGAGGGATGCATATATCTTTCCAAGCTGTTCTGGAATGAAGATGTCAGAATCTGCTAAATATTGGCCTGGGGAATTGTGGTGGGATATAGACCAAGCACGGAAGATCTGTTATTTACCATAAGAATTCCATTAAATGTGGAAAGTACTTTTGAATTTGAGTGTTTGAGAAGGTAGGACCCTCAAATTCTTATTTTTCTTCTCTTGTAAGGTGATTTATGATTATTTTCTATGTGAATGTTTTAATTGTCAGTGATTATTAATATGCTATATTTTGCTAACCAGTCACTTTTAGTCTGTTATTATTCTGTCAAATTACAGAAATGGTGTATCATCTTGGTTGTTTTTCAGTAGCAAATGGAGACTATCTGGTATAATTTTTTGAATCTTATGCAAACACTTCGACAGAGGTATTACAAATTCACTGTTTATGCTACTGAGTGTGAAACCCCATTAATCTTCGTTTTACAAGGGCTATGGTTTTCAGGTTATCTAGGAGACATGCTTATTAATTTAAATTCTTAATTATCTCAAATAAATAACTCATTTCTTTTTAATAATAGAATTTTATGAAACTTTGGAATGACTGAAATGCATTACCAAATAACGTTAGGTAATACTTCAGAAAAAGCCCTTCTTCATATCATTCAAAGATAGTAATGGCTAATGTCTTACAGTTTTTAGCTCTTTTCAAATCTATCATCATATCTTTCTTTTGCTCTAGTAACAATTTTT
>NW_004955434.1:242069-243353 GCF_000276665.1 Chinchilla lanigera | reverse complement strand
TACCGGAGAAAAACCACAAAAAAAAACAAAAAAACCAAAAAAACCAAAAAATAATATGGAAAAACTTTAAATGAATGAAAGAGTCAAGGCATGCAAGGTCCCATTTAGATTAGAAAGTTCTTTCTGTGAAGGTGATATTTGAATTAAGGATAGAATAGAATAGAATAGAACTTACAAATCTTTCAGTATTTTGGAACTGACAAAATGAGCAAAAATATGTTATATATATGTACATAGTCAACATAATATAAAATGGCAGAACTCAGAAAATATGTCAACTCTAGAGTTATATAAAAGGCTTTTCACCCACTAAAAGCAAATATTTAGATTAGTTCATCAAGACTCTACTCTAGATTGTATGCATGAGATATTTCTTTTTTAAAAGAAGTGGTTTTAAAAATTTAAAGTGAAATGTTAGATGATACACTACCAAGAAAATGTAGCAAAAAATCATACTGTCAATCATACCTGAGTTGTAATTCAGCCTCAAAGTCATTCAACAAGACCAAGATGGAAGCATTGCAATGCTAAAGGCTGCTATTCCTGACTAACAGTAAATAGGATATTGTGATAATAATGGATATATCTGATTCTCTAGTGTATGTGAAATGGTCTCCTAAAACTGATTTTTATTAGATCGTATGGATAACCTCATTACATTCTAAAAAGTAGACATAATGCAAACAATATTCTATGAACACAATTCACCAAACAAAACAAGAAATAAAACCCTTTCCAGTTAGAAATAAGATCTATGTTAAATTTTTATTGAGTCAAAGGAGGAATACAAACAAAATTACAGCACTGATAAAAATAATGAAAGTTAAGACACTGTATATCAGAATCTATGAGTTGCAGCTGAAGTAATGGTTATAGGAAATTTTCACTAATTTTAAGACAATAATTTAAAGACAATATCATGGTATACCAAGGGTTTTAGAGCCTAGAAAATAGATGAAATTTTAAAATTGGTTTTATGAATCAAGAATACCAATAATTCCAAGATTATTTATTAAACAAAAAGAAACTGCAAAATGATATCACACATAATAATTTGTATGACAATCTGAAAATATGACCAATAGAAGTGTATGTGCACATTAAAAGAATAATGTATCACAATTTGATGTGGTTTATTTTGGAAAATAAAATTATTAAAAGAATAATTGTGACTCGGTAAAGTTTATTCTCAGAATACTTATACTGTGGAATACACCTAATAGGAATCAAATCAAGGCTTTAGTAAGCAATAGTAAGTGCATTAGGGAGTTCACTTGTAAAAAT
>NW_004955434.1:235410-236777 GCF_000276665.1 Chinchilla lanigera | reverse complement strand
CTCTCTCTTCCTGTTTTGTAAATGATGGGTGTTTAGTTCAAGCTGGAAAAGCAGTGCTTGAAGAATATAGTCCAAAATCTATAACAGTGGTCAACTACCAGTCTAGCTTGCAATTGTCAGAGGTTTTTGGTGTCTTGAACCTTTTACAGCTAATCTATTACTATGGCATTTCTTTTATACATCTTGGGGTTAAACTTTTCTGCTGGATGTGTAAGACCACATTAAAGTGAGACCTGAAAAAATAAAGAATAAACTTTTTGCTGTCTATCAAGGTCAGTTAAGTCTCCTCAGCAATCACCTTGGAACCAAGCACAGCACCTCTTAGATCTTCTGTCAGTGTCAACCGTTTAGATGAGTCATGACCATTGCTTGATCAAGTGACTGTTAAAGTTAAAAAAATTTAAAAAGAGGGGAATCCTAAAAATGTCCTGATAATTAATTTCTTTGAAAGCGTATGGAAAATGGAACTCACGACAGAGATTCTCAGTTTGTGACAGGAGTCAAAAATCACAGAAAGCAGCCACATTATCCTGAGGCTTGCAGAGGATATGGCCTGCAGTCCTAGAAATCGCAAACCAGCTGACATGTTTGGTCACAGTGCAGGTCCCTGGTGGTCTGATGTCTAGGATTTGGCACTTTCACCATGTTTAGTCACAAGAATATAGTATTAAATGTATAGAGATGACATAGAAGTGGACTATAGAAGCTACAGATTGATCATAAAAATAAAAAAAAATTTAACTTTTAATCAGGAGCCACAGTGATCTCCACAGTCTCTTGGGAGACACCCCAATAATTTGGTTATTTGGTCAAAAGATTGTTTTCCAGAAAAAAAAGATATTCTCATAAAAGATGCTCTTGATACAAAACTAAATTAAGAAACAAAGGTTTTCACATGTTTATAGTAATTCATTAATGTTAATCTCATGGTGTATTAAATGTACTCATGATTCCAGATCTACAGGTCTTCAAAAAGTAAAGCAAAGATTGTTTATTATGATAAGACTTTTCTTTCAGATTCAAATCTCTGCCTTTAACAAAAACTTATGATGTACACTTCATTAAAGTACAACAAAATAGGTAAAACTTCTTATGTATTAGATAGAGAAGACTGACTAAAAGGGTTATGTTATGTCAAAACGAAAATTTAAGTATGTTACAAAATGTCATCATGATTGTCATGTAGCAATGTTACATATGGTTTTGATTTCTAAATTTCTGTGTAAAAATATGTAACTGTTGTCTGCTGATGTTCTATAAGGATTTGAATGTTAGATATCCATGGTTGTTAGAAAGTAATGGCTCCATTTTATGTTCTAAGATGTTTGATATTCAGATAAGATAGTAATATTTAGCTTACTGCCTCC
>NW_004955434.1:218532-219296 GCF_000276665.1 Chinchilla lanigera | reverse complement strand
TGAGGGATACAACTGGTAATGTCATAAGGGAAGCACTGCCTAACTTGTTTTGAGTTTACATCTTTGTCCTAGGTAATGGACCTGGAGCTTCAGGGTTTAATGTTTGCCTTTCTGGGTTTTCATCTTGTTTTGGTGTCATTCCTTTCTATTCCATTTCTCTATTTTGTAATGGGAATACTTACCCTATACCATCATATGTCAGAAGTGTTTAACTTTTTTTATTTTAACAGGTTCTTATAGCTAAGAGTTTGCCTTGAGTCTCAGAGGAGACTTTAGACTTGGACTTTTCAGTACCTCTGAACCTGTTAAGACTTTGGCAACTCTTAGAAATGGACTAAATATACTGTGTATAGAGATGCACATAAGTCTTTTAGGACCACAGTTAGAATGTTACAGTTTGAATCATAACTCTTCCCCATATGTGCTTATAGGAGGGTTTGGGGGAAGGTGATTGAATCACGATGGCACTGTAGATGACTTGTGGTTAAGAAGTGAGGCTGGTTGGGAAATCATATGGATAGATATATCTTCCTTCCCAGCTCCTTGGTTTCCTCTCTGCTTCCTCGTCACCATGATGTCAGCAGCTTTTCCTTCTCTATACCCCTCTAACTGCCATTCTGTCATGGACCCACCTGAACATGGACTGTGCAAGTCAAAGTAAACCTTTCCTGCTTTAAATTGTGAATGATGGGTATTATGTCTTAGTGATGACAAAATGACTCAGGTACTCTCTTTTTCTCTTTCTTTTAAATTAAATATTTTGA
>NW_004955434.1:213386-214606 GCF_000276665.1 Chinchilla lanigera | reverse complement strand
TTATCAAAACAAAATTCAGAGTTTATTATTGATGTATAGCTAGATCTGGATATGTGACTAGATCTGTGAATGCTATTATAATGAGTAGAAATTCTCTCCTTCTAACACTGTGGCAGAGAAAGAACAATTTAAATTAAAGAGGTTGGGGCTGGGGATTTAGCAGCCAGCAGCAAAAGTGCCTGCCTGGCAAGCGCAAGGTCATGAGTTCGGTTCCCGGTACCGGAGGAAAAAATAAATAAATAAATAAATTAAAGAGGTTGATGTAAACAGTACCTCTTGACAAATAAAGCCAAGAACATGTCACGTTTTATGCACAATCCAGTCATTATTATACAAAAGAATAAGTAAAAAGATTTATTTCTTTTCAAAAACTAAAGAGATTTTCGTATCAACACCAAACTCTCTTCATTATGTTTGAACATAAAAAATTGGAATGTGAAAAAACATGGCAACAAAATACCTTCAAAGATTCCCAACTCTCCCAAATTAAACCCAAGAGACACCAATGGAGGCAACAATCATCAGAGAGCTAAATTGTGTGAAATAATTAAGGAGGAAGAGCAGAAACTCAGTAAGGTCAAAGAAGACATAACCCCCAAAATAGTAGAACTGCCAAATAAACTGAACAATCGGGTTATGAGAGAAACATCATTTTGGAAGAGCTGATAAAAACTGTTTAAAGTATGAAAGACAAAATTACCAAAGATATAGACCCCCATGAAAAAGTACCAGACAGATATCCTAGAGATAAAGAATTTTATTACATTATAAACAGCTGAAATGACCAATGTGATGACAGGGTTTTGGAAATCAAGGGAAAAATGGAATCATGAAGATATACTCAGAGAAACCTTAAAAACAAAAAAGAGCTGAAAAAAACTAATGCAACAGCTAGCACATGATGCTAAGAAGAATAAGCTAAGGTTAACTGGAGTTAGAAAGAAATTAGAGGATAGCACACATGCACTAAAAACTGTTTACAGAAAGCATAGCAAAACTTTTCAAGCATAGGGCAAGCACTCAATATACAGGTAAGTGACTTACAGAATGCCAAATAACTATGATGGAAAAAGAAGTATCCCATGACAAATAATAGTCAAATCCCAGATGTCCAACCCAAAAAGAGAACCTTAAAAGCTCTCAGAAAAAAGTGAAAAAAATCACATATACAGGTAAACTTGTTAGGATTACAGGAGACTTTTAAAAATAAAATTTAAAGA
>NW_004955434.1:180963-210526 GCF_000276665.1 Chinchilla lanigera | reverse complement strand
TTCTCTTTCCCTAGTTAGTCTAATATGAGTGTAGGAAAACAATAGGACATTCTAACAAATTTGTATGTATCTTTAGCTTTCTTTTCAGGCTAAACAACTTTCCTTAGGCAATTCAGTCATATCATTCATGGCTTATCACCAAGCATTCACAAGGGGGTGGGTAAGGCAAATAATGTTTATCTTCACTGTGAACTTCAGCATCAAACTAAATTAACCCCAGTCTTCATATAATCACAAAACACTGCACCTGGCCTTTTTCAGTGCTGCATGGAGAAAGGTTTTCACCTGTAAGCAGTCACTTTTTGTTATCGTACAATGTGACATTTATGTAATCAGTCCTCCAGCCTACCTCTCTCAAAATGCAAAGTCATTTTTGGAATGACTAACTCCAAGAATATGTTTCTGTGAATTCAACACCGACCTTGCTAATATATGAAAATTAAGAGGAGAAGTCTGGTCTTTCAGTCAGAGATTACATCAGGGAAAGCTGAAAGCTGCCTCATCCTAGTTACTTTTAACAAAGCAAGCAGATGATTAACAACCTTATTTGCAAAGTGGTGTGCAGGCAAAGACCAACTTGTCTGTTCATGTTATATGAGATAGAGAAAATGTTAGTCATTATTCCTCGAACATTTCCAATCAGACTAATTTCAAATTTGAAGATGGGAAAATTCATGTCAATTTGCCCTCTGGACGTATCGTTTGAGTCAGGTTATTGTACACTATACCCATGCATACCTAAAAAGCAGTTGAAGTATACATAGGACCATGCTTTGATACACAGTTGGCAGTACAGAAGAGCTGGGGTTCAAATTCCACTTTGTCTAGCCCCACATTGCTAATTTTCGAGGCCTGGACCTAAAACCATGACACTTGACTTAAATCAGGACTGTATTCAGAGTCTTGATCAGATGTAGCACCCTCATTTTACAATAGGATTTTCCAAGTTGGAGCTATTACTAGATTGTGAAAAATATCAATAGTCATGTGTTCATGGCCAGCCTGGGCTGAATAGTGAGTTCAAGGCCAGCCTAAGCTACATAGAGAGACACTGTATTAAAAAAAAATCATATGCTATCTCAATAAGTGCAAAATAAAAGACAATAGGAAACTAGAAGAAAGATCTTTTGCAAATGAGAAAGAGACAATGAGATGGTGAGAGAGGGGCAAGGGAGGTGAGAAGAGGATGTGAAAAGAATTAAAATATGTCACATATGTGCACTACTACCCACAAGAAAGAGCAGTTATCTGGGTAAAAGGGCCCCTGAGAAGGTGGGGAAGTTGGGATTTTATTGCCATACAGAGCCAGAGATTCACTAGGAGTGTGAGGCTCGATATTTCTAGTCATAGTTTTGTTAGTTAAAGGAGTTCAGTAATCAACCATGGTGAGTCTGTTTTCTCTGTGAAATTCAAAGTAAGCAAATTTTCTGTCAAAACAAAGTTGTAGAACTTTAGAAAAATGATAAATAGTGGGTGGGAATGGGTAAGGAATGTGTTAGGCACAGATGAAGAGATTAAAAATAGTGTTGAAGGACAGGGATCTTTACACTTTTGAAGTGTCACTTTAAAACCTTTTATTTCTGAGTATTTACCCTTAATACTTACAGTGTTGATGTTTCCTTTTCCAGGCAATCATACATGTGCTAATATTGACATAACTGTGGTTTATTTCATTTGATTAAGCTAAAAATTTAGTGACAACTGAGAAGCACGTCCACTCAATGAAAATGTTTTGTTTCCATTCAGCCTTGACCAGGCCATGTGGTCGGTCACTGCCCTTGCAAACCTGCAAATAAGATCAAAACGCTTCTTTCAGAAATAGGTACAGAACAGACTCTTTTGGAAACCTCCATAACATGCACTTCCTTGACCTCAGAGTAATCTGGATGAATCATGTGACTTCAGTTCTATTTGGTGTTGCAAGCTTATGCAACTCCTGTAATCCCTGAACTATGTCATGTTAATGTGAAACTTAACTCGCACAGGAGATAGAGACATAGCTTTGTCACAGTTCCCAAGCTGCAACATTTTAGGCTTCTCATAATTCTTTTACACTTCACACATACCAATAATAACTACAGCTAGGATTAATATGGGTAATTGGCTACTTTCCAAAATTCAATTGTTTCATTTCTTACTTGTTAATATGTAGAGAATCTTGGCAAAATTACCCAAAGATTTTTTAAGTATTACATATTTGGGAGAGATTTTTGAGGGCTCTTGTGCTTTCTTATTCTTCTCTGTGCTTATGATAATGAACACAGGCAAACAAATGCCATGCATTTTTCAGTAGGTATTTTATTTATCTAACCTAATAAATTAATGTGGTTTTGAAAATAGGACAAAAGTGAAAAATGATAACCAAAAGCATTGTGTCAAAAGTCTGGTCAAATCAACTGCCCAGAAACCGGCTATGAGACACAGAACTAATTAGGCACGGCATTTCTGGGGAAACTCTTCGTGTGTACCCACTCTTCACAGAGAAGATGCACTTTCAGAAGGAGAGTGCCTTCTCCCAAGGGGAAAGATTATGAATTTAAGTTGGCTGTGTTAATTTTGAGGTCACTTTGAGGACCCCATGAGAGTATAAATATTAGTTACTTGGTTATATGGTTATGGGGCTCAAAGAACAAACTTAATTGCACATACATCTTTTCCTACGTGTTCTAAACAATTTAGGACCAATTCAAGGAGATACATGAAGATTCAAGTCCAGGATCAGCATTATACTGAAACTACTACACCGTCGTAAGTTGTACTATTTCTTATTCACATGTGATCTCTGTAATATTTGGTGAGAGTGAGAGGCAGAACAAAGGTAAAGAAAGCCTTTATTGTTGGGGCCGGGAGGGCTGCTAAAGAGACACAAGGACCCTCTGAGGAGGAGGCAGAGAGACAAAGGCTATACTGGGCTCGGCTGAGGGCAGGATTTTTGGAGGCTATCTAAGTGACATAACAGATGCTGATTAGGAAGAAGGGATCATGCACGCATACGTATAAATGAAATGGGAAGTTGTGCTTAAACTGAGGAAAGAAGGCGGCGGAAGTTAGTCTGGGAGAGACGAGAGATGTGTTGTTTTAGGTGCTGGACCATGTCGGATGGCCTCCATGATGACTTGGCAGGGGTGGAAACCCATCAGTCTCTTCAACCTAGGGAAGAGAAATAAGAGAATGACGGAATAGTTCCTATGGAAGCTGTTAAATGGAAACAGAACAGCAGAAGGAGAAAATACGTTCCACTTCAGGACAGACCACTTCTTTAGGGAAAGAAATGGCCAAGAGGCAGGGCCATTCATGGACAAGAATTTTCATAGCAATCACCTCATCCAGTAGGGAGACACAGGTAAACTCCAGACTCTCATCACATTCACCAATCAGAAGAGCTGCTTCTTCATCCAATGGAGGAATTTTGGTTAGAGAGAGGGACTCAGAGTGCCTGTCCTGGTGTCACTGCATGTTGGGGAATGGAGGCTGAAGCACCATTTCACTTAGGACAATGTAAGTTGTAGTAGTGAGGTAGCGTAGGGTGAAGAAGTGCTGCCTTTTAATAAGAGATAATAAAACCATAAGTATATTTTGCCCCAGCATGATTTTGTTATGTTCTAACTTTAGAAAGGAGGAATTGTGGAGCAAACCTTAAATACATGAAACATTTCTGTGTACAATATCATAGCACTGTCTTTATTTCTATTATTATTTTTTTATTTGATTTCTTCATTCAAAGGGAAACCTCAAAATTGACACAAATTCACTCAATTAATCCCTATAACATGATACTTATCACTTTTGGTTAACTTAAGTTGTTGATAGTCGTAACTCAAAATAACATTTTAATAATAATTCTCAGCACAATATTGGCTTATGTGTACAAAATTATTTTGTCTGTGTATTCAAGATTTTATAATAAAATGACAAGAGAAAATGAAGCTGTATAGAAAGAAGAGGGGGGAAAAATAAGGCAATGAATTTGTAAACTGGAACATTTGGGTCCAGATTATTTCTAATAGCCTTATTAAATCTAAAATTGCATGCATAGACAGCGCTGAGACTCTACTAGTTTTGGTTAAGATTGTACCATGCTTGATAAGTATGAAATCCAATGTATATGCAACTGTGTGCCAGACTGAGAGAAAAATATATGCTACTTCTGTGCATGTCAGAATTTCCTTGTAATCTGACTTCTGGTTATTAAAGCATGATTTTCAATAATAAATATTTTCCCAAAACCAGTAGTAACATTTTAGATACTCACATCTTTAAATATAGACAATTAAGAATCTGGGTAGGTATTAGAAGTGGGAAACATACACAGAAGGAAGAAAATAAAAATAGAAACTGCCATGAAAGAGTCAAGGTAAATTACTGGGGCAGACAGTGTAGAAGAATCAAACCACGCCAGTTATTCCTGTTCGTGGCAAAGAACTGCTCCTCCCCCTTGTGGCCTGTGTGGAAAGCACACGTCCTGATGAGAAACCATTTCACTCTAGAAAAAATGATACAAAATCTGTTTGGATTACAATAGCACACTGCTGTCAAGAGGGGAAACAAAAGACATCAATGGACAAATCAAATGTGACGATTCTATGTCAGTGTAAGCTCAGTGTCACCAAGAGTGAAAGATAACTTCAGGACGCAGTAGATCGAGCCAGAAAGGCTCCCTTTGTTCAACTCATCCAATTGATCGATAAAGACTTAACAAAGACGTGCTTGTATGCCAACCTTTTTCTAAGATTGAAAAGTTTAGTGTACTGAGAATAGTGCAAAGTGACTTGATAGTCTTTTACTAGAAGTGTTGATTCAAATGGAAAGATAAAACATGAATAACGAAACAGGTAATTACAAGGTCATATATGTGTTTAAATGTGTGACCTAGTTTGGGAAAATTATTTTGATTAGAAGTAATTCTCAAAGGAGAGGAGCTTTTGCACTGGGACCTGAAGTACGTTTAGGGGGTGCTTCTGATATCATAAAGCACAGGAAGTTAGCGAATAGTTCTAGAGTTTGGTGTTTATAACTAAAAAAAGAAAGGATAATTGGGAGAAAATTAGGCAATCCTGAGTTAAGTCCTTTGGCATCTATTTAATTTATGTTATAGGTGAATAATTGATGGATGTAACTGAATAGTAAAATAGAAATTTTTGAATGGAGAAACTGCATATACTAGATTATACAAAATGTTTATTCTGAAAAGCTATATGAATAAATTTCCCTTAAGTGCATATAAATGTAAATGTTCAAGGAAAGCAATTGCATTAAAATGTGTGTCTCAGTAACACATTGTTCCTTATTCTCTTAGTGTGCTTTTTTTTCATAAAATTTATTTCTTCCCCATACAATATTATTATGTGTTTGTTTTCCCACTTATGTCACTCGCTGGTTACAAATTCCAAGAAGGTGGCATCTGTGATTGTTATTTACTGCAATATCCCTAACTCCTAAGATGGAAAACTTGACAAATCAATGGTGAACATTAGGTAAGTGTTTATTAACATTACATATAAATCTATATTCAGGGACAAGTGACTTGAGGCAAGGAAAACTATTTCATCTTATCAAGGTGACAAATCTTGACCTTGGATAGAAGAAGAGGGAAAAAAGAAACATCCAATATTTTGAAAAACAGACTAGATTTGCTAACCCACTAAATATATCAGTGAAGTAAAGAAAAATGTGAAATTGCTGAGGCTTCAAGGGCCCGTGTGTGTGAGCTTGAGGGTAGTTTTTAAAAACAGTGGGCATTCAGTTGGAAAGTACGCCTTGGCTAGATAACAGATTGAGTTTGTGACACCAACAGCCTAAACTGAGGGATGTTTACAGATAAGTGGTTAGAATTCCAGAGACAGAGTAGGGCAGGGAATTTTGTTTTATGGTAGAGATGGTAGTCGAATCATAAGCTCAGATAAGATCTCTGTAGGATAAACTCTGGATACAGTGATGAATAGGATGGAGAACTGAACCTTTTGGTTATTTAAGCCATCTGGAAAGGGAGCTTTAAGAAAAAGTCTATTCAAATCTTCTTTTCCAAATTAGAATCAGATTGTTTCTTTGCTGTTGTGTCACTCGAATTCCTTATAAGTTCTGGCTATTAAGCCTTCCTTGTCCAGTGAATACTTTGCAAATACTTCTTCCTGTTATATACATTGTCTCTTTGATGGACAGAAGTTGTTAAATTTAATAGAAATCATTTGTCTATTTTTACTTACGTTGCTTGTACCTTTGAGATCTTATCTGCAGGTTATTTCCCATATCAAAGTCATGTAGCATTTCCCTGTGCTGTCTTCCAATAGTTTGTGGTTTTAGTTCTTACATGTAAGTCTTTGAAGCACATAGAAGTGATTTTGTGTAGGAGAGATGGGGACCTAGTTTCTTTTATCTGAATTTAGCCATCTAGTCTCTCCAGCATCATATACTAAAGAGATTTCTTTCACTATATGTTCTTGCTTTTTGCAAAAAATCAGTTGGATATACAAGTGTAGGTTTAGTCACTGGCTCTTTATTCCACTACATTATTCTGGAGATCTGTTTTTATACTTATGAATATAACACTGTTTTGGCTTTGCAGTATACATTAAGTTGGATAGCTTGATGCTCTAGTTTTGTTCTTCTTGCACAAGATTATTTCATCTATTTCAGGACTTTTATGGCCCCATTTGTATTTTAGGAATTTTTAAATCTTTCTCTAAAGAGTGATACTGGAAATTTGACAAACGGCATAGCATTCAGTGTGCAGATCACTTTGGGGAGACATTTTAAGATTAATTCTTTCAATTATCAAAAATCACTAATCATGAGAAAAATTCAAACTAGACTCTTATATCCTGGCAAAAAAAGATATTTCCATGATAAAGATAAAATAAAGAGGTCCATGACCACCAAACCAACACTCCAGAATCTCCTTAAGGATATCTCAGACGGAGAAGATGAAGGTCACAATGCCCAAAGGTCCAATAAAATGATATACCAGGTAGGAAAAGCAATTAAGCAGAGGGAGAGAAACTAAAACAGCAACAGAAAAATAATATCATTACAGGAATATTTATGAAGTATAAATATCAATGTAAATGCACTAAACAAGCCAATCAAAAGACAGATGAGGACAGTGAATCAAGAAAAAAATCCAATGGTATGCTGTATGAAAGAAAAACTTTTAACACCAAAAGAATTTGACTAAAATCAAAGAATGGAAAACAATATTCCATGCAATAGAAACACTAAAACAAGCTGAGTAGCTATCCTATTTTCAGACAAAATTATCCTCAAGCCAAAGTTAATCAAAATAACCAAAGAACTATATATTGGTTAATGGAAGTACGTTAAGTTCCCAGCTTACAAACATTCAGCTGCTGACATTCACTGATATGAATAGACCTTATAATATGAACATTTGTACATGTGAACAAATCCCGGAAGTAGCTTATGTCTGCAGGCCACTGTCACAGTTGTGCTGCTGTGTGCTTACTGTATAATAGTGCAATGGTGTACAGTAGTACAGTGCTCAGTCAGAGCCCAGGATGTATGGAAATGTGTATTAGACTTACTTTGTTGGACTTACAAAGGAATCCAGTTTATGAACTTTCTCCTTGAATGGAACTCATTTGTAAATTGGGGACTTCATGTATTAGTTTGTTGTAAATGTCAAAAGAAACATTTTTATTGGATTACCTGGAAACAGACTCTGAACTGCAATTTCTACATAGGTGTTTTAGTGAAGAGAATTGTCAGAGGATGTTCTTGGAAAGAAATAAGGAAATCCAATTGGGGCAGATCCATAATGCAGGTACAGTTAGATTTGATCAAATGTCATCCGATCTCCTAGAGGTCGATGCAGCTGGAATGAATTTTCATGGCTGTCTTGAACTGAATCAAAGCATCACGGCTTTTGTCTCTCTGCACCAGCCAGACACGGGACACAAGCCACCCTGGAAAGGGGGACAGTATCCGGGGAATTGTAGGGGAAGGGGTCTATGGATAAGAAAGTAAAATAGGCTCCTCCTTAGGTCTTCTAGCTAATCCTGACTAGGAGGAATTAAAAACAAACTTTACTAGAAAGATTCCCCTAGGAAGCAGGTCAAGACAGGAATAAAAAAGAGAAAAACCAGATGAAGAAAGGTACCAAATGGCCTTGGGATTTGCACCAGGAGACGAGAAAATGAGCTGACAGGAAGAGCACAGAGAGAAAGCAAAGTGCACAAGTAAGAAGCTGCCCCCAACTTCAATAAATACAGGGAAAACAAGGGGCGTGACCAACTTTAAGGCAGTGTGTGCTCATCCATATATATTATAGATAGCTATATATATATATATATATATATATATATATATATATATATATATGGGGAGCTATCTATTTCCTCTTTTCCTCTTCCTTCCTTCTCCTCTTTACAAATAAAATGTCTTAAGCTTTGTTGTTCTCTTGTACATATGTACATAGGGATGAGCACACACTGTAGAGTCACTATAGTATTCACTCTAGGGTCATTGTACGGTACAGCAGGTCCCTGCATGTCCCCTTACTAGCTCTAAGCTAACCATGGATAAGGTACCCTCTTGCCAACCCACCACACGCCCCAAAGATAAGACCTTAAAAGGTACACTGTGGACAAACAAACAAACAGACAGACAGAAGCTACACCTTGAGCACTGGAAGAAATGACGGTAGATAGACCTGCCCAGAAGTCAATCAAGTTAAGGCATGTTCTGGATTGGGGGAAAGGATCTTTGACACTGCCCTCCCAAAAAAACCAACCAGGAACAAAAGGCCCCTGGGTCCTCCATCTTTCTGGATTCTTTCTTATCAGGGTAGCTATCTATTGCCTCCTTTCCTCTTCCTTCTTTCCCTCTTTACAAATAAAGTGTCTTAAGCTTTGTTGCTCTAATTTTTTTATTGGGGCTGAGTTTATGATCTCGGTGGGCTGCTTGGACAACAGAGTAGTGGTACTTGTCCCTCAGATGTGACATCTTTGTGTCTCTGATTAGGAGCCAGACATGACAGAATGATTGTCCTGGATTCAAGGACCAAATATCCTGGGGGAGGCGGTTGAGAGCCACTGGCAGTGGAAATACCCAGCACCTAACAAGATATGCAAACTGACTGTGAAGAGCAAATGTGTGTGAGACAGCATAGTAATGTCTCTAACAGCCAAAACAGAGGAAAGCATGACAGCAAGATCAAGTTTAATGGATTCAGGCATGTCTTGAAGATTAAATTGGAAGTTTGGGGTATACAATATGGATTGTAGGGATATACTGGGCAAGTGGAGCCATGAATATTAAAATATAAGGCAGGGTATAACTTAAACTTTTGGGTGAATTCTAGGTCCACATTACCAAAGAAGAAGGAGAAGGAGAAGGAGAAGGAGAAGGAGAAGGAGAAGGAGGAGGAGGAGGAGGAGGAGGAGGAGGAGAAGGAGAAGGAGAAGGAGAAGGAGAGGGAAAAGAAGAGAGAATCAAAATAACACAAAATGTAACAGAGTAAATAGCACAAGAAGACATGAGAAAAGCAGGTAAGACTCAGAAGTGGTATTGAATTATATAAAAGGAGTTTCTGCATGCTACTGGAAGTTAACAGTAATATCTGATCCTGCTTGTCTGTATGAACTTTGATTAGCCTAGCAAAATGGAGCATGATTTAGGGAAGAGAATGGAGTCAAGACTACTAGATATAAAGCATGGAAGGCATTTAGTTATCCCAATATCCAAGCCTCCTGCCTTGATTTCTTTGCCATGGCAGTGTGACAACATAAATATTATCTCATAGTGGATAAAATAATTGCTCCTAGGAAAATTAAGTTTCTTGAATGATGAAATATTCTACATGTAGGTCTCCTGACTCCTTTTTGTTTTGAATGTAGATATGATGGCTAAAGTTGCAGCAGCCACATAATAACCAAAGAGAACGTCCTAAAGAATAGCAGAGATGTCACCACGACTGTCATGGGGCCAATGGAAACAGTCACTTAGCTTTAGGCATGTGTTACAGGGCATATAACCTTATGTATTTGAAGCATTTTCATTTTGTTGTTACCAGTGACTGAGTGCAATTTTAAGTAATATACAAAGCTCTAAAAATAGTACAGGGAAGATCTGATGGGGACTGTTTCTAGGTAGTGTCAATTGGTAATGGACAGGTCAGCAGTATGAGAAACATGTGAATAGTTGAATAACTGGAATACAGAAGAGCCTAAAGTCTGTGGAATCATTTTGAGATTCTGGTTGCAGAAAAATTTTTGCAGGTTCACCTTCTGCCACCAGCATCTCGTTTTATTTCTTAATGTGCCCAGATCTTTTAAGCCTCCCTACCGTTTTAAGTGTATTTCTCTGTTTTAGAATCTCTTCCTTCTTACACCATCAAAAAAACTGCCATTTAGGCTTTAAATTTATTTCAAGTATGACTTGCCTCATAAAGCAACCCTACTCTTAACTTCTACAGGCAGAATATTCCTCTTCTCTGGACTGAAGCTGCTGTTCTTTGAATAATCACCATGTGCCGAATATTCAGTGTTTTATGGAAACGAAGTCATTTTTAGTCTTTTTAATTACTGCAAAAATTTATTACTTTTGAATAATAGCTTTTGAAATAACAAATCTAAGACACACATCTACAGAGACCCTTCTACACTGCTTCTAAAAGAAAAAAAAAATAAAGAGAAGAGTGAGCAACAATTTGAATGAATTGATTACAAATCTCCAACCATGGGGCAGTGATAACAACTACAATGGCCCATCTGTAGTGGGCTGAACGACAGCCTTACTTGGAAAAATAACATTTGTAGATGTAACTGAATTGAGAATCTTGAGGTGAGATCATCCTGGATTATCTAGAATCTAATGACGAAATTCCTGTAAGAGCACACAGAGGAGAGACCAGGAGAAGAGGAACAGGCCACGTGAAGATGGAGGCAGAGACTGGGGCTACGCATCCATAAGTCAAGAAATTCCTAGAGCTGCCAGAGGCTGGAAAAGGCACAGTGGAATTCACCATTTTAATCGACCAAGGGAGGACAGTCCTGGTAACACCTTGATTTCAGAGTTCTGCCCTCTACTGTAAATTAATAGACTTCTTGTAAGGCACTACATTCATAGTATTTGTGATAGCATCCTCGGGAGGCTAATGTGCCATTCCTGGCCACTTAGTTCATATGCAAAACCCATGATCTATGTCTCAATTTGGATGATTGGCGCCACATACCTTATATGATTATTTGTCGTATTTTGACATCACATCATAAGGGTGGCTATCGTTACTAGCAGAAGAATCAGACTTCAGTGGAAATATTCTGCCCCGAAAATGCTATCGTCAGAGGCTGAGGGCACAGTTAATAAACAGTCTGAGCTCATATCAGTTTTATACAATTAACAGTGGATTATACCAAGCAAATTTATATCTTTTGGTCTCAAAATTAATATATAAAGCAGAGACAAAATTCTTTCAGATATTTGCTGTGTGAAATAGCTGAAATAATCTATGCAATCCTTTTAAATGCCCATTCTTTGTAAGCAAGCAGCAAACATTATTAGTGGCCACAACTGTTATTGTAGAATGGATTTTCCTCTCAGTTAGTGGAAATGCAGGGCAAGTTTCATTATCATCTTCCAACAAATCTTCCAATATACACATTCTAAGAAAATTATCAGTGGTCCTTAAAAATGGGTATGTGCACAAATTGTTTGATATGACTATATAATGTCCATGTATTAATCCAATGTAGGGTGACTTCATTGGAGAAAGAGATACTTTGTAAAAAAACATTATGAATAAAATATATTTTGGTAGCCAAATATAATACAATTACATGTCAGTTAGCAACACTTCTGCCAGTGGGTCAGAGCACTCCAATAGTTTGTAAGGCTGTGTGAAACATTTTGAATACATGACTTTTGGAGTTTAGATACTAGAAAGCCATGATATTTTTTAGGTAACTTTTTTTTTTTTTTTTCTGGTACCGGGGATCGAACTCATGCCCTTGCACTTGCGGGGCAGGCGCTGTGCTGCTGAGCTAAATCCCCAGCACCAGCCATGATATTTTTTAATAGGACAGGGTCTTAAGGCTACTGTTAAGTATATTAGGTGTATCAGGTCAGGGTCTTAAGGCTACTATTAAGTATATTAGGTGTATCATTTCCATTGCAGACTTGCTTTTATCCCTATGTGAAAAAGTTCTGACTACCAAAGATCATTCTGGGGACTGTCATTAAAAGATGATTTTGAAACCTCAAATATTTGCCAAGCCAAAACACCAAGGCTTAGAACAGAAAGAAAAGTTGCAGACACCCTAAGAGAAAGATGGTCAAAAACATGGACAATGCTCAGGAAATGCATCAATAGTGCAGAAATGCCATATAAGGCTGGGGATGGTGGTGTAACCCTGTGGCAGAGTGCTTGCCTGTAATGTGGGAGATGCTGGGTTCCACCTCCAGTACTCTAAAATGATAGTTATCCAGATAGGGGGAAAGTGCCTGGGCCAAGGCAGGAATGTTTTCTCAAACCATGGCTACAAGTTTGATATATAGAAGTTAACTGTTCCATCTGTGGCAATGCAGAGCTATCTGATCACTGAATACTCCCAAAGAAGGGAGTATTCAAACCCACCTGAGAAACTGGACAGAAATTTCCTCTATGTTTTGTTTTGTTTGTCTTTCTGCACCTTCCTGAGAGCCCACAGCACTCTGGCCAGGGAAAATCTGAAGCTGACAAGAAAGCAACATCTCTCTGCCCATCTCTTCCTCTTTTTCCTTCTCGTTCCTTACTGTGCACCTTTCACCCTACCTGCTCCTATCGCCAGCAATTTTAAAATGATTCCATGTTTCCTCTTTCTCCTGTCCCACTCATGCTACATATTTGGGTAAGAAACATACTACACACATACTTGACTTCAAGTGATGAGCAGCCTCATTATCATGTTTTCTGTTGGTTTTAATAGTGATTATCCAACTGTCCAATGAGTGAGAGGTTACAACTACTTTTCAAAAAATTTGGTCTTAATATATGTGTTTTCATTTTCAGGATCTTAGACTTTTTCTGGGCAATAAATCAAGGAACTCAATGGTGGTACAAGCAGATTAAACAGAAGATCCATTTATATGTATTTGAAAGCTGACTGAAAGCTGATGCCAAAATCTGCACCACACAGATGGATTCTAGCAGCCTAGATTAAGTAGATGGGCTTAATTAAATATGTATATAGAGAACTAAAGTTCTCATACTTTGATCTGTTTTTATATCACAAAATTAATTTGTTTAAAAACATCAGATTTTCAGTGCTTTTCTTTGGGCTTCTTTTAAATAGTAAAGGAGTTGCAATAGCCGTCTCCCTCTCCCCTGAAAGCTGATATGATTGTTTCATAATTGGAACCACATTATGTGGAATCCTCAGCTGATGTGTTTGTGAACCAGAGGACATTTAAAGAAGCAACTCTTTTGATCCATTGACTTTGATAAAGTAACTTTGGGTTCTGCATAAAACAGGATGTTATACCTCTCCTAAGTAGTCAGGCACAGAGAGTCCTTGCCAAGTATCACGGTAGAAAAGACAAATATAGTTTGTGAGTTGTGGGAAGCAGCATAGTACTGTACAAATTGGATTTGTAGTACGTGTGGTAATGCTGTATTTTATTTTGCTGGTACTACAGCAGAACCACCCTGCAAGGCTCTTTTGCTCCCAGCTTTATCTGAATGAATCAGTTAATGATGATTAATAAATGACTAAAATTAATCTTGGGATAAAGTTTGCTTGGTTGATTGTTTACCAATTTTTAATGTGGTAAAGATTTACCTTTACTTCTCTTGAAAGTGTTTGGAAAGAACTTCAGTTTTCTCTCCTCATTTAGAATGGGAAGTTTGATATCTTAATGCAAATTTTGGAATATTTAACTCAGGGCAACTCGAAAATGGACTTATTTTACATGGCTTTGTGTTCCTATACTTCACCTATAAGACTGGCTATTTTTATGCAGAATAGAGGTTTATTTAGCTTACAGTTTCAGGGCTGAAAGTCCAATGTAAGACAGCCCTGTTTAGCCTCTAGTAAAAGACTTCTGCTCTGTCACTAGGTGGTCGTGGTATTGCATTGTGGAGAGCGTGTGTGAGTAGCACAGGGATGTGTGAAGGAAGCCAAGCATGTGAGATGGCCTTGCTTCACAATAACTTGCCTATGAGACAACTAATTTCAGCTTTGTGAGACTAACTCACTTCCAGAAGATCAGCACTGATTTCTTCTGAAGATGATGACATAATCACCTCCTATTAGGTTACCCTTTTAGCAGTTCATGTACCTCTCATTGTCATTCCACTGGTCTTCAAGTTTTCAGTGCATGGATTTTTTGGGAACTGATGTAGTTAAATCATAGCAGGACACGTTAGGTACTTGTAGGCCAAGGACTTTATGAGTTTTGCATGGTCGTGGCCAGTTGATAGCTGAAATGCAGTCTGAAATACCACACTGGAGTATGAGCCACCAAACAGGAATTTTTCTTTTTCTTTGCTTTTCTCTCTACCTTACTGGGCCTGGCACATTATAAGCATTCAATAAATAGTTGTTGAATAAAATGAAGCTAGAAGCTCATGCATATCCATCTGCAAAAGAGAGGGCTGAGATGAAGACACTCTTTGCAGTAGGAGAGAGGATACCAGAGCTGATTGTCTTGGTGAAAATAATAATCAGAACTAATGTTTGTAGCCCCTGACCATGGGCCAGACATAAAACCTTAAAGAGTCTCTCTTGAGCCTTGATAATAACACTCTGCAGTGGTGCTGTCATGATCCTCAGTTTGTAGAGTTTGTAAGTGAAGAAACCATCAGCTGGGCTAAACCAATCGCATACTGTGACATGCTCAGCAGGCAACACAGGCAGAACTAAATGTAGATGTGTACATTCTGTTTAAGGGACACCAGGTTCTCCACCTGCTCACAGCTTCCTATGTCCAATAAGCTGGCGGAGACCACATTCCTATTCATATATATCATATTGTGTACCTTCTGCCCCTTCATCAAAATCCCCATCTGACTGATGTTTCAAGCTCCAGGCTGCTGGGTAGGTAGAAGGCCACTCTTTGTACCCACTGTCACCCTAACAATCTGTATCCAAAACAATGATGCGAGACAGTATGTAGTTCTACCACTGCAAAAGTTGCTGGTCAGAAAGATTGATTCCTTCACTGTTGACATCCAGGGGTCATATTGAATAAAACCATTTGAAATTCCAGTGTAAGACAAGAAACACAGTAAATTTAAGAAAAATTATTCTCACTTTAAAAACCTTAGATTTTCTGTATCCCAAGAATTCATTATTATATTGAATAGAGTCATGCTCAAACAGAGTTAACATAAGTATTCCTAAAATTTGTGTTTGGGAGGAGGCACTTGTTTGAGATAAATGAGCATGTGATTCAAGACTTGACACTATAAGGGAGTGGTTCATGGTTAATCTAAAACTCACACACCTAGAAAGCAAAGGAAAATGACAAGAGCGGACAGTGCAAGCTGAGGAGCAAGGCAGGGTTCTCTGCAGCATTGAACTCAGTCCAGGGAACTGCTGACAAGCAGGGTGTGGTCCCAGACTTCTCAGTTCTGTTGGTTAACAGAAGAACTTGGAAATTCAGATTTCTATGTGACATTTTACCAGCAATGAATAATTTTTAAAAGATTAAGATAGCAAATTGAAATTTATTGGAGAACTCTATATGAATTATTCTCCTCCAGCTCTGGGAACTCTGGTACAGACAGAAACTACATTTTTTTCCTGCTAGAAAAGGTGGTATCTACAGAGCCTTGGTTCTTTGTTAAAGCAGGTGGGTCCCTGACATACGGTTTAGAAATCCTGCTTGGATTAGCTGTCACAGATGAGCCAAGTATGGTGTCTGTATTAAAAAGAAAGGTACAAGAGAGACTCAGGTGCGCAGTGATTTGGGAGCTGGGTGACCCCTCTGTCAGAGCTTTCTAGACACCTGGCTTCTCTAGCAGGCGATGTGTGGATCCCACTTCCCAAAGTGTTTGCATCAGAGTGGGATGTGTGGCTCAGTCCCATCATTCTCATTGATTTAACTAAAAGCCAAGGAGATTGAATATTGGTTACTATTTATTTCTGTCACAAACTTAGAATATTCTTTTTTTGTTTTTTGGTTTTTTTCCAGTATCAGGAATCGAACTCATGACCTTGTGCTTGTTAGGCAGGTGCTGTGCCACTGAGCTGAATTCCCAGCCCCTTAGAATACTCTTATAGGATTATTTTGGAACACTCAGTTAACATAATTAAATTTGAAATAAATTTTCAAGTGTTTTATTTACTACTTCATGAAACAGAAGCCATTTTAGCAAAAATTCATTATAATGGCTTTAATTCTTATGATAACTATAGTTTTCTATATGAACAATGCCTTTATAATTATATACACCTGTATATATGTCTTATACTTTATATACTTTGACTACCTGTATATAAATGTATGCATATATATTATAAAAATTCCAAACAAACAGAATGTTTGATGCAAAATAAAATCATTGTGAAATTAGAGTTATGACAAACATGATGAAATAAATTTTTCCTGAGATTTTATTTTTGTCTACATTATGCAGAATTTTTTGAGATTACTCAGTTTATTTAAATCCAAAAGCTTTCTAAATGAGATTGGGGAACTAAATAAATGTGCTGTTGAGAATGTGTTGATTGAGAATTTAATCAGGAATCAGCAGTGTCTGGGATAAGATTATGCATAGAATGAAACATTCACTTTCATCTCCTCTTTTCTGCTGCAGCTCAAGATGAAAAATATCCCAGGTCTCATTCAGGCTTAATCTGACCTGTATGTATGAGTTAGGCATGAAGTCAAAACCAAACCAATGCCAAGCAGATTTTCACTACTGAGGTAGTTGGCATACTTTGCTTCCCAAACTGAGTGAATGCTTTTGTATTCAAACCAGAAGAATCAGATAATTCAAACTCCTTTAACAAGCCATTTAGATATTAAGCCCTCTAACTATGCTATTAATTCCATTCCAGATCTTCTATTTTAATGTTTATGGCATGGTGTAGCCTCTGATGGGAGACAAATGAGGATATTTTAAGATAATAATATAGTGTAATACACAGTAGGGGAATCAAATCTAGCCTGACATATTGGCGTCCCAAATGTCATTGTGAAAGATAAATAATGAACTGAGCAAACTTCACATAGACAGCAATAGTCATATTTGATTTAAATATGGGGCTCAGAAGAAGAATAGGATTTTTAAAATAATTTCAAGGAAAGTAAAAACTAGAAAAAAAAAACCACTAAAAATGATACAGAATTTCAAAAAAAAAGCCACACAAAATCAACAATGGTTGTTAAGCTGCATATTGTTATCTTCAAAGTAGCTGTTCAGATTACCAGATATAAGCACATAAAATTGGGCGTGCGGGGCTGAAAGTCTGCTCACCCCGCCCGCAGCCAGAGAACACTATATGTTTGTAGAGATAAACAAAGATTTCCTAAACAAGATATAGAAAAAGCAATATACAGGAAAATAATAAATTGATTTGCTATATTAAAACATAATTTCTGCACAACAATAATGTAATAAATGTGAAAACAAGTCACAGGGATTGGCAAAAGATATTTGTAATACATCTAGCAAACAGCAAGTGGTATTGAGAACTAAAAATCACTCATTCAAATTAATTAAAGGTAATCATCATCCTCTTAAGTAATTGCATAAAGTTCACAAAAATGAGAAATATGACTGATCAATGAGCATGAAAAAGTACCCATGTCAATAACAATAAGAAACTACTTTGGTTTGAAAACAGTTTTTTCCCCTCTTACACTCACATTGAAGTTTTATTTGAACCATGAGATATTAAGAGGTAGGACAAGATAGGGCCTTTATTGAGTGAATAAGGCTCTGTCCTCATGAATGGATCAATCTATTCATGCAAGTAATGGATTACAGGTTATCCAGAGAATGAGCCTCCTATAAAAACCAGTTAGATAGGTTGTCCAGATTCCTAGCTCTTCTGATGTGATGCACTCTCTACTACCAAGAAGGTCATGCCCAGAAGAGGCCTCTCAACCTAGTACCAGACGCATTAGCCGAAATAATCTTCTTTTCTTTATGACATATCCACTCTATGCTTGAGTGACAGTAAAAAACCATGATAATCACATACATATTTAAGGAAACTAAAATACCATTTTACTCATAATAGACTGGAAATAATTTACAAGTAGGTAATGAGTACTTGGAAAAATAAGAACTTACATTCAGTCTTTATGCTTATGCAAATGGTAAGCCAGTATGAACTGCCATTTGGGAGGGTTTTTTTTTATTTTTTGGCTTTTTTCTGGTACTGGGAATCAAACTCAGGACCTTGTGCTTGCCAGGCAAGTGCTTATCCCACTGAGATATATCCCTGGCCCTGAATTTGGAAGTTTTGAATAACCGTTTAAATGCACTTGCTATTAGAGAAGCTCTCACACAGATACAACAATAGTCATGAACTACACATTGCAGTTTTCTGCTTTATAATAATCAAAAAGTAGAAATAACTCAAGTTGCTTAGATTGCAACATAAACTTGTTTGGATTTGTGTTCTCCTAGGAAGTTGGTGGAGCCACTACTGGGTGTTCTTGGCTGAGTCCGGGAAGTGTTTCTTTGAGGTTCATGTCTAGTTGCTTGACCCTGAGGCACCTCTTTCTTCCCCTTTTATGCTCTATCTAGGTTACTGGAATTAGGGCAGTGCCAAACCAATCAGTGGACTGATTTAGTAATCATACACTGTTAATCTCAGCATCACACATTCTTCATTCAGTTGCTTCTGAAAAAGCCCCACCTATGGCTGCATGAGGCTTTGGGGGACATCTAGACACAAGTCATAAAATTGTGCCCCTGTGCCCCCAAAGACTCATGCACGTCCCTTAATGCAAAAGGCATTTACTCCATCTCCAACAGTTGCCAAAGTCCTAACTGTTTCAGCATTGCTAAAAGTCCAAATTCAAAGTCTCCTTTGAGATTTAAGACAAACTCTTAGCTGCAAGCCCCTCTACAAACGAAAAGAAAGTTTAACACTTCCAGTATGCAGTGGCACAAGATAGACATTAACATTTGTACCAAAGGTACAAAAGGGGAAATAGAAAGGAATAGGTGTGAGGCAAGACCAAAATCCACCAGGACAAACATTAGGTCCTGTAGTTCTAAGTTTAGTATCTGAGGCAATCTGTGGCAAGATGTGAACTCCAAATAGTTTGGATGGCTCCACCTCTATGTCACTGTCAGTGGTTGTAACTCCTATAGCTTCTCTCTTAGGCCAGCGCTGCTCACTCCTAGTAGTTTTCTTCAGACAATCCATGTTACTGGCTTCTCCAAACTTGTGGGGTGTTCACTGCACCCTTAGTTTCACACTCACAGCTTCACACCCTGACTTCTCAGGAGCATATTACCTGGCCTCCCAGGCCTTCTTCTGAAATTTGGGTGGAAACCTTCCTGACCCCACAATTCTTGCATTCTGTGTATACCTAAAACCAACACCACATAGATGATGCCAACATCTGCTGCCAGATGAAGCAGTAGCTAGGCTTCCTAATCTCTTGGCTGTAGGGGTTGAGTGCCTATGAACCAAATAAATCTCAAGGAAAAATTTCTCTAGGCTGCTACCTATCTGGAATGTGGTTCTCTAGGGTTCTCTTGTCACAGCAAAGTCTTTCACTTCTGCAATTTTGAGACTGCAAAGGGTGGAGTCCTGCTGTTTTTTTGTGATCTCTGGCTATCTTTTCTATTTCCCTCTTTTGAAAGATTTGGCTTTTACTTGCTAGATTTTCAGTGACAAATTTCTCTTCTGTTTCATCTTTGTAGGCTATAACTTTATTGGAGCTTTCTTTCTGGGAAAACTAAAAAATATTTTAAGTTACTCCGCTGAGCTCTTTGCTCCTGATTCTCAACCTAATCTAACTAAAGGCCCCTAGCAGTATGCATTTTATCTCTTAAACACTAGCCTGCTTTGAAATTTTTTCTACACAAGAAATTAGTCTGCCACCCTTATTTTCAGTCTTAGGCAAAGTCTTTGGACATAAATAATATGCAGCAAATTTTCTGCCAAGGTATAACACACTGTTTGGAGTCCAACAGCCAATATGGTTCTTCTTCCTAGCAGAAACCTCCAAGCTTGGACTTTACCAGCAGGATTTCTATCAGCATTCTTATCTCCAGAGCTCTGATCAGAATTTTCCATTAAGTACCACCTCAGCATTCCCACTCTACTTTTTCACCTGACATTTATGAACCTTTCCAAACTCTTCCCACAAGTCAGTCCCAAAGGCTCCTGAACCACATGGTGACATAGTCAAAGCAATGGCCCCACTTTTCTTGTACCAAATTCTATCTTACTTAATTGTTGTTACTGAGACAAACATGTGATGCCCAAGGCTAAGGGAGGAAAGGTTTATTTGGCTCATAGTTTGCAGAGGTTTCAGTCCATAATGGGCTGGCTCCAACGCAGAGTCACATGGCAGACAGGCAATGTAAAGAAGAAAGCGTTCATGGCAGACAGGTATCAAAGCAAGCAAGGGTCCTTAGAAGCTTCTTGTTGCCCCCTTTTCTCTTTATCTAAGCTACTGGGATTAGGGCCATGCCAAAGAAATAGGTGGACTGATTTAGTAACCATACACCCTTTTTTTTTTTTTCTCTGGTACTGGGAACCGAACTCATGACCTTGCGCTTGCCAGGCAGGCGCTTTGCCACTGAGCTAAATCCCCAGCCCCAATCATACACCCTTAATCCCAGCATCACACACTGTAGATTCAAGCACCTCTGAAAAAGCCCCACCTATGACTGCATGAGTCTTTGTGGAACATCTAGACACAAGCCACACTGACAAAGCATGCAGGTAAATGGAATGCACATTTGAAAATGTCTCTACAATGTTTGCAAAGGGAATGAAATAACACATATTCTTTTTGCCTTATTTCTTTTATATCATACTGCATTTGCAAAAGTGATCCATGCTTTTGCAGGATTTTTCCATAATGAACCTAGATGAATTCCATTCATTCTTATGGCAGCAAGTTAGTTCTTTAGGAGAATATACCAGAATTTATGAAATTACTCTGCTGACAAAAGTCACTTCACAGTTTCCAGTTTGGGTCTATTATGAAAACTCCTGCTATGATGATTACTGGGCATATTCTTTGATGAAAATTCATACACATTATGTTGATCATACAAATCTGGAAGTGGCATTCAGTCATAGACATTCAATTATACAATTTTGGAATGGCCAGCTAGACTTTCAGCATGCTTCTAACAATTTACACTCCCACTGGCAAGATATAAAGATTTCTCTGGTTGTCCCATGTCTAAAATATTGGTATTTTTTGTTATTTTTATTTTAGCCACTTGGATGGAAACTTTAACCTATTAAAGAGAAAGGTCATTAGACATAATGACCTGTTACTTAGGTGAACTTGATTTTGGCAGTGTTAGCTAACTTATTATTTCTTAATGAAATGCATGTGGGACAGAATGGGTGCATTCATCCACTAAAGGTCCTCAATAGTGAATGATCTCCCACCCTCTTTGACCTCTCCTTGAGTACAGATGATCTTAGCTCACAGTTGCCTTGGTCTCCTGAGTAAATAGATTTGCTTAAAATCTTTTTCATAGTTTTCCATGGTAAAGATGCAACAGGATTTTCCCCAGGAATTAGGCAAAATCGAATTTTAAAATATATTTCCCTCACTATGATATTTATATTTTGTTCACAGTTAACTGGAAGTTTGGAAGGGATTATTTGTGGCATGGCTTTTTCTTAATGGTCACAATTCTCCTTTTCATTGAAATGGTGGGTACTGAAAAACAGGATGTTTTCTGCAGTGATTCACATTTCTAGAATTCCTTCCAGGTCAAAAATGCAAAATCTGTTGATTCAAATTCTTGTCTTTTGACTAGAAGAGAAAATCCAGGAGAGGATGTGTTGAGATCTTATGAACTATTTTCCATTGATTTTGTTTGTTTTGCTCTATTTCACTTATCTTTTTAAACTCATGCCATTCTATTTATTATTTACCTTAAACTTAAAAATTAGAATTATTTATCATATTTTCTTAGAAGATTCATTTCATTAGAAATGAATTTCTGGATAATAGATGTGTAATTTTTATTTTAGTTTCCTGGGTGTGTAAAACTATGAATTATTTGATTGAGTGTTTAGAACTACCCCATCAATGTGCCCTTAATCATAATCATATTAGATTAAAATTTTACTGTTCACACTCTTTCATTGTTGTAGGAATTTCATAGCCATCATACCTTCTAATAAAGTCTTGCACTTACTCTGTCTTTTTCCTTGGACACTTTTTGGTACTCCCATTCTATTCTATTCCATTCCACTTCATTCCATTTCTTCATGACTTTTATCTTCTCTTTTACAGTTTGCATACCTTTATCTCTCCATAGTCCTGGTAGGGAAAAGAAAGGAAAGGAGAGGAGAGAAGAGCAGAGGAGAGGAGGGGAGAGGAGGGATGGGAAGGGAGGGGTAGGGAGTGCAGGGGAGGGATGGGAGGGCAGGGGTGGGGAGAGGAGTGGAGGGGAGGAGAGGAGAGGAGAGAAAAGGAAAGGAGAGGAAAGGAAAAGGCTAGGGCTAAGGATGCAGTTCATTGTGAAGGCCCGGGATCCTGTTATGTAGTATTTACTGTAATTCATGAGATTTCAGCAAAATTATAATTTGAAATATAAGAAATATAATAGATTTGATTTATGGATTAAGAAGGGAAATAAAAGTGCCTTTTCAAAGTCATTCCTAATTTCTGAAAACATTAAAGCCAGCATTTCATGATTCTTACAAAGTTTTAGTGGAATGCCAAGTTTATGTTTAGAAACTGATGATTCAGCTGAACTGTACCAGCTATGCACTGCCAACCGTGTCCACCCTAAGAGCACTCTATGTATCATTTTATAGTAACCCTAGAACAGCGATGCTCTTTCACCCTCACTTTAAATTAAGAATATCATGACAGCATCACCATTCACGCATTTATCACAGAGAGTTCTAAATGCACTTCTTTCCATTTTGTAGAGTTCAGGAGCCCTAGATAAAAACCACAATGTCACCAAGATACTCCTGGGGCTTTGCTAGGAATGTAAACTTTCAATCTATGGTAGTGTTTTGCATTTCTAACATTTTTTGGTGAAAAGGTTAATCTTCATTCTCTTATGCTCCCCTATCCATCTCTTATATACTCACCACTTTTCAGTAGCAGGCAGTGTTTGGCAATGTAGATCAAGTCGTTTATAAGGCAATCCCATAAATTATGTGCCTGTATCAATTCCTTTCCCCTGAAAATCCTGACTACAGCGCTGACCTTTGGTGGAGATTCCATGTCTGATCTCTCTCCTTTATTTTTTTTATTTTTTAGTGTTTTTGGTTTTTTTTTCTTGTACCGGGAATCAAACTCATGACGTTGCACTTGCCAGGCAGGTGCTGTGTCCCTGAGCTAAATCCCCAGCTCCTGATCTCTCTCCTTTAGCATGGACAGGACTGTGATCAGGACAGGGATAACTATCAGAATTATGACCCATTTATGGCAAAAGAGATATCAGTAGGGTTACTCATAAGTTCACTGTGGAGTCATTAGAAAAGAGATTTCCCAGGTACACTTGAAGTAGTCAACTGAGCCTTTTAAAAGAGGAACTGGGCTCTCGCTGATGTCAGAGAGATGCTGGAGGACTGCGCTGTTATGCAAGGTCCATGTGGTAAGGGACTAAGAGCTGTTGAGCTCAGCCCCCAGATCCAGCAACTTAGAAAATGGGGGAAAAAAAATGAATGTCATGGGCTCGTTTCTTACCTGTTTGCATGGCGAGCCATCTACATGAATTAATTTGGATAGTTTTCCATTTTTAATGTAATCCAGTGTTATTTGCTATTGGCATTGATAATTCAGTTGAGTTTTCCTTACCATAGGCTTTCTGAAAAATAGCAAAAAAAGAAAACCTGTCACAAAATGATCAAAACATAGTTTAGAAAGTCAAAAAGATATTGAGAATTACACCATGTTGTTTGAATTAATAGATGAATAAAATAAATGAAGTAAAATGGTTTGGAAATTTTTGGACCACATAATTCCTTAGAAAATAGTATTTTCATGACTTTAGGGTAAGGTAATATTTTAGTAGTAATCAGTTTAAGTTGCCAGGTTTTTGCAAGTAAAATAGTAACACCGAGACTGTTATTAGTTACATAGAAGCAAAACAAAGTTATTAATAATTTTATAAGAAATTTATCAGTGGATATCAATAAACAGATGATTTTCAGTCTTCAAAATATTATTATTCTCCTGGTTTGCTTTCGGATATTTCACTAAATTGTCATTTCTTTTAAAAAAATGTCTCCTAAAGTAGGATCAGTTGAAAGCTCTCACTGGATATAGGAAGCAATAATTTTAGTAACTAGCAAAAACTTTAAAAGTATAGTTTTAAAAATTCTGTTTTTTGGAATTTGTAACTCATCAAAGTACTTTATAGATTCTCTGGGGTAGCCTTACAGATCCTTCATGAGATGAAGCATTTTCCCATACATGATTACCTGATTCTCTGCTTTTTGTTCGCAGACATCTCAGCATCATTTCTTAAGAGCAGGTGGTGGATTCGTTGCTGAGCAGTGGGAATATCACAGTGTATAATATGGACCTGACAGTAATTAAGAATAGGTCATTTTACTGACATGAACTTTGAGCTTTCTACCTGGCACCATCCTACCATCCCATTCCACTTTTTGTGTTTGGACAGAGGTTTAATGATCAACAAGCTGGAATGTTATGAGAATTCAAGAATCAGGAGTCATTGGAGTAGATGTCATTTGAAGATCGGTATGGCATGAAAGTCTATGAGTCTGTGACTTTTTACAATGAATTTTTATTGTCTCCTAACTCGATGTACGTGTAAAACTAGCTGTATTTTACAGCTACATAACACTTAAACCGTCCTTTGTAAATTTTAAAGTGAAACTAAATAAGTGAGCTGGGACCTGGTTTGCTAATACACCTCCGTGTGCTACAGTGTCACCAGGCTTTGTGCAGGTCACCCCACGTGACTTCAGGGAGCTCTGTTTTCTACTGATTTAGATATATGCAGGTTGTAACATCATTTTTATTTCCAGGATTTTTTCAGCAAGTTACTCCTGTTTTGTAAATAGTTAATATTTTCTTTAAATTCTTAATTTTCTATTTTTAATGATATAAAAAACGTTTTTACTGGATGCTGAAAATGCCTGCACTTTCTGATAACACAAAATGGCCATTTTACAAAATACATATTAACAGAGTATGTTCTCACAATATCAATAGCTGTCATTTAATTAGAATCTAAATGATTATTTATTTGAAGAAATATTTATTGTTAAACATTTTCAAAAAATGTCATTTTGAGTACTGATGTCCTCTAAACTCCATTTAAATTGCTCAGGCTCAACATTAGAAACAAAAAATAAATAAATAAATTAGTCAGGCTCCAGACCCTGCCGATACTGTACAGAGGCATTTACAGTTAGAAATACGAACTCAGCAAATACCTGACCATTACCCTGGTATCAACTATTGTTGTATTAAAAGCAAGAAAAAAAAGACATAACAATAAAAATGAAGCCTGAAACATTCAAGTGTTTGAGGCATTCATGGTGACTGTGGGATACTTGATGAATGTTTTATATACAAAGTTAACAGTGACCATCATGAATATGGCACTTATTTATAACAGACTTTTAAGATTAAAGATATCAGTCTATCAACATATCCTTCCTCTTAGCATTTGAAAGATATTAGGTGCTTCAGTGAGAGGCTAATAAGGGATTTAGACCACTTGGCCCATAAAGAAATGAAATATGTGACGATTTCATTGTCGTAATCAACTGTTCTATAGAATAGACATCACAGTCAGGATAGTAGTGAAAAGCATAAGAGAACACCTGTGTTAAAGTATGATTTTTGTCTTGTATGATTTTGCTGATTGTCTTTTCCAAGGAACATGTTATTGTACTGAGAGTCTCCAAATTGTGATGGCTACATTTATAAAAGAAATATATATTCAATAAACACCATAAGACAATACTTACAATGTTACCTTTGGTCTGATAGTCTCTGTCGGTGCTGAGCAATGAGCCATGGTGTTATGTGATCAGGAGGGGAATGCCCTGATACCTACTCCATTGTATTATATGGCTAACCTACGATGCTGAGTAGCTTAGGTGATAAACTACATATTTGAATTATAATATTTTCACAGTGTGTTTGTTGAAAGTAAATTGAGTAGCATCCATATTAATAATATTGAAAATAAGCAAAATTTTTTTGTGGTACGGGGGGGCTAAACAATAATACATGGCTAATGTATTTTTATTATTTTTTCCACTATAAATTGAATTTGAATTTTTGTTAGAATATAAAGGCCATCTGTTGATCATTTAAATATCTCATTATCTGTATATTCTGAAAAGACAATAAAATGTACATGAGGAGATTCAGGTGGGAAGCTCAGAACTCTGGTTCACCATTCACAAACTCTATGACTATGGGTATTTTCACAGTAATTCTTTGTTTTTCTTCTAAATCAGATAAGAGAAATGGACCACACAAGAATGTTTTGAGCTGTCATGGAAGGCGTGCTTTCCCAAAGGGTCTTCATCATTTATCCATTCTACAGTTCCACTTACTTTAACCTAGCATCAATAAGGCATCTGTGTCTCATTATTATTTTTGTTTCAGCATGTTTTACATTCTGGGCTTTAAAGATAAGTTAAGATGTTGTTTGGCAAAAGAAATCTCTGCTCTGTAAGAAGGTTTGTAAACCACTGGTCTGCATCAGCAGTGCTCAGCTGGTTAAGTTCTCTGTTCTGATGTATTCTGGTTTGATGAGACAAATGTCGCAGTGCACTGCATAAGGCAACAAAAGCAGCAAACGTCTCTCATGTCCTCAATCAACAGAGGCTCTCTTGAGAAATTTCACTGATATTTGCCATGTTTACTGAAACTCCCAACAATCCGATGATTGCATCATGAGGGCAGCTCAGTCTCCTTGGTTCAGTTTCACCCCCAAAATCTCTTTACCAGCACTTCACACTTAGATAAGGTCTGTTTTGTTTTTTCCTTGTCTGACTAAGGTTTCTTCTATATATGTTTTTTCAGCAGTATATTCTTTCCTTCTGCCACTGTGTCTATAGTCAGGTGAAACAAAGAATACGAGTTTAATTTCCAGATAATAATGTTGTTCTTTTCAGTCTACAAAGTAGAGGCAGTATTACTGTGTCATCACATGCCACAAAACAGCAATAAAATATATTTATTGGGAAGATGCTGGATATAACACCGTGTAATTAAATTCTGCCACATGTGTTTTCAAAGATTTGTTGTAAATGGTCCTGAAATGCTGTGGGAAATGGTGGGTATACCGATGGGAGTTTTGTTGCTGTTTTACTCTACTCTTTTCAAGTGACTGAGTGCTTATTTGAGGAGGAAAAGCATCCTTAGTGATAATTGTTTTTAAAAAACTTTTAAAAGATAGTTGAGATTATATTGCACAGAATATGTCTGTTCATATACTAAATGCACAAAATGCAAAATGAGGTAGATATAGAAGAACCATTTATGAACTAAAATGTTCCTTAGAAATACTTAGCATTAACTTAGTAAGTAAACTTGGAATAAATGAGTAGGTAAGCTCATTTCTTTTTGTTCATTTTGTGCTGCTATAACAGCATACCTGGGACTGGCTTTCATAATAAACAAATTATTTTCTCAAAGTTCTGGAGGCTGGGAAATCAGAAATCCAGGGATCAGCATTTGGCAAGGGCCTTCCTGCGGAGTCCCACTAGGCAGAGGCAGAAGGGGTGGACAGAGTCACTCCTGGAAGCAAGTGCCTTTCATTAAGGCCCAAGCCCCGCCTACAGGGAGGAGCCTTCTTGGCTCCCACCTCTTACACATCCAACCTCTATGCTGCAGTCATGGCAATTAAATCTCAACGTGATTTGGGAGGGGGCAAATGTTCAAACAATAGATTATCTAGTACTTTAAATTTTGCAAATGGCTTTGAAGATTTTGCATTTTCAGTAATAATTTCACCACATTTTTCTCCTGTGTTTGTTCCTGAGACCTTGGCTATCCACAAGTATCACGAAAACAAAGTAAATACCATACCTCCTGAGGAATTATTTACTTGACTTTAAACAATGAAATTATACTACCAGAAAGAACACAATGAATTATTTTAATTGATGACCTAAATACTGGAGGATTGTCAGTGTATCATCATAATTTTTAGCTATGATACTGATAATAAATTTTACTAATAAATTTTACTTAGTAAGACTTCCATCAGTTAATATTACAGCCAATGGGGTCATGTTGATATTTTTTTAGCCCTATTTGCATTTACAGGTGATATTTTGTTAGTCTGTGTTCAAGTGCTTTTAATTATCTATTCTCCTATTCAATTTGTGGCTGGGGATATAACTCAGTGGTGCAGCACCTGAATGGCAAGCACAGTGTCCTGAGTTTGATTTCTGCTACTGAAAAAGAAAACAAAGTGAAATAAAATCATATTCAATTTGGTATGCTGCATCAGTGTTCTAATGAACTATTGTATAGAGAGATACTGTAAGATAAATTTAAATTCATATGTGTAATATATCCTTATTTTTAAATTTAATTTTTGTAGTAAAATTAATATTTTTCCTAGGTTTGGGAGGACAAAAATTAAATATTTCTTAGAATACTTTTATGTTTCTTGAGCTTTAAATCTAACAGTATTCCATTAATTGCAAGTTACCTTGAAATATTTTCTAAGTAATCTATGGTGATTTATTAGCTACTTTAAAGTTTTAAAAGACAATGAAATACTTCATTCATTTCAAAATATATTTGTGGAGTGAATACAATCAATTATACGGTGATTACTTCCACAATATTTTTACCTCTTTTATAGTTCTTTCTGTATACCCTCTCATAGGAGAGATGAGAGCTACACTTGGCTTATGTTTCTGGATGGCAGACATTCTCCACAGTATCCACTGCATTCTCATCTTCTCAGCCATTCACTTCAGGAGGTCTTGGGATCAACTGTTGAGATTATAATGAGGACATTTTCTTATGGACAAGAATCTCATAAGGAAGAAAGTAAACCTGAGAAGGTAGTTGTACTATATCTGTTTTATTGAAGAGAATTTTATCATTAAAATTAGGAAGGAAATTAGTGGCATTGTGTAAGAAAAAACTAAGGATTACTTTTCATCTGTGAACACCAAGGGTTTTCTAGTAAGATCTTTCTAGTAAGGTCTAGTAGCACTTATTATTAAGGGATAAAAATTTCTGATGAAGAAGAGACAACAACTGAAATGTCCTTCTGAGTTTTCAGGCATCTTAAAGGTAATCCTGAGGTAGGAGGTTACTGTCTCCCACTCTGAAACATTCTGATATCTCCAGTCCAACTTGTAGTAGTGGAGTAAGAATATTCTCTCTTCTCCTTTCCTTTCCTTTCCTTTCCTTTCCTTTCCTTTCCTTTCCTTTCCTTTCCTTTCCTTTCCTTTCCTTTCCTTTCCTTTCCTTTCCT
>NW_004955434.1:175216-180863 GCF_000276665.1 Chinchilla lanigera | reverse complement strand
TTTCCTTTCCTTTCCTTCTCTATCCCTGCCCCACCCCACCCCTCCCCTCTTCTCCTCCCTTCCCTTCCCCTCCCTTTTCTTTCCTTTTTTCTTTTCTTTTTTCTTTCTCTCTCTCTTTCTCTCTCTCTTTCTTTCTTTCTTTCTTTCTTTCTTTCTTTCTTTCTTTCTTTCTTTCTTTCTTTCTTTCCTTATCCAAATGTAGTGTACTGTTTTTGAATAAATCATCTTGTTAAAGAGATTTTTTTAATTCTAAGAAGGTCTGTTTCACACATATGCCTCCTACTTACTGTAATATTTTTCTAAATTAAAAAAAATCTTTCAATTTTGAAATTAGTTATAGGACATATTCTGTCTTACTTTTGGTTCTGTGGTTGTGAGCCCAATGAGGCTTATGCCTGAGCCACAACTGTGTCTTGTATGTCCTACTGTGTGTCTGACTCTTAAGCTAGTAACTGCTAGAAAAAAATGAAAATAACAAATAGGAAACTGAATCCTAGGAAATTAAATCCTTATGCCTGTCTAAGACAATGTAATGTGTGTGTGTATGTGTGTGTGTTTGTGCATGTGTGTGTGTTTGCCTGTGTGTGTGTGTGTGTGTGTGAGTAGATGTGAGCATAATTTTGGGACTATGTATGGAAGGGGAGGGGGAAACCTAGGCATGTATTAGTTCAATCTATGACAAAGAGATGTCTCAGGCAAAGACACTTTCTCAACCTCAGGGAGAGAACATTCTAGAAATAGTAAGCCAAAGTCTAGGAAAAAATGAATAATTTGAGGTTCATGAATGGAATTAGATCAATCAGGTGTACCTGTGCTTCATGTTGGGTCTACCTTAGGTAGAAACAAATACTGAGGTCCTAGACTGGAGCCCGAGTGACAGCCAAGTGGAGGAGCAATAAGCAGACCAGGAAATGCCTCATGATCTGATTGTTGAGTTCCAATTCCGCTACCCATGGCCTGTTACGCATACTCTAACATAACATTGAAAGGCAGTCAGACATTTAAATACGCAAAATAGTCAAGAATTTATTTCAGAGCATATATATATATATGTGTATATATATATATATATGTGTGTGTGTATATATATATGTGTATATATATATATATATATATATGGGGGTGGTTAGGAAAGAGTATGTACAAAATAATGTGATTGATGACATCTACATATATGTTCCTATATGTGTAAATATCTACACATGTACATGTACTTACAATCATGTTGTAATACATAGTTATGTATACACAGACATACATGTATATCTGTGCATTTTATACAAGTAATGTAAATATTAACATAACTAATTATTTTAGATTCTTAAAAAGTTTTTAAAAATATTACTCAAAGTATTTATGAAGAGATCATGGCCTTCTTTTTTAATGTGTTATTTTTTGTTTTCTATCAAAGGATTAGGTGTGATCATAAGATTGATGATTGTACTTTGTTTTAGTTACAACTAGTAACTCAATAGAAATCCAAATTATAGTATACACGTCTCGGTGTTTCCTACAAACTTCACAGAGAATAGATCTCCACTCTCAGGTGTATAGCATCTACAGTTTTGAAGAAATTCAAACTGGTACAGTATGAATCCAGTGAGTTCTTTATCTGGAGAATGCACTTTACCTAACAACCTATGCCTCCACATGACATCATGAAGAGAATTTTTAAAGATCTTTTTGAGAAAAAAATGGACCTATACAAATAGTATACATGTATTTAGGAATCTATGAAATACAAATTATCAAATATATGCCTTATGAATTTCAACCACATGACAATTTCAGTTTTTTATAGATTGGTTCATATTGTAATTTCAGATATCAGAAGGATATGTAATTGAAGTGTGATTAAATTAATGTTATTAAAACTTATTTTAGATAAATTTTTCAGTTGGGAAGGGGATCAAGGGAAGAAAGGAAAGGGGAAGGAGTGTGCAAAGGAAATAAAGAAAAAAATTGAAGAGGTGTGTGATAGACAGGTATCAACTCTTCACAAGGAATATAATCATGTAGTACACATATGTCCTAATAGATAAAAACTGAAAAATTTATTAGATACAGTAAATGTAAAAAGTTAAAGTTACTTGTTATTTTAAAACCTGAAGAAAGTGTAACTTCCAAGTTAGTTTGCAGTCTCTTGTTCTACTTCTCCAAATCCTGAGACGCCTTCTTCTCCAGAGACATTGCTGCATGTGGATGGCCTCATGGAAGTTTTAGGTTTTTCTGAACCTTTTCCAAACACTCTGTTTCCCTCTGATTTCTTGAACTTCTTGAGGGATTGAAGTAAAATAATAGGAAAAGAGCTTGTGATGAATTATCATAAAAATCATGACAGATGTTATATGAAGGAAAAGAATTTAGAGCTTTGTGCACACATAGTATTGATTAAATATGTATTTCATGCTCTTGGTCTTTCCACGGGTCATATCATTTTCTGAATACTGAAGGGCTATTTATTCCACAATGGGCACTTACTTTAGAACTAAAAAGGTAGTGATGAACAAGGCACTCATGTGTTGGAGTTTGTATTCAGGTGAAGGAGAAGAGAAGCAAGCAACTGAATACACACATAAAAACAGATTAAAGATTTGGGTAAATATTATTCAGGAAGTAAACAGCATCCTCTTGTAATGAATTACTGAGAGGACTGACTAGGTGAGTCTGGGTAGGAGAATTGTCTCATACAGAATGGCCTTTGAAATGCATCTTGAAGAATGCAAAGAAGTTGATCATGTTGGGAAGAAAGGGAGGATGAAAGATAAAAATTGGGACAAGGGGACAGTAAACTAAAAGACCCAAAGAAAGCAAGATCTTAATATGATCATGGAGCTTAACATGAACCAGTGTGACAGGGTCCAGTGAGTAAGGCAGACGGTGGACTAGGCTGCACGACAGAGCCTGAGTCAGGTAATAAAGCACATTAGAAGATGAATAAGGAACTTGGTTTTGCTTGATGCCTACTGAAAACCACTGAACTGAAAACCATTAAGCAGGTTTTAAACAGATCTTCTGAGCAAGAAGTGAGTTCAAGTTGGGTGTGCATGGTGATAAGATATAACATAGTAGAAATTCCTAGTCATTGCTAAGGATGCAGCTACAAATGTTGAGTCACTAGAACACTTGATGTGGAGATGGGTGAAATTAGGATATACTTCAAGTTAGAATCAATTAACTTATTATATTTTGTATGGATCAAATACGGTACCTAAATACTCAGGCTTAGTACATATTACCTGTGTACTAATGCTTAGATGAATAAATTAAATTCTACCTCAACACTGAAATGGCATTCATTTATTTTGTCCTAAATAATTTTCATTACTGAAATTTGAGACACTTTTCTCTATATTTAGAGTTCCTAGATTTGTACAAAGAAAAGAAGAGCTTAGAAAGTAGAGCACAGTAAAATCAGTTATCAATATTTCATTGAGTTTATAGTCAACCGTCCTTCTTCTCAAAGTATTTTGTTAGAATACTTTATTATATATAATTTATATCTAAAAGCTATAAAGCATTTAGTAAGTACAATTCAATGACTTTTAATAGATAATATGGAAACCCATGAAACCACCACTATAAACAAGAAATATTGTATTTCCATCACCTGCAGTGTTTATTTGTACATCTTTGAACATGAAAACCCAAACAAAAATACTATATGTGTATAAATAGTATGGTGAATCTCAATTATATACATACTGAGTTTCAAAGTCACAAAACCATCTGCCTTTCCATCACAATATTCCCTCCACCAGCCTACATTCTCTGCACCCTGAATATGTATATATATATATTGTTTCCTTACCTTATTTATCTTTTATTTTTCTTCTATGATTCAAATTATAGAGCTACTTTTCACCTGTATGAACAGGATCAGCACAGTGGCACCCTCTTCCTTCCTCTCTCTATCACCTTAGTGGTGACAGTGGGGTAGGTAATGTCAAGGAAGGAATAGTTTCATTTATTCATATATGAACAATGTGTCTCTTAAGAACTGAATTGTACTCTTCCCTCACATTTCTATGTTAACATTTTAACACTTGGCTTGGGTTTATTTGGAGATGGGACCTTAAAGAGGTAATTAACGTCAGTGAAGTCTTAAGAATGGGACCTTAATCAACGAGACTAATGTCCTTATGATAAGAGGAGCACACTCTCACAGAGAAAAGGCTATATATGGGCACATTGAGAAGGCAGTTACTTGCAATCCAAAGAAAGGGCACTCAGGAAAAACCAACCTTGCTGATATTTCTACACTCTGAAACTACACTGTTGAAGCCAACCAGTCTATGATATTTTGCTATGATAGCCCCAGAGCACAAAGTGCCTAATCTAGTGTGTAACATTTAGCTGCCCCTACTGCACTGTAGCAATTGCTAGCCAACTATACTTGAGAAAAATACAGAAAGGATATAGAGAGAAGGAAGCAAAGTATAACCAAGGATATTATATATCTTCTCTTTCATGGTATTCAATTTAATGAAGAATTATCGAACATATATTTTTATTGAAATTACAATAGACTATACAGTGGAAATGGACCAGTGGAAAAACATTTTGTTCCCATAGGGGGGAACTTTTGTATAACAGGATGAACAATATATGACAAAAGAGTGGGAAAATGCAAAAGCAAAACTTGCATAAGGCACAAAGGAAGCACATGCAAGAAAGTGACAGGCTCCACTGGGGTTTTCCAGGGAAAACTTCTTGAAAATATTCTATTAGGTTTAAATTTTATTTATGTATTTATTTATGTATTTATTATTCTCTTTTTAAGACAGTGTCTCGCTGTGCAGTTCAGGCTGACCTTGAGCTCACTTGGTAGCCCACGCTGGTCTCAAACTCATGACAACCTTCCTGCCTCAGCCTCTCGAGTGCTGGGGTTACAGCCATGTGCCACCTCTCCTGGTGGTTCAAATTTAAAAATAGCGAAGAATTCACCATGCATAGAGATGAAAACCACTTCAGGAATATCAAAGCATCAGATTTGAGGGATATTAAAGAGTGTTCCAGGAACCTTTAATATTCTACTAGCAATAGACCATTACTTTCATGTGTTATGTGTGTGTAGTGTATTTTTATTCTTCCATGATGACATGTTTCCAAGGGGGAAACATTCTATGAAGCAAGTGGATTTGTTTAGGACCACTCAAATAATTTCACAGTGACTACCAGTGTGAAAGACTAATCATATTATTTGCTCACTGTTATTCCCATTCTTATTTAAAGAAAAATGTTTTAAAAATTCTTATTGCAAAGTACATTTTTAGGTAAAATATTGGTGGTTCTTTCTCTCATGTTTGGAAGCAAAGTATAGAAACCTGTGTATGGTATTCTAAATATATTTCCTTTAATTTCCTCCTCCCATTTCCACGAAGTTCATCTTCATGTTTCTTATCATCAGTCTTTTATTTTACTCTTTAATAATTACTCTTTTTATTTTACCTTATCTTTTTATTTTACTCTTTTATTTTACTCTTTTACTTTACTCTTTTAATAATCTTTTATTTTACTCTTTGAAATATGTACTTTGGGTTTCCTATAGAAATAATCTTTTATTTTACTCTTTGAAATATGTACTTTGGGTTTCCTATAGAAGAGAAGCTATGAAATATTTAACATTCTGTGTATAACGATTTCG
>NW_004955434.1:154509-175116 GCF_000276665.1 Chinchilla lanigera | reverse complement strand
TTTTACTTTACTCTTTTAATAATCTTTTATTTTACTCTTTGAAATATGTACTTTGGGTTTCCTATAGAAGAGAAGCTATGAAATATTTAACATTCTGTGTATAACGATTTCGCTTAGCATTATGGTTTCAAGGGACATTCCTTTCCCTACAAATGACTCAAATTTGTCATTCTTTATAGTTGAGTAGTACTTTGTTGAGTATATATACCACTGTTCTTTTATCCATTCATTTGCTGATGGACTGAAATATGTGTAAGTACCAGTTCTCCATGACAAATATATTTATTATGCACAACAAACATACTAATAAAAAGTTAAAAATATATAAGCACGTCTTCTGAAGGTTGCACCTTCTTTCCAAAGCATCTTCAAAGTAAAAGAGATAAAACTACTGAAACCTTAAAGGCTTTGCTTTCTACAAAAGTCAAACCATTGTATGACAAGTGTAATTACCTAAGTGTAATTACACTTAGGAATCGAGGAAATTCTCATGAAATGAGAGATCAGTGACATTCACAAGCAGTGACTGTTTGGATCATATTACAATATTGCTCATATAGATATTACAGATTCACACTGATAAAATAATACAACTCTTAAAGATACGGAGCAGTAAACTAATAATATGAGTGCATACCAGATCTGGGCACATCTTATAAAACATTTTGCCTCATTTGATGTTTCAAAGACCCTTCTTATACAGAAAAATTCCAAACTAAATTCATTATATTTATGGTTCTGTTCTTGCTTCACTTCTTCAAAAAAGATGACTATTTATTCATTTGAAACAAATTAAGAATGTTATTAAATAATTTCTCCACTGACACACAATTGATTTTTCAGTTAGGAGGATAATAAGCAGAGTCATAGAGCATTGTACACATTTGCCTGAGGAAATAACGTCTGTACATATCATAACCTGTGATGTTTAATGATTTTTAAAAAATGTTTACAGTGTGTGAAAGCTGTGGATATTGAGGAAAAACTGTGCTTGAATTTTGAATTTGGACTTTTCCTGACTAGGGGTAGGCAGTATGAGCTCTCCCTTGATGTTTAGGAAGCTGCAGCTCCCACTCAGCATCACAACTGAGAGTGTACAACTCATACTCTAGTGTGTGCGTCGCTGACCATAACATGTGGTAGGTTAGGTGTATTGTGTGCATGTTGAACTCATGTTTTTCATGTTGAACTCATGTTTTTCAAATGGGTTCCTAGGATATACCAGAATCATAAGATAAAAAAGATCTTCACTTGAGATATATTAGCATAATACCTTCTATATCATAATGTATGTGAGTGAGTGTGTATGTGTGTGAGTGTGTGTGTGTATGTGTGTGTGTGTATGGAATAATGTTCCCTTAAATCTCCAACTGAAGTAATTCTGGGGTTCCTATGTCCTAGTCTATAGAAGCAACCAGCTTGGTCCCATTGGTGTGTGAGTAAGCTCAGTCTCATTATCATGCTTCACCTTTCAAGATGATTTCATGAAGTAGACGATCAGCACGGTCCTCTCTCTCTCCTTCCAGTAGACACTCCTACCTAGAGTGAAAGAGAAACTAACATAGTGGATAACAAATCCTTCCATCACCTGTGTGTGCTGCCCATGCTTTCCAGGGGGTAGAGCTTGAAACACAAGTGATTCCCTCCCATTTCCGGTCTTTTTCCTTAGTTTTCTCTCTGAGCTGTGAATGGCTGTTCCATTCTCTCTACAACCTGAAACAGACTTTCTTCTGTTTGCATGCTCAGCCCAGGCACCGACCTACTAGAAAGTTATTCATAAACCTGTTGTGATTTTGTTTTATTTTTCCTTCTCTAAGACATGGTAGATATCTTTTCTCAACACTCTCTTAACCCATAGATATCTCAATTAATATAATTCCTTATTGTACTGAAATTGTATGTCCTTATGTCTTCTTCCTGCCACAACCTTATTATATGCAACATTAGCATCTAGCACTTTGCTTTATAAATTATGGTTGAAAAAAGAGGGACTACTACTCACAAAAGCTAGGAATGAAAGGTTTGTCCGTGACACAGCAAAAGTACAAAATATCCTCTCTAGGACCTTGCTAGGCCTAACCTGAAGAGCAAAGCACATATGTTGTAATCTCCATTTCTCACTTCTCCCTTTCTTGGACTGCTTTGTGAGTGATATTTCTCTTTTTTTATATAAGCTTGTTGTTTTCTTCATCAAAGCCTATAAGAACTGGAAAATGTTCATGGCAGAAAATTGAGATTTTCATCATAGAGATATGGATTTTATTATTGTATACACTTGTTCTTAAAATGCAAAAGGATATTTTGGAATCACTGTGGCTTCAAAAATTTAATAGTAAATTTATATGAAAGTTTAAAAATCATGCTAGACTGTACATCGAATGACTGCTAACATAAAGATGACCAAGAGTTGTAGCAGTTGGTAGCCAAATTAGTCATTTAATGACACTATAACCTGAAGTACAGTTTCAATGTTTTACCTTCAGTTTTCCTACATGGATCTAAAGGCTCGTCCTATTGACTTAAGTACCTGTCATCTATAATCTTGGTAGGCTGAATAATGGTACTTAAAGTTATTCCTATTGTGTATCCCCATACCCAGAACCTGTAAATATGTTAAGTTCTAGGGAAAAGGAGGACTGAAGTTGCATTAGAAATAATGTTGCTAGTCAGCTGACTTTAAATTTGAGGTATTGAGTCATATTATGTGGATGAGTAAGCATTAGAACCTTTAAAAGTGGAAGACAGAAGCAGCAGAAGAAAATTAGGGACATCAGCAGTGTCTGAGAGGTCCTACATCAAAGGTGAAAGAAGAGTGCCCAGGCCATAAGGCAGATTTAAAGGCTGGAAAAAGTATGCACACATTGTTTGGTGTTTTGTGACTACCTTATTTCACTCAGCATCGTATTGTCAAGCTTCAGAATATCCTTCCTTTAAACCTCGATATTAAATGTATATATCTATATTAATTGTTTCCCTTACCTGTGATTTTATTATCTGAGATATCAGTACCAGTCATGGTCTGAATATATGAAAAAAAGTTTTACATTTAATTTTATGTAGAGTTCCCTCTGTATTTTCTTCTAAAAGTTTTATAGTTTTACCTCTTACATTTAGATCCTTAGTCCATTTTGAGTAAATCCTCAACAGAGCTCAGGATCTTGGAGTAGAGGGTGACCTGTGCCAGTCGTGAACCTACAAATGAATCAGTCCCTGCCTCAGTGCTGGAGCTGCTATGGGGATGCCAGTCATCAGGGGATGGGACTCCTTGCTGCGCGTGTGGGGAGTGCTCCAAGATGGATGGAATGCCGGGCGTTTCTTACTGCTGGAAAATGCCAACAGAATCTGAAACAAGGCAGACAGTCCCTTCTCTTCACTTTTACCTTCTGAACTCCTGCCAGCGTTCCCTTTTCATAGAAACTAGCCGTACACCAATCCGTAGGAAAATAAAATATGCAGCATCCTTGAACCACCCCCCCACCACCACCGAAAAAGGAAACATGGTAGAACATAGGAGAGCAGAAACGGGGTGAAAGTATCAGGCAAGCGATTGCCCTAAGCTCCCCCTCTACAGTGCTTCTGAGTGGTTGAAATATATCCCAGAGGACCATCTGTTTGAATTGCTGGGAGTCTTTCTATTTTAAAACGTAGAAGAGGACATATTTTGCTCATTTAGATTGGTTTATTACCAAAGCTTTATGGATCTCCACCAGGTGGAGTCAGAGGCCAGTTTATTAAAGGGTTAAATTTTAGATGTAAATTTGCTGAAGGATTTTAATTTTAGATTGAAGGATTAAAAAAAAAACAGTACTGAGGAAATTCTTTCCTTAGATGTTCTGCTGGAACAGCATCTTGTTTTTTACTGTATGTGTTTTGACTACTATGCCAGTGTGCTCCCCGTTCTCTGGTTATAACTTAGAACTTCTGATACAAAGAGCAGAGCCATTCCAGCTGGCTCGAGAAAAAAGGCTTTTGTTATAAATATACAACAGGAGTATCACTGACTCTGCTAAAGTGGAGATAAAATACAGCCAGGGCTTACCAGGAGCAAGGGTGGCTCTTTGTTTCTCCTAAGGAAGGCAGGGTAACTGTTATTTCTGTTTCTGTATTAGTATTAAATATTATTAATATTATTAATGACAGATTAATAGTTAATTAATATTCATAACAGATTATTATTAATAGCCATATTATTATTAACCATATTATTCAGATGTGGTTACATGGGTAGGTAGACAGGAAATGCCAAATGTGAAGCTAAAAATTTAAAATAGTAACACAAGATTATTAAGAGAGTTCCTACTAATAAATTCTTCACAGCTCAGGGAGAGAAATGGATGGTGCAATGCCCAGTCCTTACAGATACCTCAGAAAACATATGACCTGTATTGAGTTCTGTCTTATACCTGTAGGTCTCTCTGAGGGGGGCAGTGTCTATAATTCATAACTTGAAGACTACTGCTACGTAATGCTCTAAAGACTTTGATCTCATTCTTGGCTTATTAGTCTCTGGGCTAATCTCTTAGACTCTAGTTGCTCTGTCTCAAAAACTTTGGAGACTTTAAAAATAGTATTTCTAAAGCATCCATTTTATCCAGAATATAGTTCAAGCTTCTTACATGGGGAACCGAGATCAACTACAAACCACCATCATTCTCATGGTCAGACCTTACCTATGCCTTGATTCAAAAGGAATTCTCAGTTTGGGGCAGTTTCTCTACTGTGTTGCAAAAGTCCCAAGATTGTTCGTTCTCTTTGGTCTTTGCTTTTCTTCTTTTCACCAATCCCAGCCCATCCATACTTTAAGAATATATTCATTCACTCCACCTTTTTCCCTCCTGCAAGTCTCACTATACAGTACACTGCTTTGGCTATTGGAGTCTACAGTCTTTAACCTTACTGGCTGGTCTCAATATAAATACATGCTCCTCTTGGATTCTACACTCCTGGAGGCAGGGCCATGCCTGACTCACCTCCCATTTTTCCACTTCATGTTCCAGAGTACATCTCAAGCATATCTGCTCATTATTTGACAGAAACTTTTCTGATACAAAAAAAGAAGAGCACTCAGGATTATGTAACTATAAGCACAAGTTCACACAACACTTGGATTCACAGTGTTCTCCGGTGTTAAAGGTTAAAACTGAATAATGCAGAGCTGTGGCCGATAATTTAGGATTATGTATAGCTGATCTCTTCAGTTGCCTTAAGGCTGCCAGAGAAACTGGGGTTTTACTGCAGGTTAATGCTGATTTATAAAACGTTAACTGACTTTAATCTGAAGGAGGAAATTTATGTGCAATTTAGATGCATGATTCTGATACTAAAACAAAATGGTACATGCATATTGCAAAGAGTCTCCAAGAGAGCTGAAGTGAAGGGAATAAAACCTAGAATGTATTGAGAGCATATTATTGACAATTTGAGATAAGATAATTGTCACAGATGAAGAATAAAAGGACTCAGGGAGGAAGCTATAAAGTCTCACCATAAGTCACACAAAACAATCAATTCTCTTTTTTAAAAAAACTTTTGTTTAGTGAAATTATACTATACAGCAGTGGAATTTTGAGTCGATTTCTCACAGAATGAGATTTATATGTTCTCTTAGTGTGGAGAGGTAAAGTCTGAAGAGATAATACGTTCTTGAGAGCAGGGAGGAAGGCAGTTTTAGCATGTGTTTGAATCTGTTGCAAGCTTTGAAGGCTGGTTTAAAAATTTGGGGCAGGTACTACAATGTCTTTAGGTCTTTAATTTTTGTTTAGTTTTTCTTTTGAAATTTCATGGGCTGATACATGGGTATTTAACTTTAACAAAAAGAAGAACTTAATAAGCAATTTAATAATAGGATAGCAGCACATTGTTCTGGAAAAAGAGGGTAAATATAACTGGAGAGACTAGAGACATCTTCATAAGGAGATGATGCATTAAGGCTGAGTTTCAAGCAGAAGAATGCGGCAGAACTCCCATCTGAGAACCATGTGAATAAAGGTGTGGAGCAGAGAAGGGCATGGCACAAAGTTGCAGTAGAATGAGACAGGAGCAAAAGGCAAGTTTGGGGAGCAGCAGGACGTAGTTTGGAAAAGGATATTGAGCCCAAATCATAAACCCCCTCGAGTGCCATGCTAAGAAGTTCAAGGGGGGAATCACAAAAGAGTTCTAAGGAGGAATGCAGACAAAAGTGAACTCGGTCGGTGAGGAAGATTCTAGAAATGGGGTCCAGATTAAATTTTATTTAGGCAGCTGTGAGGCAGGGAGTAATTTAAAAAGTAATAATGAACAAAGTGATATAAAAATGTGACTATGGATTATGTGTGTTATTAATGAAGAAGGAGAGTGTGTAGGGTGCAGAGAGAGAGAGAGAGAGAGAGAGAGAGAGAGAGAGAGAGAGAGAGAAAGATTGGGTCTGGGTTAGAAAGCTTTTAGAACCTCAGTTTGGGGTGAGAGCAGTGAAAATGTAAAGATAGCAGCGAGTGAGCCCGGGGCACACTACTGAAGTGTCTTCCAGTCATGTCTTCCAGTCATCCCTTAGTAAGAAAAATACTAAGTGGCAAGGATTAGAGATGCCTAAGACAATATTCCTTAAGGGTGATTATAAGGTTCTGCAAAGTGTGTTTCAGATAGCTGTGTATTGTTTCACCCCGATAGACGCTGTAGAGTCATGATTTTAGGTTTATCTTTCTTCAGTTTGAACTAAGATGCCAACTTTTATTCCTCTTGAGGGATAATATGAATTTTATGCTCTTCATTTGTATTCAGTTACCCTGTCAGAGAAGCAAGGATTTGCTGGCTACTCTTCTCAGCCCTTTATAGTTTTATCTTGCCACATCTAGTCTCTTCATCTGAACCGCTTGGTCTACATCTTCCTCTATTTACTCGTGCGTACATCCTCTCCCCGTCAGTTCTAGCTTCACAGTACAATTCTTTTGAACCTTCAACAGATATAAGATGATGTTTTGTTTTATGGACAATTTTATTGCTGTGAACAGGCAAATAAGGAGGCTTGTCTTCCACCCTATTTTGCAGCAAATCACAAATATCATAATGTATTTATGTGTAGAATATATACTCTCGATAAATGTCACTGAGAAATTTTTACTAACTATGATGCTTTGTTAGCATTGCTAATGATTTATACCTTGCATAGTGGTATATTGCTATATCCAAGACAGAAAAATGAATTTCTATCCCTAAATATGAAGTAAAGATGAATGTGTGAATTAAGATATATGTTACAAACCCAGTATATAAGACAACTTTCTTTTAGAATTATATTTTTCAGTTACCTAGGATTCCAAGTTAAGTAAACTAGGTCATGTTTTAATAAACCTAACAAAAATTTGCAATACATAATACTCAATAGTTATTTATGATTGTTTTCATATGTTAATAATAAGAAGAATAAATAAAAATAAAAGGTTCAAAAGTGAAAAAATCCTGATATTTGACATAAAAAGAATATAATCTTACTCATCATTAAAGGATATTCTTTAATTTGGCTTAGTTGTTTTTCTCCAATAAAGGGTAAGTTAATATTACAGTTGGTTTGTCAAAGAAATGCTAATTCATACCTGAAAAGGTGAATCTCAGACATTTTAAATGACATACTAATGGTTTTAACATGTCTCTTCCATTCACAGAATAAAATTCCAAACTTTCTGGATGTACTGTAGAGGCATGTCTCTTTCTCAGTAGTAGTACTAAGAAATGTAGTACCTGATCTCATTTGAAGACAAATTAGGAGATGCTCTGATGAAAAGGAGAATGAAATCTGCATGCCTTTAAGAGTCAGTGAAAAACAAGCCATGAGCCAAGTTTTTCTACGCAGATCTCTTAAGAAATTGTAACCCAAAGTTAGCTTTGTGACAACAAAATAAAGCACTGAAAATAATCAGTCATCGTACCAAATCACAATAGGCCAAAACAAACATGTTCGGAACTTGAAGTGGAAGTAGAAGTCATGGTTTATAAAGATCAAGCCCACCAAAGCTGTTCTGGCCTCACATGCACAGCTACTTCAGTTAAAAACACCAATTTCTAAGTTGTTTTCTCCAATCTGTATTTTCTAGCTTTGAAAACACTGCACACCTTACTAAAACTTTAAAAATCTGATTTTGTTGTAGTGCACACACATGCTTATCATGTGTCTGTATGTAAATTGTAAGATGAACCAAATATGTTGAGGTGAGAACATATTTTTTAGATATTGTGCAATGCTTAGTTTAAATTCACACGCATTTGCAAAGTGTACTGCGTATTCAATGCTTTCTTTTACCTGCTTTCTCCACAACCCTACAGATCTTCATAAACAATGAATGGCATGACTCAGTGAGCAGCAAGAAGTTTCCTGTACTTAATCCTGCCACTGAGGAGAAAATCTGTGAGGTAGAGGAGGGGGATAAGGTGAGTTTCTGAATAGTAGTTCCATTTTTTCCCGCGTTCCTCTACTTCTCACCACTCTGAGCTCCCAAACCCATTCCAAGTCCAATAAATTGACCGTAAGCTTGAGTTATTGGAGTGACTTCTTCTCATATAGTTTTCCTGCATTGTTTTATAATTGAAATACTGTCCACATTTGTTGTATAAATAGAGTCTTAAGAAAAGACTAATCACAGCCTTGGAAGAGACAAGAAATACTTTATTGATATAAAATCATTCTTTTTAAGTTGGTAGGTGAAATTTAAAAAGTTACTACACTATTTATAGACAATTATTATTTTAAATAATACATTTCCAAGTTATTTCATTAGAAATCATTGAATTAATATCAACCTGTACCTTTTAAATGAACTTTTAAAAATATCTCAACTACTATAACTAATTTAAAGTGAAGTTTTACTCTAGCAAAAATATTAACAAAACAATGAATTCTTCAGTGAATTTTTAAAATTCTAAATGCTCTACTAATTTAACATTTAGAGCAACCTTATTAGAGAGATAATATTTTTAGCAACATTTACAAATGACGATAAAATGGAATAAAAAGACTGAGTACTTTACACAGGATGGCATTTCTCTTAAGTCATAAGATCAGCATTCAAATGTCCTTCGGACCCCAGAGCCTGTGTCTAGGAGGGTTACTGCTTTCCTTTGTGACTTTTATAAAAGTAAGGTAGGGTAATTTTAAAAATCTTGGAGAAATGAGAAAAATAAAAGCCTTCAGACTTTTTACCCAAATACTAACATAAAAAGTGCATGTGTTTCCAATTTGAAGTAATTTGTCTCTTCTTTAGTTGTTCAGTGTTATCCAGCTTTAAATCTCTGCTTTGGAGATTAGCTATAAAGCAATAAAATATCTTGCTTCATAAAAATACTACTGGGAGATGAATTCAGCAAAACCCAAGGGTAATACCATTCATGACCCTAGCTTTCAGTTGGATCAATCTCATGCTCCTGCATAGTGTCTATTTTCTCTTTGTGGATTGGCCTTAGCCTTAATCCACAAGGTCATAAATCTCAATGTACTGAACCATTCAGGCCTAGTCTCAGAAAGCAATGGAGCTTTGAGTTTTCTAAAGAGCCTAGATACTTTGCAGAATTATCAGAACAAAGTGAGGCCCATGCCCGCAGGACCAGAATAGAGTTTGAGAAGGAGAAGCAGACTTGTGAAGGAGAAGCAGACTGAAATGGATACATAAAACTCAATTTCAGGCTTCCCTTTCTATGCACACTGAAGAGTTCTCCCTTGCATGAATTCTTCACTCAGCTGCACATTACCTAAAGGGCAAAGTCCGCATGCAATGGTTGTCTCTAATAGTCCTCAACCACTTTTTATGGCTCTGTCCCGGGTACCTCACTGACCTTAGACTTCCAAATTCACCACACCCAGTGTCCCTCCCCTAAGGCTATTTGCTGGTCACTGCCTCTGCGTCCTTCTACCCTGCAACCCTCAGGAACTTGTCCAAGTCATATGGGCAGTAGCAGCCAGAGGTAACACTTTTTGCACTTACCTCGTGGAGCAGCTATTCTTTTTTATAGAAAATGAGGAAATCAGAAATACTTGGGAGGTTAAATAAAATATCCAAAGATCTTCAAGAGCACCAGACTTATAAATCCTCAGTCATTATGTGCTTTTATACTTCTTTCAAAGCCTTCTCAAATCTTCCCAGATACAAGTGCTCTCTTTTGTGTGATTTTAGGACATTGCATTTGCCTATAACACTTGCATTAGAAGTACATGGGTACTGATGAATTAGTCTAGATAGTGTGATTTTGTAGAGATCAACACTGCACCTCACACTTTCACAACTCAGCTTCTGGTACAAATGTCTCAATGAAACAGTCTTCTCTTGAATCAACCTTTGAATTTCCACCTGCCCTACACCCTAGGAATCTAGCACTCACCTGGCTGTTGACAAAGGTAATGATCCAGAAAATGTGCCTTCATCAGAATTTCCTGGATACCTGGTTAAGATACAAACTTTCACCTCCCTTAGAGTTTGTTTTTAGAACACTAGAGTGAAGCCCAGGAATTCACATTTCTGGCAAACTCTCAGCAAACACTGATATGGTTGAAGAGAAAGTAGGGGAATACATTGTGAAAACGCTGAACTAGACTATTAAACAGTAAGTTATATCTCCTCTTGCTGCTTAGCATTTAACAAGGGACAAGGGTTCTTTCTGTAATTGCCAAGGAGATAAGCTCTATTATATGTAGAATGTATTTTATGTAATACATGCAAAATTAAATATAGGTATAAAATGTGTAATGATTACAGCAAGCAAATTATACTGCCATACATTTATCATTTGATTGGGTCTAGAGCATCTTCTAGTTCTTATAAAACATATAGAAAGTACAACTGTACACTGCAGTCACTTCAGCGTGCTGTGGAGCACCACAACTTATCCTCCTAACGATTTTGAACTTCTCCTCCTCTCTGGTTGTATTTTGAACCCATTATTCAACCCCATCTCTCACCCCTTCTCTCTTTTCCTTCCCAGTTTCTGCTAATTACTGTTGTACTTTCTTTTTGAAATCAACTTTTTGTCTTCTACCTATTAGTGAGAGCATAACAAATTTGTGTTTCTGTGACTGGATCATTTCCCTTAACATAATGTCCTCTGATCTCATCCATTTTGCCTCAACTGACAGGAATAATTTTTTTATAGCTGAATCATATTCCATTGCACATATACCACATTTTCTTTATCCACTTATCTCCTGAAAGGCATCTTAGTTGATTCCATATGTTTGCTCATATAAATAGTTCTGCAATTAACAGAACTATCCCTGGGAATGCAGGTATTATTATTTTTTTTTTTGCAGATAATATTTTAACAGATTTCACTTTGTTTGGAGATATACTCAGATGTGGGATAGCTGGATATATAGTAATTTAATTTTATTTTTTTAAAATTTTCATGCTATTATCAATAATGACAGTACTAATTTATATTCTCACCACAAATATGTAAGGGTTTCTTTGTGCTCACATCCTCACTAACATTTGGCATGTTTGACTTCTTTGGTAATATCCAATCTGTACAATGTAAGAAAATATCAATCAAAATAAAGTATTGATAATGTTCCGATCAGTTACCCATTTTAAAATCAGAATTTTTTTGCTCTTGTTTCAAATCTTTTAATATGGTAGACATTAATTCCTTATCAGAAGTACAGTCTACCCATCTCCCCATTCTGTAGATGGGCTTTTTACCTGTTTGCTCTTCACACCATTTCTAGTTTGATATAAATTTATTTGTTTATCTTTGTTTTGGTGCTTGTGCTTTTGGGGTTTCATCACAAAACCATAGCTTAGTGAAAAATATTGAAGTGTTTGCCAGTGTAGCTTGACAGTTTCAGATCTTTCAGGTAGGTGTTTGATATAGTTTATACTGATTTATGTATTTTGTGAGAGGTGAGGGTTTAATTTCATTCTTTACATATAAACAGTTTTCCCAGCGTGATTTATTCAAGAGGCTGTCTCTTGTCTAATGTATGTTTTTGGTGTCTTTGTGAAAATCGCTTGGATAGATGGATGGAGTAGAGCCCAGACTTGGAGAGGTAAAATGGGGGCTGGAAATCATGCTGTCACATCCTTTCTGCCCTTGCATGAATTTTTGCAAGACCAAACGGGCAGAGAAATATTGATCATCCCTGGCAAAGTGCTGCAGAAGATTCAGAAGCCTGAAAACTATGAGCTATTCCCAGAAACAAGAGAACACATTTTTTGCATTCAGAAAAAAAGAACAAATACCCAGTGTCAGAGATTTCTAGAGATCCACACATAACTACCTCAAATGCTCATCTAGTTGGTTCAGTGGCTCAGGCAAGAATAAGTAAAAAAGCAATAAATATCTGAGTGCAGGTAGAACAAAGCTGTGTTAGCTCGTGTTCTTTCTCTCTACGGTTATGAATGTCACTCACAGAAAGACTGTCGAACATTTGTAGTTTGAAACTAATAAAGGAAAAAATATATAGCTTTTGTGTTTTAGCTCTGGAGCCTTGAGCACTTAGTTTGGCCATTGCTCTCGCAGATAACATCTTGCTTTGCCATGAGGGATTTTTCCAGGGGGAGAGCACATGTCTGTGCTTGGGTTACAGCTGAAGCCTTCCAAGGCAGTCTGAGGCCTTTTCTTGGCACAGTTTGGGGGATTTACCTTCTCGTAAGGAGTAGTAAGAGAAAGTTGACAATTATACCATTAGCCTTTGAGCAGTGTGTCACTGAGTGCTTATTGACAATATTCCTACCCAGAGAACTCAAGGACACCTAGTGACACCCAGCAAAGCTTTAAGTTCGCTGACAGTCACAAGGGCATTGGCTGGACATTTGATCACCTAAAGTAAATTTCAGTGATACAAACAGCGCAAGGAAAATAACTGTTTGTTTAACATCCAGCATCCCTATCACTGAATTCCTTTTAGAATTATTAAAAAAAAATACTTTGGTCCTTAAAGAATAATCACTGTTCAAACAACTTTGCCAATGAATGTAAACTAATATTGTTTAGTGAAAGGCACAAATCTAATTATATAGTCACAGTAAACCTAGTATTCTGGACCTGACTCTTTAGATAAAGAGCCAAAAGTTTCAGGGATTTAATGCAGGGGAAAGAATGGAGCTAACAGCAGGCTTTAAGTGGTATCCAGATAAAAGAAGAGTGATGGATGAAGTTTATAGAACAAAGCGCAAGTGTGGGTGGGAACCATTTTCCTTGCACTTCAATGGCTCTTTTATGCTGCATCGACTAACCCTGAAAACTGCCTCTACCATGAAAGCATGAACTAACACATACCTGGTGGGGTCAAATGTAAATGTCCATTAAAGAAAGGGCTTATGAGAGGTGTAAAAGTAAAACTGGTCTGATAACCATTTTCCTCACCTTTGAATGAATTTAATAAGGAAGTGTATGAGCTGGTAGTGACTGAAGGGTTCAATCTTCCTTAGCAGAGCTTAGGAGGCATTTGATAGTTCATCATCATTCAAACTACCTTCATGGACACAGCTTGTGGATCTTTACTTTAAAAAAATAAAAAATTTTCCCAGGCCTGGTGGCATAGGTCTGTAATCCCAACACTCAGGAGGCTGAGGAAGGAGGATCGCCATGAGTTCGAGGCCAGCCTGGGCCACATACTGAGTGCAAGGCCAGCCTGAACTACATAATGAGAACTTGCCTCAAAAAACAAAACAAACAATTAAAAAAACATTTTAAATGCCAAAGGCAACAGTGTTACTGCTCATAGCAAGTTTGAGTTAATGTACCAAATTATTTTCTGGTTAATTAAAAGATTATATCTTTGGAAATCCCCAACTTACAATAAAAATGTTAGACTTGAAATTTATAAAGAGAAAAAGAAAAAATAAACTTTTATGCCTACCAGCTGTGAGTAATGTAAAAGCTTTGCTATACAATGGATTCAATTAAAACATGCCTTATGATGTAAATGTTAACATGTTATGTAAGATATATCCTTATGAAACATCAGAGTAACTTGATAGGTTTAGAAGGTAGTTAATGAGATTATGAAATATTTATTGACTTTTTATTGTAGGCACAGAATAATAAAAAAATACTGTAGCTTCAAATACAGATAGTAGTAAATATTAATTGTAGCAAAGACATAATAACAACCCCGCAAAGCTATAAAACCTAGAACTGGGTCAGATATGGGATCAAAGTTTGGTTCTGCTCTGCACTGGATTGCATGTTCATGAGACTAAGCATGTGTAAAACAAGACGGATAAAAACTACAGCTGTAACTTGAGACTGTAGAAAACATCACGCTTAGCAGTCTCTTAATTAGTACCGTCAAAATGACTACTCCAGCAAGGATTTAGTTAAGTTGTAGTAGCTGAACCTTTAAAAATGTGTAGGATTTTGAAAGCATAGAGTGTTTTGGCAGAACATTCTTGACATGGGGGATCATACAGCAATAAAGAGCTGAGTCAGGGCAGAAAAAACTGAGAATGCAAATTATGGGCCAGTTGAGGGAGGGAGGCAAAGAATATTGGACCTTGAAAAGCAAGCAGAAGAGTCCGGCCTTGGACTGCAGGTGAAAGGGAACACTTGCAAACTCTGAAAGGAGGAGTGATAAGATAAAATTATATGAAAGAGATTAGCCTGGTATCTCTAGGCAACACAGTAGGGTAAGGGAGAGGATGAACAGGACAGGCTGTCACCAGTATAAAATAAAAGCCTGTAATTCTACCAGGCAGAGAAAACTGAAAGGAAGTATCACAATGCACTGGAATTGCTGAAAGTTATTTTAACTCTAGTTTGACTTCTAAAACTATAAAAACAATCATATCTATATAATGAACAACATATTACCTGCCACATGAAATTGTATCTCAAGGGTTGTTTATATAACCTTCAACACAACCCTGTGAGGTCACCCACCTTGAATTTACAGATCAGAAAACTGAGTTTAAAAAGTGTAGTACAGCATTTCACCTCAGAATAGAGTAGGCATCTTGTGTCCACAAATTCCTCCTCTGCAGCATCAACCAACCATGGTGATGTTGCTGACATAAACTGTGATGTTAGGCCTACCAGGGATGGGTCTATATTGAATGTGCACTGACAGTTTTCTTATTATTCTCTAAGCAATATGGCTATTGTTTAGAGAACAAACAATAGAATTGTTTAGAGAACAAATAGAACAGCTATTTGCATAGCATTCACATTATAGTAGGTATTGTAAGTGATCCAGGGATGATTGAAATTATATGTGAGAATGTGAGTAGGTTAGATGAGAAAATATTATATCCATTTGTATAAGTCTTTAGCATCTGTAGATTTAGGTTGTCAGTAACGTGGTCCTGGGACCAATTCCTTGAGAATACTGACAGGTAATTGTCATTCATGGTATTTAAGAGAGTGGGGTGATGATTGGTTATATGTACCACCCATTTGATTGAATATTTCAGAAGGACAGTCTGTTCAGTTCACTAGTCTATCATTAGCAGACTGAAGAGAAGAATGTTATATGGCAGATTGGGTATGAAATCTTTAGATGGATGGATGGATTCATGTAGACGACTGGATGCCTCCAAAGTTACACTGCTAATAGGGAGAGATCAGAATTTAAATCTACTTTTTTATTTCAAAACTATAAGTTAACTATCATTACTCTTTCTATTTCTGCTCCTGAAAAATTAAATATTGGATGTGGGAAAAAGAGAAATGTGATCCAAAACATACAACCACAAGAATATCTTTATTGATAGCATTTTCTAAGATTTTTTTTTTTTTCCTACAAAGAAGTAATTGTCTAGAAGCCAGTTCCTCCGGATCTCGGTGGAGGCCAGGACACCTCTGAAACCCCACACTTGACTGAGGCCAATGGCAGAACACTTAGCAAAAGGATTGAAATGAAAGCTGTGTCACTCAGATCTGTTTAAACGCAGAGAAGCAAACATTTTATATGCCATGGTATCCACACATCAAAATGACAATGTCAGATTCCTGTGGTTTGCTTCTCTATCTCTTTTTCTAAAGAGTACTTTCTAAATTTAACACTAGAAAGCTAGAACTTATGGCATAAAGCAATGTCCACAGATATGCAATCAGTATGATTCACTGAATGCTCAAAATATGCACTTTACATGCATTTCTCAGGAGAGCAAGTTGTGAGTCCATACAATTGGTTGCATATATACACCATTATCCCAACTGTGATGGTGAAATACACCAGTGTCACATATTACACTGAAAAATCGTTGCTTGTAGTCAATATGTATCATCACTTACTCAGACCAGTTATACTTTTAAGAAATCTCTCTTGCTTTAGATCATTTTAGTTTGGTGATCAATACAGATGATCCACAACCTGTAATGGTTCAACTTCCAACTTTTAATTTTACTAAGATGAAAAGCAATATACACTCAATGGAAATATTTTAATTTTTTCCACCAGGCTAGCAATAGATATACAAAATTCTCTTTCAATGCTAGGCAGTAACAGAAAACCACAATTCCCAGTCAACTTCATGATCCAAACATAAACAGCCAATGCTATACTGTGCACTGCCTTAAACAAACTAAATGAGATTATAAGCATTCTGAGCACATTTAATTCAAGCGAGGCTAAACTATAATGTTCAGTAGGTCAGGTGTGCAAAATGCAATTTTGACTCACAGTATTTTCAACTTACAGGTGTATGAGGAGTCAATCTTATCATAAATTAAAGAACATAGCATTTAAAAACATTTTTAGTTATTTCTACTTTGATAATTTTGAGACTTGTAGGTTTGTGACTTTTTAATCGAATCCAGTCTGATGAGGACGTCTCCAAGAGGGAGACATCATTCTTGACTGGAATTTAGTTTAAATTTGAGCAATTTTTTAAAAAAATAGTTGTTTTTTTTCTTCTCACCTTAATTCTCAAAGGGAATTACATCCTCTGCAAAAAGTTGTAATCTGGTTTGTGATGTCGAGATTTCTGAAGTTCCACAGGGGTCAGCTCTAGGTAGCAAAAATGTGGTAGGGGTGTTGGGATTTAAGGTATTTGCAATGGATTTGGAGGGGAAATCAAAAACCACATGAATTAGAAAGGTAAGAATGGTGGTTTCATCGTTGGTGAATTTTATAGGAGATGATTGGGTATCTGCATGAGGATCTATAGGGGAAGGCAGTAACCAGGGTTCATTAGCAGAACACTGGAAGAGTATACCTACCTGGATTAGAAAAACACAGCACAGAAGAAAAAGTATGACAGAAGGCAGCTCAAATGAAAGCCAGGAGGCTACTTAAAAAGGCTTTGTTGGTGTGGATTTATTCTATTATTTGGCCTTTGTTTGAATCAATGTAGGTTTTTTTTTAATTTGTCACAGAATTAATTTCTTTTTTATCAATACCTGTTTGCAGTACTTAACAATTTCGTTATTGTGGGGATCAGTGTAAATGGTGCATTATCAATTAAAAGTAACTGTTTTCTTTACTTAATTAGGAATTTCAAAAGATCTCTTTGTACCCAGCCAGGGAAAGAGGGCTTATCCCATGCAGAGGTCTCTACAAACCGATCCACTTTTCCTTTGCCTTTTGCCCTCTGCACAGAAAGAATGAGCGCGTGTTTATAATGCTTACTCTTCAATAGCAAAGAAAAGTACCTATTCAGTTTTCAGTAAGTTCTTCATGAGTATGCACAAATTGTAGAGTACCTGGAAGGCAGAAAAAGTATTCACTTTTGGGGATCTTGAGTTTGTTTGGAAATTTTGTATCTCGGTCACCAAAGAAGCAGAAAATGTGGTAAAGAACAAGGGATCCATGGTTAGAGGGACTTCATTAAACCTCAGTTCAGCATATTCAGTTATTGACCTGGAGCAAATCTGTCCTCTTCTGTTTTTTGTCATCTATTAAGTGAAGAATATATTAGCTCTATGAGATTATTGAGAATCAAATGGATTCACATATGTAAAGTTATTAGAGCAGTATTCCAAATATGGTAAACACTCAAATGAGAGCAACTAGGAAAATATTGTTAATAGTTATATTCTAGGAAATCAGGTCTGTGTCAGGTGTGAGGACCTCATCATTCTAAAGATTACTCAGCAGGTGTCAGTCCAACCTACCATAGTTGATTTTTTTGGATTTTGTTGGCTTTGAGGTAATGGAGACACAGCATCTGTTTATGACTAGCTACAGCCTGTTTTAAAGGGTTATTGCCATTGGATTTGCTCTGCCAATAGGATGAGTGCATTGAATTGAATTCCCCCTGACTTACAGGCAGATGTCGACAAAGCAGTGCAGGCTGCAAGACAGGCCTTTCAGATTGGCTCTCCATGGCGTACTATGGATGCTTCGGAGAGGGGCCGCCTCCTACACAAGCTGGCTGACTTGATTGAAAGAGATTGTCTACTGCTGGCAGTGAGTATAACCACACTGGATGCATAGGGAGAGCTCGCCAAAGCGTTCACTGTTTGAACTGGCAACATGATTGGTTTTACTGAGCATTACATGCACCCTGTGAAAAAAGGAAAAGACTTAATCTCCTTGTCCTAAAGATCTGTCAACCCTTGAATTTGTTCTCAAATAGTTACCCACTTTCTAGTTATGGATGATGTTAACTTCTGCTCCCACAACTGATTCTACAGCATAAGCTTTGGCAGTTCCTCAGTTAAGCCAAATTAAAGATGAATCTTTACTCTAGGACTGTAAGAAGTCTTTAGCAAGGTGATAGGCAGTGTAAATCTTCTAGAATATTGTAGTTGGTTTCTCAAACTTATGTGGCCCTGAAGTCTTACTGGAAAATATCATTTACTTTGTTGTAGGTATCCAAAATATTTCTCTATAATAAATCTTATTTCTCCTCACTTGAGCTCACCAAAATAATTAATGTGTCTATTCACAATGTTCATGATTAAATGATGTCATTTTTCTTTTTCACAAGTGAAAAAGGCAAAAAATTAAGAAATAAAATCCAACTCAGTATGTGAATAAAAAGTTGTTTTTTTTTTGTTTGTTTGTTTTGTTTTTTTCCTGAGACAAGGTCTCCCTATGGAGTTCAGGCATACTTTGGAGTACCTATGTATCTAAAGCTGGTCTCAAACTCGCTATGTTGCCTCAGTCTTCCAAATTCTGGGGTCACATGTGTGCACCATCACAACCAGCAAAAATTGTGTTTCTCTGTGTCCTTTTTTAAAAAAAATTCTAGCAGTTAGACAAATCAGCACATAACATAAGTGGAGGAATGCATTTCCTTGTCTTCTCAGGCAACATATTAAAGCCAAGTTAGCACAAATTAAAACTTACATTTCAGACTAAATCTTTATTACCTTTTGAATTTTGCAGTGACATAACAAAGATCCCATTTTATCAACAAATAAACGTGAGCAATTACAATAGAAAGACCATTTGTTATTCAAAGATCCAGCATAATTCCAAATATAGAACCATGAATTCTATAAAATAAAACTGTGTTAAATTAAATGTCCTACAGGGAGGAAGCAGAGTTTGCTGAAACTGGGCTCTGGCATTTCATTTGTGGATTTTAGAGTGGCAACTGCCTTTGTCAGCATTAGATCCTGTGGGGAAACATAGTGGGAACAAAAATATCAATTTCACTTAAATTTTGCAAGGATGGACATTATAATATGGAAATAGAATAGATTTAGCAACACATGACCTTTACATTCCTGCCAGCATGAACTTTAACTACTGAGTATATATAGTTTGTTTGTTTGTTTGTTTGTTTTTTGGTACCAGGAATTGAACTCAAGTGCCATGCAGGCATTTGTTCTGCTGAGCTCCATCCTTAGTCCTGAATTTCATTTTAAGCAAAAAAGAAAAAGAAGAGAGAGGGTACCATATAATAATTATGCTAGAGAACCAGAAAATGTTGAATTTTATAGCCTGATCATTCAAGTGACAGTAGTATAATTTGAATGAATTGATCATTCAAATTATAATAGGAATGCCCAAAGGAGTTCATCACTAAAAATTCTGCTGAAGAAAATTCATGAATAAAGGATCCAGATGTTATGCTTATGTGAATGGATTAGTTGTATCGAGATGGAATCCAAAAGTAAAAACAACTAGAGAAATATAAAAAATGGGCACTAATGTTAAACCGTCACCATGTTTGGATTACAAGTGAAATCTGGTTGCGTTTCTCATCTAACCAAGGAAATTGCATACTATTTTCTCCTGCAGGCGTATAAAATTGTGATCAACTCCTCAAACACTGGTTAGCCAGGGGTCACTCAAAATGAGACAAGTTAAATCTTGGAGGTAGCCTATACTATATGTCCATCAACAGATGAAGGAATAAAAAATATGTAGTATTTACATGAAATATAATACTACTCTTTCTTGCAGATAAACTTGAGTTATTTGTAGGGAAATGGATGCACCTTGAGACCATAATGTTAAATTAAATAAATCAGATACTGAACTTAAATATCATGTGGTTTCTCTTATGTGAAAAACCCAACTAATAAATAAAGAGCAAACTAAGAACTAGATGTAAGATGTAGGGAGACAGATCTTTCTCAGGTGGGATAGCGCTCAGGAGATAGAGTGGGCATGAAAAAAGGAACAAATACGTGTTATGTACGTGTACCACCTCTATGCAAGGAGTGGAATATTATGTACTGAAACTGTGTATCAAAAGAAACAGCAGCGGGTTTAATCACTGGAATCTCCTACCCATTCTATTTTTTTTT
>NW_004955434.1:147858-154214 GCF_000276665.1 Chinchilla lanigera | reverse complement strand
TGCTGGAAAGTTATTTTCTAATGCGTATCTGATGGATTTAGGGGGCTGCATAAAAACGTTATACTACTGTGCAGGCTGGGCTGACAAGATCCAGGGCCGCACCATACCTATCGGTGAGGAGCACTGGGAGACCTCCAGGGCGGGGTAGGGCTGAGGTGATCACTGTAGAGCTGAATGATTTCATTTCAATGGCTCCCTCTTGAAGAGGCCAGCCAAACAAAACAAAACAATTTTCACCTGATGTTAAGCCAACACAGTTCTAAACTAGCAAATTCTGTGATAACTCAGCGAATGACTTTAAAGTTGTCTCAGTATAATCGTACAGAACACAACACCATGGATATTTTAGAAACTGTGAAAGCAGGAACATTCTTATGGCTACAATTACTGATTTAAGGCAACTATCGAAGAGCCCAAACTTTTCACAGCTGGCTTCTGACATTAATTATTTGGATTTCACTGCCTTAGTGACATTTATATCCCCCATAATGTAATTATTTAAGCCTCTTTGCATCTCCACCATGGGCCAGCTGTGGTTATCTGTGCCTGCTCAAACTCAGTACAGTGAGACCAGAATAATTAAACAAACTAGTTCGGACTGATTTGTTTCAAATAGCTTCACAATAAGATAAAACTATGTTTATAGCCTGAGGTAAGGATTTGTATATACAAACATGAGTGTATATATTTATTAGTAGAATATACACATAGAAACATAGAAACATAAAAAATATTTCATATGAAAAGGCATCAATTTGAGAAATAGTGTGGGAAGAATATAACTCATGTAAATACATTATCTGGAACAATAAGACACACCGACAAACTGGCCCTGATGTGTGTCTCTAATCTAACTGGATATCCAGTATGTTACAGTGGTGGTCAGGAGGCAACACATGGAAAATTAAACCGTAGTGATGCTGAAAAATTTATCTGTCTTAGTGACTGTGTTACTTTACCCTCAGACCACATGGGAAAAGGTACTCAAGTACGTGTGGATCTTCAGAAAGACAGGCCTTGCTCTGGAGAATGATGCAGAACTGAACACAAAGAGCAATGGTGCTCTCTGAAAGGCCACGTCAGACTGTGGAACACATTAGTTGGTCAGGTCTGGACAGGAAAATGTCCTTTATTCTGTGCATCCAGGCCCCTACATAAGAGAGCTTGTATTTTGTTTAGATTATTTTTGCGTTTTTTTTTTTGTTTTTCCAGTACCGGGAATAAACTCAGGACCTCACACTTGCCAGGCAGGCGCTGTGCCGCTGAGCTAAATCCCCAGCCCCTTTGTATTTTGTTTAGTAGGCAGAGGTAAACATGTCAGAGCAAATCCATAGAAAGGCTTATTAGTTCTAGGAACTCTTTTTTAAATTTCACTGTTTTTAATCATATGACTTTTTTAAAGGCATTATATTACTGATAGAACTTTGAGCTGCTGAAAATGCACTTGAATATCATACTTCTTCAGCTAGATATGACCCTACCTCATCGCTCTTTCTTTTTTCTATGAAACTTTGAGAGTTCCAATAATAGAGACCACACCCCTGCTTGATGATGAAAAGCTGAATTATCTTTCAGATACTTTCCAATCTTGTATCTTTACTTTTATCTAACTCGGGTTTATGACTGATATCATTCCAAACTATTTGAGGGCTCACATTTTTGTTCTGTAAATTGTTGAAGATAGGCTTTCTTCTTTTTTGTTAATTATATATTTATCTCATCTTCCTCTCACACCAACTTTAAGCCTCCTCCCCACAAGCATTGAATATACCAGTTCCCTGTAGGGTTGAGTGTGTGCTTTATTTTCCAGATGGAGACTTCTTCACTTACACAAGACATGAACCTGTTGGAGTATGTGGCCAAATCATCCCTGTAAGTTGCTCTCTTATATACTTACAAAAAAAAAAAAAAAAGAAGATAAGAATTTTATTTCATTTAGTGACATAATTTATTCTACAAATGGATGCTTGTATATTGGCTAAATGTGATGTGAATTTCATCAAGTAGGACTTATTTAACCTGCTCTTTCTGTTACTGAATTTCTGGGATTTGAATTAGGCAGTACAGAAAACTATCCACACCCTGACCTAACTCTTGGGCATGTTTCAGTATTACTGCATCAACAAATCTTGAACTTTTCCTGTACAGGTTGTTCTCAAAAACTTGTATTATGCACTCCTGCTAAGAGCCATGCTTTGTAAGCCTGGGACAGAGATGAGCGTGGCTCCTCTGCTGTGGGATGGCCCTCCAGGGTGATGTGCCTCCTGCTCCCCACCACTCTGTCTCTTCTGAGACTTCTCATCACAGATAGGAGTAGCAACAAGTGTCTAAGTCCCTAAAGATACTCTTTAATTAAAGTATAATAAATGATACCAGAGACACGAGGAGCTCTTTTGGAATATATCGCCCCTTTAGATAAGTGGCTTTCATACTCCAAATTCCCCTACAAGAAAAATAGCATTTTTAAGGGAAATTATGAATATTTTCTTTAAACTCAACAGAGAGAAGACTGTCTCAGAATAGCTGAAATTCTTGAAAAGTCAACTAAAGAGATTTAAAGTGTTCTGAAGCTCTTAAATGAGGAAAATATAATGGCTTATCTTTTGAATCAATGAGTTTAAAAAGTGAACATATCAACATTCTTTTTTTTTTAATTATTATTTTAAAGATAAAAGGAGGGAAACATTAACAGACATACAACATTTTACAACATATCACAAGCACAATACAGACAACACAGAGTTACAAACAAAGTGGTAGGGAATTAACAATGGTGGTTGTATTACATATTGATATCTTCAAAGTGGCTTCTCGTGAAAACAGATATAAACATGCAATACTGGTCAACCAAAGATTCATTGACAGTTTCTTTCAGCATAGAAATAGAAGACAGAAGAACAACCACGTTAACTATCCTGTATATACATACATACAAAATTTCTCCTTCTTTCCCTTCTCTTTTCCCACATCCCAGAAGCCCTTCATATCAACATTCTTAATGAAATTGCTGGTTTGTCAGAACAACTCCATAGTGGATGTGTTGTCAAATACCTGTAATCCCAGCACTCGGGAGGTTGAAGCAGGAGGACCATTGCGAGTTTGAGGCCAGCCTGGACTACAAAGTGAGCTCAAGGCCAGCCTCAACTGCATAGCAAGATCCTATCTCAAAAATAACAAAACAAAACAAAAAAACCTTCATAACCTTAAATACTAATGATAATTAATGTGTTTAAACATTTACCCCACATAGTTAACTCTCAGGACAACCTTCTGAGGTATGGAGGATATTACTGGCACTTTCAGGTGTTAAAGTCATACACAGAGAACACCTGACTGGTCAGCAAACAAGAACACCTGATTTCGGTGGCTGGGGATTTAGTTCAGCTGCAAAGTGCCTGCCTGGCAAGCGCAAGGTCATGAGTTTGAATCCTAGTACCAAAGGAAAAAACAAAAACAAATAAAATAAAAAAAAAAAAAAACCCACCTGATTTCACCCGACTGGTCAGCGATCAAGCTGAGATCTGAGCCCAAACACTCCTGCTTTGAACCCTAGATGTCTTTTTTTTAAACAAGATTTATTGTCCTTGGCTGGAGATGTAGCACAGTGGAACACCATATGCTTAGCACGTACAAAGCCCAGGGTTGGAACCCAGCACCATACGAAAAGAATATTTTCCCTGTAAATAAATGTTGCTAAATAACATTACTGACTAAATATCAAAAATGACCTACACAAAGAAGCGATGATCATACCTTTTAAAACATAGATAGTTTAATTGATAGCTCATATGCATGTTTGTAGGCAAAACCACACAGTAATTTTCTCTTGCTAGAATAGGAATTCAACATAGCAACATTTGCTTGAAAATGGTTCTCTCTCCTTGTCCCTTCTTCTATCTGCTTGAGTCAGAGAACTATCATTTACTAGTTCCTTCTGGCCATGACCTTGAATAGAACACATTGGACGCCTGTCAAAACTGCTGAAGTCATTATTTAACAACTATAGGGGAGGGAGGAGCTGTATAATGTCACAGTTATTGATATCTGTGCCTTTGAGCAAAACAAAGACTGCATTGTGGAACATTGCTTTCCAGTGGAACTTCCCGTTGGTTATGCTGGTGTGGAAGCTCGGCCCTCCCTCAGCTGTGGAAACACAGTGGTTCTCAAGCCGGCAGAGCAGACGCCCCTCACTGCTCTTCACGTGGCCTCCTTAATTAAAGAGGTAAGCTTCCTGGGTCCAAGTGTGCTCAAGAAGCCCAGAGCCCTAGCTGCAAAGGGAGGCCCTCATTAGTGCGACTGTCAGCTCCATTCTGCTCAGAGGCTCCATCCAGTGGCGAGGACACCCGGAGTCATGCTGCCAGCTGGGATTTTTGGCAGTCAGTGCTCATGGGTACCCTCCCAAATGCAGACCAGAAGCCACACCGGAGGCTTGGAGTCAGTCACACAGTAGTTATTTTCTTGCTTTTGTCCAACTCTCACACACTCAAATTCATGTTGAAATTAATATAGAATCCTTTCAGTGCTATAATGTTGTTTGTTTCCAATTGCCTATGATTGCCTCCACTGAGGTTATTTTCATATAGGCTAAGAAATGACATCATAATAATGAGGAATGAAGAATAAAGCTGCCTCAGTGCAGTTTTCTTTGTAAAGCAACTCACAAAGTTACCTCAAAGAAGCAGCCTCCATCCCGTATACCCCTTTCTTGCATCACTCTGAGTTCTGTTATAACTGTTTTGCTTTTTATCCTTTCAGGCAGGTTTTCCTCCTGGAGTGGTGAATGTTGTCCCTGGCTATGGGCCCACCGCAGGGGCAGCCATCTCTTCGCACATGGATGTCGACAAGGTGGCCTTCACAGGGTCCACGGAGGTAGCGCCACTGACTCGGGCGGCCATTAAAAATGGCAAACCGCTCTGACGGGATGCATGAGAAGGAGTATTGATCTCAAGAATGCTGCTAAAACTTCCTCTGCTTTTTGATGAATGGTTTACATGTTGAGCCCCCTGAAGATTGATAAACAAAATGAACATTCCAGAAGGCTCTCCACCCTGCCGTCTATAAGCCACTGGTCCTTTTAAAAAATGTCTTAACAAAAACAATAAAAGAGAAAGCTTTGTTACTCCTGTACATCATTAGGTTATATACTTTTTATACTACCTAAGACAATTTCTCTTCCCTTCGGTGGGACCCAGGAAGACCAAAAGATTGGACGCTTACATATCTAGGTAGTGAATTGAAGGTAATTTGATTATTTTGTAATCTTAGTAAGGAGTTTTTTAAAAACCTCATTTGCATAGAAAATTGAAACGAGATCTTAAATCTTACTGTTCTTGATTTTCTAAAGTAGGTAAATGTATATATATATATATATATATATATTTCACCACGCCCCCAAAACCTTGCCCTTCATAGCCAGAGTAGAAATAAGTTGCTTTGTGCAAATGCCTGGGATAAGGAAAATACAACCTTGCATCCAGGATTTTCTGTGGACAGTTGAGCATGTAGAAGACATGGCAATAACTATTAAGATGACTGAAATCATAGCAGAGAAGATACAGGAAGGAAGGCACACGTTCCCCAGCCTAGGGTTGTAAACTTTCCCCAGTAGAGACACAGGTGTATTTCCTAGTCATTACTTCTCCCGTCTGTCTGCCGCCCCTGACCCACTGCCAGCATCACTTCCTGTTAGTCTTGGCTCATCACTAAGCTCCTAGGGCACTGTGAGGACACGGTACCCACAGGAAAGAAACCTTGACCTTAGAAGACTAGGAACTTCTGGGTTCACATGCTGACGCTGCTCCTCTGGTGTCTCAGAAATTTTAAGTATCCTTGTTAAATTTGAAATTGAGCTTTAAAGGGGCAAGAAAAAATTCTTAAATGAAAATTCAGTTTTTGAAAATGGTCCTATGAAATGCGTTTTGAAAGGAAAATGGACTCTAAGTGAGATTTCAGACAGGGTTTCCCTAATATAGGTGTATATTTTGTTGATTTTTATTAACCCACTTTCAGGGGACTGATTGAGTCCACGAAGCCTTGTCAGCAGATTCACTACTACTCTGTTCAGTAATGCACAGTGCCAGTTAGGCAGTAACCACGTGAAATGTGAAGGCACAATTTACCTTTCCTTTTAGTAGGAATAGGAACTTCTTATGACACATGTAGAAGGAAAAGAAATCCAGAGGCTGAAAGAAATGAAATAAATTATTATATAAAAGGGAAAGGCAAAGATCATTTTAATGGATTAAAGCACCAATAAAAATAATAAAATTGTTAAAATAAGTCATGTTTTGGAAGTATAAAAACAAAAATAACTACAGACAATAACCTTTATGAGAAGTAACCTGCAAAGAAGAAAA
>NW_004955434.1:104132-147608 GCF_000276665.1 Chinchilla lanigera | reverse complement strand
GCAGGACTTGAATGCAAGCCAGATGAGGATTTGTATAAAATGAGAAAAAGAAATGGCATTCAAGAGGCAGGGGATACAGCAGTTGGCTGGACAGAGTTCTGCAATGTCAGGACAGAGAAGTTGAAAGTCCAAGAAGTAATTTGGAGTTGGGTCAGAGCGTGTTGGATCAATGTGTAGAGAGATGCAGTTCTGATGAAAATGAGAATACCCCCCTTTCTAGCCATGCTTATCAAGACTGTATGTCTGTGCTACTACCCATGAACATTTTTGTAGTTAATCTCTGTATCGGCATAGTACTTGGGTAGAGGAGACTTTTAAGTCTCCAGGTGCTAATTATGGAAAACAATGCCATGTAGTGTTTCTTCCAGGTGAAATCTAATATGGTCACAAACTCAGATAAATGTAAAATGTTAGACCTGTCTTCATGAGCACATAGTAAGTCTCCTCCTTGGCAATGCTGCGTTTCAGGTCGGCAAACTAATCAAAGAAGCAGCCGGGAAGAGCAATCTGAAGAGGGTCACCCTGGAGCTGGGGGGGAAGAGCCCCTGCATCGTGTTTGCTGACGCCGACTGTGAGTACAGCCGCCTCTGCTAAGCCCGCTCCTGCATCCTTTCTGGTGTCTCATAACGCCAGACAGAGAACTCGAATTTCACAAATGTGTTTGCTTCAAAGTGTAAGGAATTCATCTGAGTCCAGAATTACTCTCAAAAAATTTTCAATTGTCCTGAAATTAGAACACATAGAAGACTTAATCATAAACACACTTTCTTCTTGGTGTGGAATAGGCTGCCGTTTCCTCAGATGAACCCTGAATGATGTAAATGTTTTGCATCTATGGGTCCAGTGGGATGCATTTTTAATAATTACATATGTTCAGTAGTTGGCACTGTGCTGAACATAATAAGATACCTTGTATATGTCGGACCAAAACCAACTGAGGAGACAGTAGTTTGGCATTTGTCATCTCTGTTTACTCCTGGTCACGCACTCATTGATTGAAATAGTCAGAAGAGAGTTAAATCTTTTTACACTGTTCTTTTTTCCCCCCATCAAAGATAGTTGAGTTTACATACATTAAGTCTGCAATTAAGATGTGACCCCACTACATAATGTTCTAGGTTCACTCTGATTATATTACCAAGTAGAACCCAAAATTATTTCCTAATGAAGAGTTAATTAGCAGAAGCAGAAGATCTACCACTCCTCTAATTCTTTCTTACACTCTTGCATTATTGGGATAAACTAATGGTGTGTGGAATTGGCCTTTACTGTTTTCTGATCTTAATTGAAGGTTTGAGAATGTACTACCTTCTGAAACAGTCTGCAAACATGACAACATTCCCCACTTTACAAGCTGGTCAATAAATGGCTTTCAAACAATTTAAGTTGGTATATTTAGTTCTCAAATTCACACCTAGATACTGTAATGTTAAAGTGAATCTTTAGCATTTAGAATATTAAAATGCAAAGACACTGTCATTATTCTTGTTGAGGATTTACTAATAAAGCAACCTAGCTTTATCCTGTCACCTAAACAGATAGGAGTTTCTGACATGTATGAAACAATATGGTAGACTTTTAGATTTTCAAAATGTTTTTCCTATAATAAGATTAAAAGGTAGGGGTAATAATGCTGACTTTTGGTAGATTTTGTTGCTTTTATGTTATGGATCTTTTTCAGAAAGATCAATTTTTTTACTAATCAGAGCGTTAAAGAACGTTATTGAGAATTTCCCAATTGCTTTTGCTTACAGTTTGGCTCGCAAACAGAAACATTTGGTAAAATTTGTTTTTATTTGCCATGTCTGTATCAGGGGACAACCACAACTATAGCCATTTTTTCAACACAAACACAAATATGGGCATATTTTCCAGCATGGGAGAATAAATCAAAATTGTGAACTGAGGTATTTTACAGCAATGTACCTTTTCAAATTGTCTTTTTTACTGAGTTAAATCCAGATGTGTAGAGGAATGATTCACAATCATCTAATTATTAATGCAGATATTTATGAAAATTATTTGCAGTGTCATTTGATCTTGGGATGAAATCCACATTCTTAATTATATTCACATTAAAATTATGGTAATAACCATCATTTTTTCAGAATTGATTCATTGTCACTACTATCATAGTAAATAAAAGATCACAAAGATTAATTTACCATCCAGACTTCAAGAGGAGGACTTCACAGAGCCCATGTCTGATTGTACAACCCATCATTTCTCTAAAGCACCATGTTACCTCTGGGAACATATTTAAGTATGCACTCTCTAGAACATAGCTTTTCTTTAATGGTGTTTGTTTGTTTAATGGTGTTTGTATGCTTTTACAGTGGACAATGCTGTAGAACTGGCACACCACGGCCTATTCTACCACCAGGGCCAGTGCTGTGTAGCTGCATCCAGGCTTTTTGTGGAAGAATCAATTTATGATGAGTTTGTTCGAAGGAGTGTTGAGCGGGCTAAGAAATATGTTCTTGGAAATCCACTGACCCCAGGTGTAAACCAGGGCCCCTAGGTGAGAATAGAAATAATAAAATTTCAGATGACAATAATTCAAGATCCTTTTTAGGCCTAATTTTTAACAAATAAACTTGCATCTAATCTATACAAAGTCTTCAGTAACAATACTATATCAATTCAATGATTTAAAAATCTAATTTTCAATGGTAAAAGAAATTATTCTATTTTTGTCTTGTCTATTTTTTATTTCTAGAAACAGTGTAGGAGCCATTTGTGGAGCTAAAGATGTGAGAAAATTGATAAACAGTATCAATTTCTTTCTTTGCGTAACCTCGACGCTCTTTGATTCCTGTACACAATTCTTTGTCCATCCTAGAAGTTCACATACATTCCTATCATTTTCTTCTCAGAATCAGTCTTTTGTCTCAGCCGTCATTCCACAGCTCAAACACTCTTAAATCATTTTCAAATTTTCAGTCACTCTCACTTGATGATGTTAAACATGTCCTTAGGGGTTCTTGTTTCCAGATTCCTGACAAACTTTTCAACTAATTGTGAGAGCCCAAGTATTTCCCCAGAGCCCCAAGTTTTCTTCTGTTTATTTAGAACCATTTTCATTAAGAGTATCTCTTACTGTCTTACTCAAAGATCACATTTCCCTCTTTCTTGCACAGTTCTTTGTTTATGGCGTGCTATTCAAGCTCTTCCATCTTTGCTTCTGAGTTTTCTCTGTTCCTTTAGTGTCCTACTGTAGATGAGCAATCCTCAAGTAGGGCCAGTTTTGCTCCCCATCCCAGGGGACATTTGGCCGTGTCTGGAGATGTTTAAAGCTGTCACAGTTGGTGGGAAGGTGTCGTTCTACTTGCAGCAAGTTAGTAGAGACCAAGAATGCTACTCAGCACCTGACAATGTACAGGAGAGCCCTACAACAGAGAATGAACTGGGCCACAAGGCCAAAGGGCCTTTGCTGATAGACTATGCCCACGAGACTGGAGGCTTGGAGTTTTTATTCCTTCACACCGTTATACACTGTTCCATACTGTTGACTTGAAATCAAACTATTCTTGACTAATAGGCTAAGGAAAAATTTTTTTCTTAAATCAACATTTTGTGAACACTACTTTTAGTTAAATCCTGATGAGCCCTGAGATAGTCACAAAGCTATGCCAAAAAGAACAAGGAAGACATTCACTGACCTAATGGAGTTTGTCATCTAGGTAATTTAGGATCTTGGGCTTTCTTGCTCATCCTAAGTGTCCCAGTATGAAAACCTTAGGACATAAATAATGCCAAATATTGACAGTTCAGAGCCCTACATGAACTGGCAAATAAATTTATAATTTGATTTACTTTAATTGCATTATATTTTATAATTGTCTTTGAGTTTAATGTCTACATATGAGTAGTTGACAATTTTTATCATATTTGACAAAATCTCAAATGGACCCCAAGAAATATATCCAACTCCAATTTCAAATTTGTCTCCCATTGTAAAAAAGATTGTGCTTCTAAATTTTCTGTTGTGATTATTCTCTCTAAATTATCTGTCTACTGATCAATCTAAACATGAAAGTCTCTTCCCATTAATAGATATGAAAAAAGACAGAAGAGAAAAATATTTAAAAATACTTGGTGTTGAACAATGGTTGGGCAATACTTTTCTCCACTAGATGGTCTGGAAAGTTCAACCATAGCTCAAAAAATTGAGTGATATGTCTTGTTATTTTTCTTTTTTGCCTCATTATTTTTTTAAGAGAAAGAAATTAAAGTTAAGATTCTTAAGTGAGCCAATGATCAATATGACTTTAATTCCAATATATGAGTAGGGTTTTATCACAGGCTGAACTAAGTACCATAAGTGGGCATATTGGAACTTTGAGAAATGAAGGACTGAGAAACCCCTGCAGTTTTGATCCTGAAAGATTTTCATCTGTTGTAAGAAAGCACTTGTGAAAAAGCTCTCACTCAGGAAGCTTAGCCTAGGGCTTCATCCACTGTCGGTGAGGGAACTGAGGCTTTTTAAATATGGTTGTAAAACTTCCTTTGTTAAGAAACAAAAAAACACAACAAAACAGTTATAGAGAAAATAATTGCCGAAAATACTAGTTTAGGAAAAATAATTTTTAAAGTAATTTTGGGTTTTTTTTCCTACTGGAAGAATATAAACTTAAATATCTGATTGTTGAAGCAATTTTTAGGGTTGTACTTATTGTTATTTGTATTTGCATTATAAATGTGTATTCAAATATGTATATTTTTCTTCATTTATAAAGGAAATTTCCTACTTGATTTCATAAACAAAAATGTGTATTTTCCTAAAAATTTGGAGTAATAATATTTTCATTTTGGAAAAAAGTAACGCTAACTACGCAAATTGTGCTAACACCTTGTCACGGTAGGGAGACACGGACGTTGAAGAGGCATTGAAAAGCGCTGAGCTGCACTGTACCAAGAAATGTGCCAAATTTTAAAAAATAGTATCTGATTAAGGATAACATTTAATTTGATTAGATTAAATCAAGTAGGAAATTTCCTTTACAAATGAAGAAAAACATACATATTTGAATACACGTTTATAATACAAATAGAAATAATAATATGTACAACCCTAAAAATTGCTCCAACAATCGATATTTAAGAATTTTAGTTGTCCCCTAACATGGGGACAACTAAAATTCACTTTATGGAAACTTTTTCTGGGCCTTCGAACACATGGAAGATTTCCCAAGTCAAAGAAGACAAAGAATATCAGTTTTTAACTAGTGAGAAGACAGACATTAAACTGGCAAGAGCCCCCAGCTTCCTACTTGGCTTCTGGATCTCTTGTTGTTCCCTTAATCCTTTACTTCAAAAGACTTGGGATAGGCAGCCTGCACCAACAACGTGGGGCCAAGGGTCACTCAATCAATACAGGAAGTGGGATGACAGACAGCCACCTCAGTTCAGTGCATGGGGAGACGTATGTGCTCCTTGTTCTCAACCAGAACTCTGAAATCCTTTCTCCCCTTATAGAAGTATTATTTAAAAAAGACTCACTTAACTTCTGCTATGTTTGTCATGTATTTAGGTGTGAACCATTGAACAAGCCAAAGAGATGACAATTGGGGCTGACCAGAAATTGCAATCAAAACTACAGACTTAAACTGGGAATGACGCCCAAAATATGGTCAGAATGTGATGTACAAAGGCAGGGGCAGGCCAGAGGGGAAGGGTCAGAGATGGGAAGACCCAGACAGATACAGTATAGGAATCTATCTAGAGTCGAAAAGCGTCAGCTTCTCAACTGCCATATGTAGCTGAACCAAAACCAGGGCATCTTTTCCTCTTCCACCCTTTTATTTCAAGCAAGACTACTGTGTCCAGGTGTGTGAGATCTTTAACAAACTTTTCTTCCAGAATGAACAAACGACATTTATGTGAAAGGTCCACATGAATGACAGTGCAAATATATTTGACATTCAAAACTGTAGAGATTAAATATAAATATCTCAAGGTATTTCCCTAAAAATTCGTGTGACGTAAATGTACCCAAAGAACAATCTGAAGTTCTTTTAGCTTTTTCTTGAGTATTAAGTTTATTAACAATATCCTAGCATTTTGAAGACTTCATGAACAGGTCCAGCAATGGTTACCTTTGTAAGCTGCTAACTGGTATTTACTCCTTCTCACACAATATTTTTGAAACAGATTGACAAGGATCAGTAAAATAAAATCTTTGAGATCGTTGAGAGTGGGAAGAAACAAGGGGCCAAACTGGAGTGCGGCGGAGGACCCTGGGGGAGCAAAGGCTATGGGTTTCTCTAATGTGACAGATGAGATGCGCATTGCCAAGGAGGAGGTAAAAGGCTTCATTCCCTCCGATGCCTTTGTTGCTGTGTTTTTTATTTGTTCTGTTTTGCCTGCGTGTGTACATTGTCCATTGTCCTGTTAAATTCAGCTCTTTGAATGTCTTTCTCAGCAAAATTGATATGCTATGTTTCTCCTATTGATAAAGGTTTAAATTATATGTAATAAAGACTGAAAATCCAGGAATTCAGGAATCCACTGGTCCTAGCAAGAATTTCCAGCCAAACACAGCCTAAAGTGCTCAATAATCTTAGGGGTTTCTTTCACAGCTATGAAGTTGTAGATGAGAATCCTATCCTTTGGCCTAATGTGAATAAACCCTTTGACTTTTTCCTACACAAGAGTCGTCTTTATATTTGATAATAATATCCATCTTTATCATTTCATACTTTCGATGTACTTGTGGTCCTTACAGGGTAAGACTTTCTAATTTTATATATGCAAATATAAAAATAAATTATGCATAATATATGTACATGTATACACAGACACATAAATGTATTTGTGTGTAAATGATATTTTTGTGTATATGTGTGCCTTTCAATATCGCTTCAGTATTTAAAGACAATACACAAAATTAGCAAGTCTAACATCTGAAAACTGTGAGGTCAAGAGCACATGTAGACTGGGGAGTGTGTAGGGATGAATATTTATATTCATATATGTGCTAATATATATGTGCATAACTATAATATATAATATGTCACATAGTGCAGTGAAATATGTGGTGAGCACCAACTAAACAGCAAGATAAATAATATCCAGAGAGATAAGACATATGACTGGGAAGTCTGCATTTAGGAATGGTAAATAGTCTGCCTCACACACACCGAGGGCTTTTAATAAAGCAGAGGTAGATGCACAGCCTTTGATTATGTAAGTGTAAAAAATACTGACAGCTGAAAGGTACTGATCGTAATCCTTTCAGCCATATGTCCTCTGAGTCCATGGTATGACAACGACTCTGAGGTTATTTTCTAACCCCTCAAAAATGTCTTAAAACCAAGAGGAAAAGTGTACAATCAGATTTGCAAACAGATGAAAAAATAGGAAAAACAAAAATAAAAGCCAATGTATATGAATAATCAAACATATTAGTTTATCCAAGTTAATTCAGTCAACTGAATTGCAATTTTTTATTTACTGATAAAATCTTTTCTAATTAGAGCCATCTTTGCATATCTTGATTAATACCAGACAGGGGAAAAACATCTTCAACCCAGGAAATATTTATGGTGTGCCTATAATCTAAGTAGTAGAATCGCTAGCTTGCTACTTTATAGTGGAAGTCTGGAGCATGTACTATGTGCAACTAAACTTATGTGACATATGAGCACTTTTATTGCAATATTTGCTCTCTGGCTAGTTCCTAGGTCACAATATGATGATTAGATTTACAGCATTCAGTTTCTCCTGAATGGTAGCCCCTGTGCCTATACTACTTAAATCAATAACGAACACCAGAAAATCATTTGTTATTTTTGGTTTTTGCCTATGGTCTTTTAGATTTTCTAGAACGTTCTGGTGGTACTGTGAGGAGGCTTCTTTTATTTAATTTCAACTACTTTTTTATTGAATGTAGATATTTCTTTTTAAAAGAAAATTAGTAGTTTTTCTTCTGCCTGGGGCTGAAATACAGGATGAGTTGATTTTCGACTGTGAGAGTCTACCAAACATGAAAAGAATGGTTTAGACTGGAATAAGCCAAATATGATTTTTACTCCCTGTCTTGATTATAGGTATCGCCAGTGAACTCATGCTTTAGTTACTATGGGGGCTGGTGTTTGAGATTTAAGCTCTTGGAGAAATGAGCATTCTGTTTGGTATATGTAAGTTGCACAAGATTTGGCTACAGAGTAGAACTTGAGTAAAAAATTATGATGTTTTACCTAACCTCATTATGAATTACAAAAAGATTGATGTGCAGTAGAACACCTGATAATTTAATGGCACAATGATATTTAAGACATAAATATTATGAACCACTGCCTACTCATATATCCAACAGAACAAGCACTGCTTTCTTGCACCTACTATTACATGTAGTAACTTGGAAGATGAAGAAAGCTAAGGAGGAAATTCTAAACGTTTTTAAAGTGCATTTCTCAAGTTAGTGATCTGATCTACAATCAAATTCTTGGAAGCTTAATTCCAAGATCTAGAAAAATAAATTCTCACTTATCTATATCCTACTTTTCTCCAAAGAGAATTTAACACATCAACATTGCTTATTGTCACCTACCATTTCCATAGTTACCTATTTTGTTCATGCACACAGGTCAGAGTTGAGTAACAAAATCTCATCCAATTTAGAATAGTAGACAGAGAGAGAGAGAGAGAGAGAAAGACTACATTACACCACCATTTATAATACACAGTTTTAACTTATCATTTTATGTCATTCAATTATTATGCTATAGATATTTGGACCAGTGCAACAAATCATGAAGTTTAAATCTTTGGATGATGTGATCAAGAGAGCGAACAATACTACCTATGGTTTATCAGCAGGAGTCTTTACCAAAGACCTTGACAAAGCAGTGACGGTCTCTGCTGCTCTGCAGTCAGGGACTGTGTGGTAAGTTAAGGGACTGGAAGTAATATGCGCTTTTCCAACACCCACCATATTAACAGGCTAATTTGAACTTTTCAGTTGAAAATATGTGGCCTGCTAAAAAAGAGCGAAAAAAGAAAAAGAAAAAGAAAAAAAACCAAACAGAACAACAAAGTAACCCAAAACATAAACAAAATTAATTACTCTAAGGGCAAAACTTGAGAGGGGTATTTTCTTTAACTCAATTCAGTCTTTTGGAATGACTTAGCTTAAATATTTTACAGATGTTTGTTTGTACAATATAGGTATTACTAGATACTTTCTAGCTACTTGGCACTGTTATGTGCAAAGGAAATAAAAGAAAAATTTCTGTTTTAATTAGGTTTAATTAGTTAAGATAATGTTTATTTGGTACCCATGTAAGTGTTTCATTCTTATTTCAGATTCTTATTCTGTGATTATGAGAGATGTCTGAAGGTCACAATTTGGAAGAATATATTAAATTTTGAGAAATATCTCTTTCCATTTTGACCTATTTTATATGTTTAATTTTTGTACTTTGTGTCTGAAAGTCTAACTTTCAAGGCTGAGTCCCTCAACATTTATACTCCTTGTCCAGTCCTCAGGGTCTTGATTGTTTTCTCAGTAGTTTTTGTCCTCATTCTTTGTCCTGGCAACAGCCTGAGATTATTTTTCCTCTCACTCCTATTCCAGTTTTTAAAAAATTAGACACTGACAAGTATCCCTGTTGATAGCTCTAGAATTCTCTTCCTAGCCACGAAGAGAGTCACTGTTCAGTTAAAATGTATTCCAGGTTGCACTCTATGTTGTTTGTCTAACAATCTAGTCCAAACTGGCCTCGTGCGGTGAAACTCCTCCCTTAGCTCCTAAGTGCCAACATTACAAGCACGTACCACTGTGTCTGGCCACGGTATTACACTGTTGCATTAACACATGACCGAACTGAGTGGCAGACTTATCTCCCAATCTAAAAAATGGTTCTCATCCTTGGCTGCACATTAACACAGAGTATCCCTAATCCCCAAATCAAAAATCCAAAATGCTTTGCAAGGTAGCAACATAATACTCAAAAGGCTTGGTGTCACCAGGAAGCAAGGTATTGACTCAGCGAGGATCTGGCCTCTCACTTGTTTGGTCCTTGATTCTTTCTGCCCTTAAATGGAAGAATTCAGTCAAGACACATATGCATCCAGGCAGAAGTATAGGTAGAATTTATCATAAAATAGATATAGAGAGAGTTAAACCTTTAAGAGAGAAGTTGGGTGGTGCCACAAAGACAATTGCCCCCGTGCAAGTTTGGATATATTTATGTTTGGAGAAGTTACTCCTGTAGATCCAGACACTATGGTGATTATGATGCTTGACACTTTACTTAAAAGTCACTTTGGAGTTACAAAAATGTCTTCCTGTCCTTTTCAGGGGGTCAGTGTTTCCTCAAGAGCTTTAGCTATGTGTGAAACTTAGGAAAGATAAATTCTTCATTCAAATCAGGCCTATGCCTAAGGCACATGGTCTTTCAAGAACATTTCCCTTCTGATGTGATTGCACTGTAGGATTTAGTTTTCAGGAATGCTGTATTCTTTGTTCTGATATTAGATAGCCAAGTGGCCAGGTAGCAGAAGGAATGTGCCCGGTGTAGAACCTTAAAGTGTCACTGGATGTGGTGGGATTTCTTAGGTCTGAGACCTACAAAGGATTATAAACCAATTATACACTGAAATCTTTGTTTCTTTAACTGGTAACGCATGCTATTTTCAACAGCCCCTGCTTCCTCCATTCTCCCACCTACACTTTTATCTCTCAGGCCCACAATGTCTAACTTCCTGCCTAACATTTAGATTTGGGGTAAATTTAAACTTTGAATTTTGGAATTAGGGATACTCTATCACTAAAGTCTATGCAAATATTACAAAATCTGAAAAACCATTAAACAAAATCAAGCAAATTCTTCATCAAGTCATTATGGCCAGTAATGAATGTAGAAATTTCCTATGAGAAATTATTCACACAAATCCCTATTACCATTGCACACGTGCACATTAGCTCCCTTCACTAAGACTTGCCTGTGTACCAAATAGTTCAACAAGCACATCTTGCATATACCTAGGAGCAATCCCATTAGCAACTCCACAGCACAGCTGAAGACACGCATGATTAGGGATGCTGGAAAGCAATTTGAACTCACAGTTTTGTCTAAGTGACTAGTTTTCAATCTTCTGTTAACTTATACTACGATAGTTTCATTTTCATTGCAGAGTCAAAAGATCAAAATTATTCTCTGCATGTTTTACCAATGAAAAGCTTTAGGTGAATCCTTGATAAAGAAGCTTGTTAGGATATCACCCTACTGAGGGGCTTGGAACCTCTTCAGGATATTCTGTATTATTAGAACAAAAGGGAAATATTCTTATTACTTTATATTCTAAAACATAATAATATTCTGCCCTCACCTCAGACCTAACGGCCTCTTGGTATTTAAAAGACAACGATAAAATTCAAGTGTTGCTGGTATTTTACCAATATTTTCAAAGTAGGGATCTAATTCTTCAATTTAAAGAGCAATTAAAGCAGAGAAAAGTCTTCTTTTAAGTGGAAATTTACTTAGGGAATGATCCCCTCTGTAAGAGATACATGGAAACGATCACTGTGGCCCAGTGAATACACAGAACTCTGACAATTGGGATAGCAAGCGTTTTAACTGAATTTTAACTGGTATTTTAAAATTAAAGCCATGGCCGAACTCTTTCAAGTACGGTACAGTTTATCTGGAAGTTACCCTGTTCTCCACATATTAAAGTATCACGAAAGGAGTGAAAAGTATAAAAAACAGGATTTTTTTGTGATATAATTTGGTTGGTTTTTTTTTTCCTTTCGTATGTGATGTGAATCATGTAGGTAATTATATTTTGCTGTTAATTTTGGCCAGCAGGAAATGTAAAGCTAAGCAAATTGTTCATGGCCTGCAAAAATATGATTCTAATTTCTCCTCCTTAACTTTATTTCTATCACTTTTTCTTTAATTTTATTTACATTTTTGTAAATATATTTCTTTATAGAAGTATCTTTAAACACTTTCTGAAATCTGATAAATGAATTTAAAAATCCAACTCCTACCAAGGTTGCTATGTAAGCAATTTATTGAACCATAAAATGAAAAACAATGAACTGATTATTATGGTATACATTACATAATAAGTTCATACATTTTTGATAGAATTACAACACTTATTAAGTATAGGCAATAAAGAACACCCAGACGATAAATTCCAGTCTCTAGCAAGCCATATTCTTCTTTCTGGGGCACACTGGCTCTCCTATCTTTTATAATTCGCATTATCACTTCTTAAAGTCATGATGTAGTGACTATTCATGTACATATTTTATTTCTTTTTTTTAAGTTGTATGTTTGTGTCTTCATATTCTTTCTGCATTCTAATTTATATTTTTTAAAAATCTCAATATATTATATGAAAATGAATGAAGTTCTTAAAAAGTTTCCTAAATTTTAAAATTCTAAATTTATGAGTTACTTCATAGGTTAGGTATTCCCTGCCGTGTACATCATTTTTTTCTTTCTTTTTTTCAGGGTAAATTGCTATAGTGTGATATCTGCTCAGTGCCCCTTTGGTGGATTCAAAATGTCTGGAAATGGAAGAGAACTGTAAGAAAAATGTTGTTATGATAAATGTTTATCTGGGTAAAAGTGGTTATTTCTTCCAGGGAATTAATTCATGTTCACTATCATAAATAAAACAAATCTTTATACTTTCTTGGATATTCATACCATGAAATATTTTAGAAGTGTTGGATTAATCCATAAATACAGAAATGCAAAAACAAAAGATAAATATAATTTATTAAGCTTCTACTCTTCAAAAGGACCATATTAAGCACTTCACACTGATGATCAGATTTTTCTATCTTTTTAGAATTGCTAATTATGTATATATGAATGTAATCCCTTTGGGAAATGTTTCCAGTAAGAAGGTAGGAAAGAAATTGGTGACTGTAAGAAGTGTAAAAAACAAGTATATTATTTGAATATATCTCTGAAATAAATGAGATGCCTTATACCAAAAGACTTTAGCATTAACATGAATGATTCTCATTTGCCAAAATATTATTGATGTAGTTTCTAAATATTTTAAATTGTCTGGTTGACTTATTTTTGGTAGTAACCGAACTAACCAAATTCTAACTATAAACCTAGAAGGAAATCTGAGTAAGGAAAACATGTTTTATAGTTGTGACTCAATTGAGAGGATACATATAGATGGATTTATGAGCTTTTACTTTCTTTCAAAACCAAGATATATAGAATTGTTAATGTGCACATACTGTGCACACAGTGGTATGGCACTTGATTTGATTAATTTTTCAAGCATATTTAACCATATTTTTAAAAATATTTTTACATTTAGTACTAAACAAAATTTCATTAAGACAAAGATAATACATCATATGCAAACTTTTCAGAATCAAACAGCAAAAGCTTCCCATTTTGTTAATAGCAATAAAATGAGTCAGTTCTACAGGCTATGAGCATATTAAAATAGCCATAAATTTTGTTATTTGTCTTAATTAGCAAAATTACAGTGAAATAATTATCTTTTGGGAAACAGACAAATGGAAAAATGATATAATCACCTATTTTTTCAATACACATTCTTTACAGTCTTGGTGTGGACAAGGTCCTAGGCATCTCAAACACATGGCACTATGTTCCATCTTCTATATAACTATGGTGACAGGAAGAATATGTAAAAAGGAAGTGTAGAATATGAAATTCTCACACACAGAATTAATTAGGTAGTACCAGGCTGGGAGTTCACACCTTATGAAGTCTGGGATATGATTAAAGTGCAGAACAAAGCATTGAAGGACAGAAAAATCTGAGCACCAACAGAGTATATAACTAAAGACACAGTTGCTCTCACTCTGATAATTTTGTCCTCAGAACCAGGTCAAACTTTGAGGGAGTGGAAAAGGAAGTAGGCCTTTGAGATTCCCTCCATGTTTAAAATTATGTAGTTCTAATTCCAATGAGAATTCAGGAGATAAAACTTTAATGATAACTGATAAAGTACAAGAAAGCTTCACAGGAAAGGCAGGACGTTGTCTAGAACACAAGCTAGTGTAAGATGTCAGTAAATAAAGAAAAGGGCCTTCTTCGAATGGAACATTACATATGGCATGCTCAGGGACTGGGGTATATGATCGGTTGCTGTGGATTTCTGGGAATAGGACAAATGATTTTAAAGAGAAGTATGATCCAGATTTAGATGTCCTGAACCCAAGAAAATTGGCTTGGATCTTAGTTGAGCGGTGAAGAGCTACGGCCCACTTTAGAATGTTGCTGAGTCCATGATAGTGGAGAATGATAAGGAGTGGAGGGACCACAGCGCAAACAGAATGTAAACCTGAGTGGTCCGCATCGGATTCCCGATGTCATCACTGGCCCGCCGTGTGGCTGGTTCAAGTTGTCCAACATCTCAGCCTCATTACTTATATTTAAACCAGAGATATTAACAGCTTTTAAAAGATTATGTGAGAGTTAAATGACATTCTCAGTGTTCAGTCACTAGTCATATAACTGGCCAAAGTAAGAACTCCAAAACTGATTTATTATCCTTTTGTAATTTCTTCTCTTTATAGTGTTCATTACTGGGTAATTCCTCGGCAGAATTAATTACTTTGTACAATGGAAGCTAATACAAAGATTAGTCACTCTTCAGGGCTGCTAATTCATTGCTGGCCCAGTTATCAAACACATTTCCCTGGCAATGTTGGTAGAATAATCAAAATGAATGCAATAACAACACTAGACAGAACATGTCAATTTTGTTGAGTATAATTTTGTCAAACTTTGATAAAGTTGATGCATAAGAAAATAAAAAAGGAGAAGGAATGAAAACAAGAATCAACCATTCATAATTTCCTTAATACTCATAAAATAGTACAGATACTTTTTCCTTCAAAAATTTCAGCAAAACTATTACTATTAACATCTATTTAAAAACTTGGTGAGCCTAACAGACAAGTTATCTGCTGTGAGATGTTTAAAGGGAATCACTGGAGTAATAACCTCAAATGATCCCCATGATTCAAATTATAATTTGTCTTTAAAGATAAAAAAACAATACTGATCAATTGGGAGCAGAACCCCTAAAAAGCCAAAGATAGTGGTGTGCACACCTCAGTATGTTTGATGGTAACACTGAGTAACCAAAAGTTGACTTCTGGAACTCTGATCATTGGGTTGCTACTGAGATGGACTCAGTGGTGGGAATCCCTCCTTTTAGGCAATTGCACGTATTTTCACACGGGTTAACATAGATAACTTAAGACTTGATTGGTAGGACATTCATACTGAATTGATTCTCAGTACCCCACAAGGTAGTTTTTGTCCCTTTCACAAAGGGGAGCAAGGGGATATAAACAACTGGACTTATAGCAAGAGCTCACATGAACATCTTTTGTTTGACTGTATTTGCCAGGTCAGGTCAGCAAAAATGTCCTCTGTGCCTGCTTAACCAGCACGAAACTCATTCCTGGGCACAGAGGGAAATAAGGGCATAATTTCTCACCAGGGTCTTTTTCTTTTAGTGTGGAATGTGGATAGAAAGCACAAGTATTGTATGAATATTTAGTAGAAATGCAGTCTGAGAACTGCCTCCAGACCTACTGAATCAGAATCAGCATTAGAATAAGATCCCCAGTGATTTGTTAGTTGAGGATTTTAGAAACACAGAACTAATAACTCACAGACAATAAGATAAGGAGAAATGCGAGCAGATGTGTTTTTGTGCTATCATGGATATGATATGTGCTGGGGAATCCTAAGGAAGAGGAGTTTTCTCAGCCTGAGTGTGACAGTAATCACACTTACTATCCTCCTGAGAGTTTCAAGTGCCCTTGTAAGCCAAAATACAATGAAAAGCCTATTGGTGAAAATCATGTGTTCACTTAGCTGGTTTTTGTTGATAAAATACTTCCTAAAATACTATGATTTAATGGGTTTCAGACAGCTGCATCTAAACCTTTTAATTACTTTGAAAAAACATGCTCATTGAAGCTTTTAAAAGGTATTTTCAAAAGCTTAATTGTCACCCAAAAATAATCTGTAAGCGAACCAGGTTTCTCTAAATAGAATATATATCTATGTGTCTGTCTATATCACAAGAAAGGAAGGGAAGGAAAAAAAATCAAGATGTTACTCTTCTTTAAACCTATCTGTGCCTAGGTGTTGAGACTTTAAGCACATCCCCCTACATGGCTTTTGTTTTGCCAAGATCAAAAGATGTTTTAAAAATATAGCTGCCAAAGATTAGGACACCTTAGAATGAGCATGGCAGTGCAGTCGTTTTCCACCCTCACCAACTCTGTGTCAATAGCACGTGATACATAACGGCTCCGCCTCAGTTTACAATTTAGTGGAACTACTCTTGAGTGACTATATAATGCTACCTCTTTTTTTGTGTTACACCTGCCTTATTTGAGTACAAGCCAAACTATGGATAATCAACTTCTTATTGAGTTGAATTATATTTTGAGATGTTGGAGTTTGTTGTACGTTCAAGTAGAATACTGTCAAAAGCAGACAGTCTCTATCAAAATCAACTGAGGGCATGTAAAGGAAAGACAGTAAATTTTTTTTTAAATGAGATTTATGTATGTTCAATTATGGTCAGCTAGCTTCTGTTTATATGAAAATTTTTTTTTCATTGTTCCTACATAGATAAACAAGAGCATACTTGTATCAAATCTAGGATTATTACATATTTGCAATACTGTGTTCAGTGGTGTTTGAGTATTTTTTCTCTCTCTCTAGGGGAGAATATGGTCTCCATGAATATACAGAAGTCAAAACTGTCACAATAAAAATCTCTCAGAAGAACTCATAAACCACAAGAATGCAGAGAAGATTCTTCATGATTTAGCATCTCCTACAGTCTCCAGTAGAGTGGAATTTAAATATGAGGGTTTTTTGGAATTTTTTAAACATAAGCTAATTGAATTAGTAGTAATACTACACATCAATTTTAGCTTATTGTGAAAGAATCATTTGGCTTTTCACATGCGACCCCAAGTCCTATCCTTCATGAAATGGATGGAGTTGGATGCAAGATTTCCCTAGTTCTGTCATGACTATGTGCTTTTCTTTGTAGCTGTTCTGAGAGTAATCATTTTATAGTACAGGAGCAGTAGTCATTTAAGCTTTTCCCCTTAATGACGCCTTGAAGTACTTGCTGTCCATGTTAACTGCAGAGTAACTTGCTCTATTCCCAGCACTTACGATGTCCATGGAGTGTTCTGAAATGTTTCCTAGAATGTCATGTCTGCTTGTCAAATGAAATACTTAACTGTAGTCTGAATATGAAGCCGAATAAAACCCTTGCATGAATCTTAATCAATTTGAATTATTTTTAGTTATAAGTTTGGGCTATGCTGATTTACTATCCCTGTCATTCAAGAATTTTACACTGAGCATAAAGATTGTGTAAAAATAAGCATCTAATCTACTCATTCTCAAAAGGGTGGAGACACATATTTTACTTTCCAGAGGAATCTTTGAAATCATATCAGTCCTTGAGATGGCTGGGATCAGTCCTTCATAAGCATTTCCTGAGTTCCTATGAAGTTCTGAGAAGGGGTGTTGTACAAAAGAGATGAAGAGTGAGTGTTAGATGTTATAGTTTAGAAGAGAACAAAGACAGATGCTGGCAATCCTCCCCCAATGTGACTAATCTTCGTATTAGCTTCCATTGTACAAAGTAATTAATTCTGCCAAGGAATTATCCACTACTGAACTCTATAAAGAGAAGAAATTACAAAAGGAAAAAAAAATCAATTTTGGATTTTAAATATTTAAAAATTAAATCTTCACTGTATAAATAAGACATTACTGGATTAAACAGAAAATATCTGTTTTATATTAGCTTGTCCTGAGCCTCTGGACATTATTTGTATTCTATTGTTTGTTAGAATGTCATAGTGGGAATAATTCTTAAAAGTTTAAAAAGTTAGAGAGTATCTTATTAGTCCATGTATAATTTCCAGTCACAAATATGATCTCACTGTCTTCAGCTCCACATGGAGGAAAACAATACCAAACTAAGCAACAGAACCTGGAATTCACTGTTCAGGGAGAGACAGAGTCAGGTCTCAGACACAGATTCTCAAATGTCTAATGTAATGCACATTTTTTGTCTTTTATTTCTTTTCTTGTTTTGTTTCTTTTTCTTGTGTTTTATTTCACTTTTTTTCTTTTTAACTTTTTTCCAAAATAGTACTTCTGCCTGCATTTATTTTGAAGTTGTCAAGGAAAAATAGGGGAAAATATTTTTTTAAAATTCTTCATATCAACTCAAAAGAGACCCAGGTCAAGGTAGAAAATTTTAACAATTCCTTCATATAATTCAAGAGAGAATAATAAACTGTAAAATACTTTCTCTCTGGGAAATGTGTGTCAAAATCTATCAGGAAGTGCAATTGCACATGGATACCATCAACAAAACATTTACCTTCTAATGGCTGTCTCAGAGTATTGTAAATAAGCAAGCCACATTTTCACATAAAGTCCAAATTCTCCACTGTACTTTCATTTGCTAACTTATCCTGGGGCCTTTTTCCTCTGGAGATGCCCTTGAGCTTTACAGTTTTGATAGGGGATAAATATAGAGGAAGAACATTTGGGGATGATGGGTAGATTCCCTAGAAACTCAAATTCAGTGGCAGCTGGGCATGAGAACTGTTGTTGTAGTGCATCAGGACTGTGAAATGCCACAAAATAATATCCTGAGTGGTGAAGCATCTCTCTAAACAGCTCAGAATTATCTGTGGGGGCCTGAGGCCACTCCAGGACATGTAACTGAACTTGTCCTTAGATTGTATTTAGAAAGTCCATCGCAGAGAAAAATATACTTTCAACCATAAACATCAAGGATAATTCCCAAGTCACATCATGAAATAGCTACACTAAAGAAAACGCAGTGCTTTTTGAACACTTACTTTAGGACCATGTGCTGAACAGTTTTACAAATATTCAGTTTTTTAAATGCTTATTTCTGATTTATAGAAATATTCATAGAAGACAAACATGGTACCATTCTGAAGTGATTTCACCCAAGTGATCACCAAGTTTTAAGATTTTTGTTGGATTACTTTTAGTCAAGTCTTTTATTTAAGGATTCATCTGCCCTACAGAAAGGGACTAAATATTAGACTCAAAACTGTTTTATGGTGGCAAATGATTTTTTAACTTTTTACTTTAAAATAATTTCGAACTGTTAGAGAAGATGTAATAGCCATACAAAAACCAACACATTTTATTTACTAATTTTTAATAATTTCCTCCCTTGACTTTATCACTCCTATTCTTTATATAGGTTTTTTTTTTCTTTCAGACATCATTTCCCTTTAGCACAAGATACCTTAATATACTTTCCTTGAAATAATGCCATTTTTTCACAGAACCACTGTGGAATGATCTAATTCAGGAAGTTTAACACTGACAAGATAATAACACCTAAAACCCAGTCTGTGTACAATTTTCTCTCATTGCCCCACTTCATGACTTTTATAATGCTTTTCTCCATGATCCAACAATGAATGCATAATCATGCCCTCCATTCAGCTATCAGTATTTCTTTCTGTCTTCTTATGGCTTAGCAATGGGGGGACAACTTTATGTTTACTATTCAGTCAGGTTGGTCAAACTGGAGCCTGAGAGCGAAGCACAGGGAATACACCAAACTGTTATTGAATTGACAATAATCAGCCAAAAGAGGACTGGTGGTTTTAAGAAAATATTTCATCTCAATATTTGATTATCAATTACCGTCTCTATGATAAACCAGACAAGAATATTTATGTAACTTGGGACCATGTTCCTTTTCTCATGGATAATTGCAGAAAAAATTTTTTGAAAGTTCCCTGAAGATATTAGTGTCTCCTTCTTATGTGTTTTATCATACTACTGTCCTTTGTCATTTAATTTGCTAGTCTGTGTATATTAATACTTTTCCTTAGTAAAAGTCACCCACATTCTTGATCCCAAGAGACACCTTAAAGTCAATTGGTACCCAACTCTGAGCCGCACTTGCATTTCAGCAAATAATTATACAAGAAGGATCTAGATGTTTGGAATCAAATGCATGCCAAATTCTGGTTCTATCGCTCGCTGTCGGTATGATCATAAATCAATTATTAAACATTTCTCATATGATAATCATTTGGCAAATCACAATGGCTCTTGATATTTGGAAAGCAATAAATGTTTTACCTAGTCTTATGGATTCTTGGAGTCAGGTTTCATGGGTTTAAGTTCCTGTTGGCCTTGGGATTTGGGACAAAGTTCTCCGTCCTTCTAAATTCTGATTTATCTGTAGGAAAATAATCAATAATGATATCTATCTAGTTGCGCTTTTCTATCAAATAAAATAATGTTGTAAAACACTTAGCAAACTTCCTAGGATATAAAAGTACTAGAACACGTTATTAATCTACTAATACATAAGGGAGGATGAATAAGTTCTTCAACAAAAGTAATAATTTATTGCAGACACCAAGGCCTTTTCCTGATTCTGACTTTGTGTCTTTCTTCTACAGGCCGTGCCTCTCACTCTTCCTTTAACCTGTTAGGCTAATGTTAGTAAAGACCCTATCACACATTTGCTCACTTTCCAATCTATTTTTTAAAAGCATTCTCTTCACATGAAGGTTACAATCCACTATCAAAAAAATATGACAGCACGATGAGATCTAAACAACTGGCTGAGATTGGAGGTTAGAAATTCAGATACGCATAATGCCAAAGTAGAGTTTGCCCTAATTAAATGAACTCAGCTGTCTCCCACTCGATTTACCAGTCGCCAGTTGAATCTTTAAACTAATGGTCAGAGACAGCAGGACTAAGTGAATAGCAAGCAAAAAAGGCTGGTATCCAGCACGGCACAGGAGCCCACAGTGATGCTGGTCGCTCCCTGATTGAGGCAGAGCCTCAGCCCACATGAATTGAATGGGAAGGATTAGTGGATTGAAAGGCACAGGGTTTAGCAGTTGTACCCAATGTGCAGTCACCCCGCACTCATGTAAGCACAAACTGTCAGGGCCAGCAAGAGGCCGGTGTCCTTCCAACCCAATAACTTCATTTCACAGAGGCATGGAGAAATCAAATGGCACCTGAAAGCTCACTAAATGATCAGCACCAGAGCCTAGTCTGCTTTGCACTCCAACTCCCGGTTCTGTGCTGTTACTTTTATCCCATGGGGCATGGCAGGCACTTCCCATATATTTGATTAAATGTGTAACATGTATTATTGCATTTTATTTGTATATATTTTATGTATTATATTTCATTCATTTTTTCCTTACAGAGAGAGAAGATATTCAATGCTCCATTTTATATTGAATTTTATTTTATTTATTAGGATTTTATTATTAGGATTTAAACTTGTTGGATTTTATTATTAGGATTTTATTATTAGGATTTAAACTCTGTATTTTATTTATTAGGATTTAAACTTGTTGCAGAAATAAATGAAAAGCACAAAAAGCTTATGTAAGTTTCCCCCATATGCACATTAGTTTCAATCATTTGCAAAGGTGTTTTGAAACTTAGTTACAAAACTGAAAATATTTATCTGAGTCAGTGAAAAGTCAAAATACTGAGTGTTGCAAAAGAAACAGTGAGAATTCTCTGTGCAAGCGCCAGTGTGGGTGACATTCAGAGTTTATTTGCTTTACATAAGGTTACAATCCACTATCAATCCACTATGAAATCTCCTGCTCTCACATACTTAAACCTGCTAGAAAAGCTGAGAAGCACATGCAGAGTAATGGAAATAAAGGCGAGTGCCCAACATGCTGTAAGATCGATAGCAACCAAAATTCTGTAGTTGTTTGGCAGGAAGAAAACGGCTTTGCCCAGAGTGATTTCACGGGATGGGCGGCACTTGACCTAGCTTTTGTCCTCAAGCAGGAGGCACACGTGCAGATGAATGGAAATGAGGAGTAGAAATGAGAAAAACCCAGTTTATTGGATGAAGATCCTGTATTATTGGAATTGAAGGCTGAACATGCAGTTGGGAGGAAAATCTTGGAAATCGTGAATTTGAAGTCAAGCCATTAAAACTAAGTTAATCAGACCTAGAGGAACCTTGAAATGAATAATAAATGTGTTGAGGTTGAAGTTCTCATTAAATGTTTACTTTTAAGTAATTGTAGATTTGCATGTGATAATTAGAAAAAATGGAAAATAAGCCTATGTACCCTCTACCCAGTTTCCAGCAGTGGTAACTTCTTGCAAAACTGTAGTGGAATATCACAAGCTGAGCACGGAGACTCTCACGACCAGGGCGGGGACTTTCGTCAGCACCACGTGGGCCCCTCATTGATACGTTCATGTCCCTCTCGCCCTCACGTCACTTTTGTTTTGTTTTAAATCTTTTTTTACCTTATAAAATTGAAGTAAGTAGTAATTAGACACCTACTAATCTTTCCCCCAAACAAACAAATGATAGAAATGGGAAAATTACTCTCCCTCTATGTGTACAGCTTCTGAAATCATGTTAGAAGAATCACATTTAATGATCAAGAAAGTTTAAAACAGCAGTAATTATTTTCAATCCAAGAAAAAGTTCCCTTTCTCCCCTCACAAGTGTTTAACATGGAAGAGTGGGCTTGCTTACACTCCTTATGTGAAGTGGCAGCTGTGACCACTGGTAATCTGGCATTTCTGTTTACAGTGGCTCCAATTTGTTTTCTCAGTTTCAAAAATGCATTATCCACTGCTGCCATGCTATAGACACTGCAAATTCCATGTATCACAGACTCTTTCAGAAACCAATGTTAGATCAAAGATATATGAAACCAGGTATTACACTAGATTTCTGGGTCTAGGACACTAAAAAGGGTTTACCTAAGAAAAATCAGCTACCATTTCATAGAGGAAATAATGACGGGCAAAGACTGATTTTTGGTTGTATATTTTACACACTCTGTGGATTGGTAGCATCTGCTAATTGAAGCAGACACACACTGTAATTTATCCCTGTCCTGTATGCTAGCCTCCTAACCCACAACAAACTATTACCATACACCAACTACTGTGGGTATGAGCCCAAGTCACCCCAGCCATTCCAGCAATCAAAGTTCTTGTAATGCACTGGTGTGAAGTGTGAGACTCAAAGTGTCCATTTCAATCTTCATAAAAAGTTCTGCTGTTGAAAGAAACTGGCAACAAAATTCTCCTTCTTCTCATAAGAGAAATATGTGTGTATCACAAAGCCTTCAGGAAATCCTAATGCCTTGTGCCTTCTATAGCCTCTTTTTCCTGCTGTATTACCTGGATGTAGACCACATGCCCACTTTCAGGTTCTGCAGTTCTTCCACTGCCTTCGCCTCCCACTCCTTACCCACCAGCTTCATAAACTGGTTCATTTAACAACTGACTAAAATGCTTCTGGCATTATCTAATTTGCTGCAGTAACTGAGTATACTCTGAAACTTTCTGTTGTAGCAATGCCTGAAGCCGAGAGCATGTGGCTTTTCCCTTTGGACATTCTGACATGTTGGAGTACACCCAGACAGTTTGGTCCCATCCACTATCTTCCTCATCCAATAGTTAGATGGTCCCATAAGAACCTGGGACATTTCCCCAATTGCTGAATGGAGCTAAAACCACCCAGCATCAGAGGCACTGCAAGCCCTGCCCTACAGAGTAAAAGTCACAGCCACTATGGCAACCCAGGCAGTAACAATCTGGCTTCACTGAGTTATGCCAAGCACTAATCTAAGTACACATGGCCCTTTATCTCATTTCCTCTCTGCAAGAGCTGTGGGAAGGTGATACAGTATCGTATTCTTCATTTTATGGACGAGGAAACAGGCTCGGATAATATCACTAACTTGACAAAGTGATAAAACCAGTATAGAGATTTTAGAGATGTAATGCCAGGCAGTCTAATTACATAATCTCTCATACATTTTCAGACATTGTGCCATAATAACCAGTGTCAACTTGAATGACAGCAGATTCTCCAAAGGTAATGAGTTCATTCAGGAGTAAACAGATTATAATCCAGATATGCATGTGTAAGTAGTGCAAGGGTCCATGCAGAGAGAAGGCTGCCACAAGAGGAGACTCTTCAAGGCAAAAGCGAGAAGCACAGATACTTCATTTTGATGCAAAATGAACCTTGGCGGGAGGTTTATCACAGGAGCTGATGTCGGTTCATTACTGACAGCTGTGTCAGGCACGTGTGGGACATCTGCCTGGGCTCCTTGTGACACAGTAGTAATCTGCAGTTGGGGAAGTCCCTGAATAAAATCCCAGACGAGTTGAAGTCCACAACCTCTGCAGAGTTTAGGGGCACACTCACATGAATGTCTCTCAGGGGGTCTTTCTCATAGTTCTCATAGGCTGTTCCTATGAGGGCTCTACTTCACCCTCCCAGGTTTGTTTTGTTAGGATTCGGCATATGCAACTTCACGAATAACTCTGACAACTTTCACATTGGGCATCAGGCCCAATCAAGTAGTCACAAATTTCAGAAATTAGTTACAAAACTTAATTCTATTCTTTTGCATTACTGTTGCATAAAAGTCATTGAGATTTTCAGATTGCAAATATATTTCATCTGTTCCTTCTTGTGTTTAAATCCCAAACTTGCAGGTGAGTCTAGTATATTGTTATTGACCCTTGCTGGCAAAAAGACCCATAGCCAGTGGTCACGTTGGAAAGAAAACCCCTGACAGCAGACCCATTGGAGAAGTGCTGCTGTCTCATTAGAGCCCCTTCCACAAAAGCGAACCTAGGGGGGCTGTCAGCCTTCTGCCACATTGGTCCCACCAGCCGTAAGTGCATCCTGTGTCCTTTGCAGTACAACAGTGATGTCCACGCCCTAGTGTCCAAGGTATAACTAAACCAGGTGAGGGCATGGTGGTGCCTGCACACATTTTAAAACATGTAAGCTACTCTCCTTTGATTTTCTTTTTTTAATTTAACAATCACATGTGTAGCCCGCACCCTCGGCCAGACACATTTCTAAGCACTTATTTTTTTGATTGCTTAATTAGTTTATTTAAGTTTATTGTACAGTTTAGTTATACATAATGATCACATTCACCCCAGGGAATTTGTACATGTCCCTGATATATTTTGATTCCTTTTATTTCCCATTCCCATTCTCCCCTTTCAAATCCCCTTCCCCTTCCCATTCACAGAGTTCTTTTTCCATTTTATCCTTCTTTTCTCACTTATTCCTTTCCCTTCTGTCCTTTTCTCTTCCCCTCTCCCTAGTTCCCTTTTCCTTTTGAACATTTTCTTTCCATTTTATAATATCTATTGTACATTGTGGTTCTTATTTACATTTGCAGTTTCTCACACCAGAGAAATAATGCGATATTTACATGTGTGTGTCCAATTTATTTCACTTATGATTATGGTCTCAATGTCCATCCATTTAGCTATAAATATCTCTATTTTATCTTTCTTTATTGCTGAGTAATACTGCATTTTATTTTTTTAAAAAAAACCTTTTTTATTCATTTATGAATGGCTGGGCATTTGGGTTGCTTCCAAGATTTAGCTATTAGAAGCTGTGCTGCTATAAACGTGGGTGTGCATATATCACTGTGGTGTGATGCATTTAATTCTTCAAAGAAGACACACAGAAGAGGAATAACTGGGGCAAAGGGGACCTCTAACCCTAATTTTTTAGGAATTTCCACAATGTTTTTCCACAGTGGTTGCACCAGCCTGCATCCCACCGACAGTGGAAAAGGATTCCTTTTTCCCCATAGCCCCGCCAGTATTTGTTATTGGTTGAGCTTTTGATGATAGCCAGTCTTTCTGGGGTGAGACGAAATCTCAGTGTTTTTTTAATTTGCATTTCTCAAATTACTAATGATGTTGAACACTTTTCACATATTTATTTACCATTTCTATTTTTTCTGAGAAGTGTGTATTTATCTCAGATGCCTACTTTTTTTATTGGGTCTTTAAGTTAGGAGGGCCTGATTTTTCTCACTTCTTTATATACTCTAGATATGAGTCATCTGAAGGACAAATTTTTTTGCCATGCTCTGGGTTATCTTTTCACTTTGTTGCTGATTTATTTTGCTGTGCAAAAGCTTTTTAATAAAATGAAACCTCAATTGTTGTTTCTTTGTGATAATTCCTGTTCCAACAATAAAGACATTTATTTAAGTTCCTCTCCTCCAGTAACCAAGGGAATGCCAGTTTTTAAGCAAATCAAGTCTAGGAAATATAGAGAAAAAAAACTTTTGGTTTATGAATTTACTTATGCTTAAAATATGACTAAAGGAAAACTCATGGTAGAGTTTTGGGAAAGGAGAAATAAGGGTTTAAGCAGATTTAAGCACAGACACTAAAGGGGCAGAATAAATATATTTAATTATAGTGTTAACATTGGTGCTGATTATTTAGGGTTCAGGTCATCAGTGAGCACAGTCCTGAGGTCTTCCCTATCATCCTCTTTGTTCTGCTAATCTCCTAGCTAGTTGGCTCTTTCACAAGTCTAATGGGATTCTCAATTATTCTCTGGCTTAGAATTTACTATTTTCAGCTATCATCCTCTGTTTGTTTGCCTACTTCACATGCTAGACTAAGAAATCACAACCCGAGCCTTTAGGCCACACTTTTATTTTGTGTTCCTAGATCTTATATGGGGCCTACCACTTATTAGGACCTCAATAAAATTTATAGAGTTAAATCTATATTCTGGCATCCTGGGCTTTTGCAAATACTTGCTTATGTTTTTAAAAACTACTTTATCTGTAAGATTGATCAAACAATCAAAGACAATAACAAGTAATAAAAAAAAATTAACATTGGAAATGATGCAGAGCTTCACCATACAAGATGGCAGGAATTCAACAATGGTTCTTATACTGCATGTTTTCAGATCAGTCATTCTGATTATCAAATTCAAGCGTGCAAAATTGGTTAAGAAAAAAGAAAATTTTAAGTGTTACTGTTCCTTTCAATAAACCATAGACATCAGCAATATACCTATACCAGCTATCCTTATATATACATATAAATTTTGTTCTTCATTTGAAAAACCCAAAATGACAAAAACAAATATATAAACTAAACAACATAGAGAACAATAATATAGAATTTCAAAACATGGTGATAGGATATTAACCCCCTGAGCAACTTCATTGAAGATAACAGTATGTAATGTAGCAACAATTGTTAATTCCTATCATTTTGTTTTGAGGTCATGTTTCATTTTTATTGTTTTTGTGTTGGTTTGATTTTGTCTTCATTGTTGTTTTGTTAGTTGTTTTTAATTTTTAAAATAAAAAAAATTTAAAATATATGTGTTGGATTTCCCATGACTCTGACTTTTGCCATTTTTTCTTCCAATCCTCTATATCTGGGGATAAGGGAAAAGTATGGTTGCCAGTGGTTGAAGTGTAGGGGCAAAGGGACATAGAGATCCACCGGATATGTTGGCCTCATCTTTCTCATCATTGCCCAGGTTTCGAGTGGACAAGAATACAAGCAGAACAGAAATGCACTGTTCTTAACACAGGCAGATGTATAGAGCAATTTTTAAAATGCCACTAGACAAGTTGCAAAAAAGAGCTACCTATGGCCTCATACAGACTTGCTTCACAGAGCCAGCAGTTACTTATAACTCTCATGAATAATTGTACTAGTTTGGGTAAAATAACAATTAAAGGTTTTCCTTTCTTTGTCTCACCAATGAAATGAAGATAACAGTGAAAATTTCAGAGGGTTATAAGAATCCATGAAATAAGTCTTTAAGCAATTTGATTAATTTAGCATATATCTAACAGCCAATAGCATGTGATTCATACAAGGTAGCTTCTTGTTTGTTTGTTTGTTTTTTTTTTTTTTTTTTGGTTTTTCTCCGGTACCGGGAACCGAACTCACGACCTTGCGCTTGCCAGGAAGGCGCTTTTGCCGCTGAGCTAAATCCCCAGCCCCAACAAGGTAGCTTCTTAATCCTTCATTGTAGCTAAGACAATTGCTGTATTTTGCATGACACTTTCATACACATTGTGCTTTATTCTTGTAACATCTCTTTTTTTTTTCTTTTATTTTTTTTGTCTTTTTGCGACAGGGTCTTGCTATGCAGTTCAGGCTGGACTTGAGCTCATTTTATAGCCCAGGCTGACCTCGAACTTTCAACAATCCTCCTGCCTCAGCCTTCCAAGTGCTGGGGTTACAGGCATGCGCCACCACATCCAGCTATACTTGTAACATCTCATGCTGAGCTACAATAGTCTTATTATTCCATTGCATACATGAAAGCTCAACTTCTAAGAGATTTACTAATTCCTCTAAAATCACATAGGAATGGAGAGATAATAAAAAGATTATGGAGAAATCTAATTTTATTCCTCCAGACTGCTGGAAAGTGACCTCATATCTCTCATTGTAGTTGTATGGTCAGAGTGTAGCAGAGAAGCGTTCATGGCAAGGGACAATAAGTTCAGTGTCAGTTAAGGAGGAGAGGGAAGCTACAGGGAAGGAGTATGCAAGGTGATGCTTAGAGACCACGAAAGGGTGACATTTCAAGGGAAAGTTACAAGGGAAAGGAATGTAGGTGACTGATATATATACTGCTTCTGGAATGAAGACCCCTTGAAATCACGTCAAAGGGATGCTCTTATTTTTATATAATCTGCTTTCCTTTTAAAAGTTCATGATTTGTTTTCCTAATGTTGATTTTTTTATTTTTTCCTTATCATTTTTAGCACTAAGTGGAAGCTGGAGCTGGGTGGGTAGAGATGATGCAAAAATGGAAGGAGTAGGTTGGGGAGTAGAGTGTGTACAACACTCCAAGTGTTCTCTATTTGGGGCTGGAAAGTCAATCCAAAATCCCACTGCATCTAACAGATGGATACCGGCATCAAGAGAACATATGTATGTTGATGGAAGTGGGAAACTACAGAAATTTCTGAGTATTTCATCCAAACAAATATTGGGAGAAAAATAGTCTTCATAAAACAGCCAATGGGCCATCCAGAAGATTTGTCACACTGAGGGCTCTAAAGGAAAATTTTCCAAACTATGCATATCTGCATATGCAGATAACTTACATGGAGAGATGGATCTTATCCTGCCCTCAGGCAGAAAGGGCTGGGGACAGATGAAAATGTTTAGCTAAAATGTTTGGGAAAACTGCATGTTCCAAACCACATCAAACCAGAAGTCAGTCCTAACTTTATTGGCATGAAGTACTATTGGTGTATTAAGAATCCTATGATGTCAAACTGCAAGAATAAGCAGAACATGACTGCACAGGGGGTATTAAGGGATTGCAGGATATTCTCTTTGTAGTTGCATTATCACTACCCCCCCCATTATTTGTGTCACACTCTGAAAAGAAAAAAGCCAGGTGTGACTTTTCCACAGGCAGAAGGTACATTTTAAAGAAAGACATTTTGCTGGGCTTAGAAATATTCCTTCTGATCTTCCCCTCAACTATAAGCTTTTTTAGATGCAAAGAAATGCAGGTAGGTTTGACATGATTATCACCAGCAGGTAAAAAGGCAGCAGTAAAATGATATTTCTACACATCAGCTTAATTTTACTTAATTTTCCAGGGCCCTTTGGTTCTGATAGGTTGTTTGCCATGAATTCAAGGAAGAAAACATAAAAATACATGAAGTAACTTTTCTTTATATCAACACACCAAGCATTTCTATGCCAACCATACGGTTATAAATGAGAATGGATTTAGGATACATTTTAGCCCAGACCTATCACTATATAGACACTGAGGTTCTGAAGGGTTAAGTGTGACAGCTGTTGTCACTACACAATGGCAGTGTTGAGAGTAGGATTTGGCATTGCTCATATGTGGACTGAGACTTTTCCTGGCAATACATTACCTATCACTTTTCGAAGCCTAAAATGTTTGCAGCTTCAGGTTGGAAGTGACATGAGCAATTCTGGTGCACATAGTTTTGATGGTTTTTCTGTTCTGATTGTCAGCTGTGCATTGATATGGCAAGCTAGTTCAATGAGAGAGGCACTAACAAGAACAAAAAGGCAGGAATGAACAAAGCTTTATTGAGCTGGCTGACAGACAGTCTCTAACCAGGAGCCAAAGAAGATATCTGCGCTGATCTCGGTCTCACCTTTGGTTTAAGGACATTTTTAGGTTTCTGTATTAACTATTACCTCATTTTTTTCAATCTTATAAGAATGTTACAGTTATCACAAAGCTTACTTCTTCAAGAAGCTGTGGGACAGCCACATTCTAGATGATCATTGCAGTTTAACTTTTAACCTGCTTCCCAATTTGTCCTATTTGTTCTATTCTTATTTTATGACTCTGCTCCCTTTAAGTGGATAACTAACCAAGGGGATGGGATGAAGAATGGGGTCAACTATAGATTAAATGAACTTAAGTGACTTTTCTTAATATGGAGTTAAAAAAAGAAAATGGAGTCTTTCTTCCCATTCAGCATGTTTTGGAAAAGCCCAAAGGTTCTCTCTATTGTCCCTCCATATGGTTTGTGTTATACTACAATTGTTTTCAAAACAGTGAGATGGTCTCGTGATTGGAGGATCTACAGCTCAGTGAAGAGCCTGCCATGCACTTGTTTCTAAATCTTCTCCTTGCTCTACTGCCTCCTGCCTGCAGCAGCCAGCCAAACTGACACCTGGCCTCGTTTCTCATTTACCTCCTTGTGCTCTTGCCTTAGCTACATTCAAACCTGTGAATATTCCTGCTCAGAGGATGTCTCTGCCCCCACCAGCTCTGCCTTCAGGGACCTCACTGTTCACCACTTCTTATCTCCAAGATCACCCTGAAATCCCTCTCAGGAGCTGTCTTCACCCACCTGGACATCAGGGAAACTGGGACAAGATTTCTTTTGCTCTTAAAGAAACATTAGCTATGCCTGATCCCTGAACAATTTCATTTTTTATTTTCCAAATGTCAAGCTATCTTATTAGCAGCCAAGTACGATAATGTTCCTTCTTCAACCCAATTCCAACCTCTGACTTCTAGGTACAGAGCTCTCTCAAACCCACAGAACCTTCAAAGAGCCAATGATTCTCCTGGCTGCTCCTCCTGCCCTCTGCCCACACTTCTCCATGCAGTGCCTCCTATGTTCCTGCCTCAAAGTGCCCAGCCTGAAAGGACCTTTCTGTGGTACGGGTGAGGCCAGTGCTATACTGCATTATAGAAATGACCTGAGCAGTGCCAAATTTTGTTATCTGCAGGAGACATCTGTATTTGTTGCAAAAAGTGTTTTATGACCCTGCAGGAGAACTTGGGTAGATCTACTAATTTCACCCTCAAGGAATAAAATGTTAAGTAATTTTAAGTCATAATTCAGTAGGTAGAATGTCGAGTTCCACGTATTAGTCAAAGACCCATGCTTCTTCAAACATACAGCTATAACCTCTAATCTAACTGGAGCACATGTCAGAGGAAAACATATAGACTGTGTGTTGGTTTGGGGCTTATTTTGCAAGGTGAACAATATAATACAGGACACATATTTTATAACATTATTTATAGTAGTCACCCAAAGAATCATGTGCAAGAGAGTGCAGGAGGTCTTTCCACACATTATAAACCAAGAATAAAGCTGAGGGCTGGGATCCCATGATAATGTCCTGCATGAGTCCAGCTGAAGACCTAGAGCCCATAACAATGCCTCCCACAAATCCAGCTGGAGGCCTAGAGCCCAGACAACATCTCATGCAGGCCTGCTTCATGGACCTGCACTGGGAAGACCCAAAGGTCAATGGTGGAATCAAGAAAGCCTGTGCCAGCAGGATGAAGGATCTGTGCTAGCAGGCTGAGGGATATACACTGGAGCCAGGAAGCAACGCTCAGAATAAGAACCAGTGCTCCCCTGAAAGTTATAGCAGCCATCCTTAGCAACAGTGAGGTCCTGAACTCCTCCAATGATCAAAATAACCAAGTTCCCACCAGGAAAGTCAATGCAGCAAGCTTCTCCAGGAGACTGAGTAGTGCACCATCTTCCCCTCTAGAGCCAGGAAGTGATGCTTAAGGTGAGGATCAGAGCTCCCCCAAAGCGCACCATAGGCATTCTCAGTGCCATCAAAGTCCAGAGCTCTTCAAAGGATAGAAACAGCTGAGTTCATCAGAAAAGCCAGCATGACAAGCTCCTCCAAAAGAACCAAAATCTCCTTACAGCTTTTACCAGCTCCCGAAAATCTCCTTTCCCAACAACCTCTTTTCTTCTCCAGTTCTGCCTCTTATGCTGCTGTCAACAACCCTCAGGTGGGCATCCCACACCCAGCACCACACTTATTAAATTCAGATAAGGGTTATAAGTTGACCACCAGTTGTCAAACCACTAGACTGGAAGACTAGAAACTCTTCTTTTTTCTTACTTCTCTATGTTCCCAATTTATACTTTATCTCCATCCACAAACAACCTAAACTGATTTTTACTCATTTGGGTCAAATCAGAGGTGGGATAACGCTGGGTGGGAAGGGAAGAATGATGCCTGAGTGTTCTTCCTTGTTATAGTGGTTATGGTTGGTCCTTTTGCACTTTTGCTTTCTCTGGTGGAAACCCATTTCCATGGGTTCTACAGAGATCTCCAAAATTGGGTTGTTATTATGCCTGTGACCTCAAGAAAATGAATAGTTTGTTTGTTTGTTTGTTTGATTTGAGACAGGAGCTCACTATATAGTTCTGGCTGGCCATGAATTCATGGCAATGCTCTTGCCTCAGACTCTCAAGTGCTGGGACTATAGGCATGCACCACTACACCTGGATAAGAAAATGAATTTTTTGTTATGCCTGGAAAGCTTTTCCTCCCACAACTATAAAACATCTGTAACTCAATCTTTGTTTGACAGAGTACAAGATGATGATCCTGACAGCTCTCATATGTATTTCCCATGCACAGCGTCATTGGCTGATTTGTGTTTCCTCAAAATTCATATTTAAAGGAGAGAAGGCCTTGACAGAAGTGACTGAGACAAAATGAGGTTATGCAGGTGAGTCTTCACCCCCTATAACTGATCTCTGAAAGAAGAGAGAAGGACAAGAAGCCCTCTGCATACAGAAAAAGACTACAAGAGACCATGGTGAGGAGGTGGCCATCTGCAAGCCAAGGAGCAGGGCCTGTGAGGAATCCAAATCTGCCAGCACCTGACCATTGACTTCCAGCTCCAGAATCATGAGGAAACAAACTTCTCTTGTTTCTGCTCCTGGGCCTTAGGATGATAGCACTGCAAAACAGAAATGGCCCAAAGGATACAGACATGCACAGCCTCATTGTCATGTGCTGGTAGTCAACACCAACCCAGGAGCAGTCCTCCTCCATTTTACCTTTGTGGAAGCCACTCAACTTTTCCCTCACCTCTGGATTTCTGGGGAAAGAATCAGGTGCTGGTCACCTGCAGAGGGCATGTATCAGGCTCTCAGTGTGAAGCGCTTCAGTCTTTCCATCCACTCGAACTTCTCAAGAATAGTTTTCTCCAAAGAAATCCTTTCAATTTTTCTTTAACATCACTCATGCTAAGCATTCTGATAAAGGTGAGAGAGTTCCATCACTGTATAGTTTAGTTTGAGTTAATTTTTCAAATTCCACATATGGTGTAACACCTTTGTAAGACAATAAATATCAGACCTTAGGATTTCAGCTGAAGCTCTTACTAGCCTCCAGTACCTAGTGGATCATACCTTGGTACACAGCAGGTAAGTAAACTAACTTCAGAACTAGCATTCTCATGCTTACTTTTTATCTCTAAATTTCCAGTGGAAATGAATCAAATCTTTTGGTAAGGGGTTCTTTTTAAATGTTTTATTGGGAGGGATTTAGCCTTTCTGTCCTCTCATAATTCTGGCCACTGGCTGTCTTGGTCACAGGAACTGAGGAGCTGGCTGTGGCAGTGTGGGGCTAGAAGTGCAACTGCATAACAGGTCAGACAGAAATATTCCCCCGGGGTCCAGGGGTCCTATGTCTGTGGAACTTTGTTTAAGGAGTTGAATGGAGACTGAGTAGTCTGATGTAGTGCAAATGATCTCAGCCAAAAGGTTTTGAGCCTGGATTCTTGCAGATGGTGCACATGAGAGAGTTATTAGACTCCTTGTTGCTTCATAAAAATCTAGGCATAATTCATTTCCTGACAACATTTTTGCTACAATTTTCAATGTGTAAGCATACAATTTTGCATGAACTTCACTCAGGTCTTAATCTACTTATGAGTCTTGTCACTGAAGAAGTTCTCTTTTGTAATCTGGCCTGAGTTGGTTTTAACTGATATCCTGAGCAAGGCAAGCTGAGTTTCTGTATTATATGTTTACTCTAATGCCAAAAATAACACAAAGTATTTTTCTTATTTTACAGAGAAAAGAACAAAAACAAATTAACAAATGCAAAGACATAAGTAAAACTACATAAAAACAATGAAAATGATACAGAATTTCAAACAAGGGGATAAGAAATTAACTATGGTTGTTGTATTACATATTGTTATCTTCAAATTGGTTATTCAGGTAACAAGATATAGGCATGTAAGGCTGATCAAACAATTAAATATTAACTGTTCCTTTCAATAAACCAATAGAAAGTAGTAGTACAATTATCTTAGCTGTGTATCTGTATATAAATTTTCTTCTTCCTTTCTTTTCTCTTTTCTCTCATCCTTGTTGTTCTTCCCTTCTGAGTAGTTTCTTTCCCTTTCACAATATGTATTGTACCTTTCAAATTTTATTTACCCTTTTAGATTCTTACACTAGGGGGCAATACAACATTTACACTTGAGTCTGATTTATTTCATTTCCGTCTGGGGCCATACCATCCTGACCACACCTAATCTCATCTGCTTTATTTCACTTATGAGTATGGTCTCCAGTTGCATCTCTTTACCTATAAAAGCCTCGAGTTTGTCTTTCTTTAAAGCTAAGTAATATTCCATTATATAAAAATACCACATGTTTTTAGTCCATTCCTCAGTGGATGGGCATTTGGGTTGTTTCTAAGATTTAGCTATTACAATTTGTGCTGCTATAAACATGAGTGCACATATGTCGCTGTGGTATGATGTTTTCAGTTCTTCTGGAAAAATATCCAAAAGGGAAATAGCTGGGTTGAATGGGACTTGTCATCCTAATTTACTGAGGAATCTCCAGACTGATTTCCACAGTGGTCATACCAAACTACACTCCCACCAACAATGGAGAAGTGTTTCTTTTTCCACACAGCCTCTCCAACATTTGTTATTGGTTGATTTTTTGATGATAGCCATTCTTTCTGGTGTGAGATGGCATCTCAGTGTTATTTTAATTTGCATTTCATGAATATGATGTTGAACATTCTTTCATGTATTTATTTGCCATTCTTTATCTGAGAAGTGTGTATTCATCTCAGATGCTCAGTTTTGTATTGGGTCTTCTCCGACAAAAGACTTCTGTCTAGAAGAATTACACAAACTATTTTTAATTTGCATGAATTATCTCATTGACTCTACCACAGTTTGAAATATACACTAATTTTGCTCCCACTTTACAGATGAGAAAAAAGTTTAGAGGATCAACAGTGCTATATAAAGTCACAGTCTATGGATGATCCAGACTGACGAAATTCAGATTAATATTTTAAGGAAGATGCTAAATTCCCTTTCTTTTATACCCTCTTCTTCTCCTAGGGTTTGACTTGTGGTCATTTCCCTAATCTATGTTAACTAGTCCAGATAGGACATAACATCACAATTACAGACAAATTTCCAAATTCCACTGGCTTTGCACCACAAAAATTCATTACAATGACATTAAACCTCATCCGGATATGGCAGCCTTCTTGTGCCATTTGGAATGTATGACCTTCAAGGTAGGCACTTCAAAGGGATCAATGGAGTGGTGAGAGGGGGTATGTTAGATACAGTAGGTTTGATCTTCCCAGAAGAAATCATCCTAGAAGAAATGTATGACATATGCAGTCTTGTTTACAGAAATCTTATCAGCTTATAGGTCTTACTACAATTATAGGAAGACGAATTATATGTCACAGGTAGATTGAAGGAGAACATTTTTTGGATATTTTTCAATATTCCCATCACTATAGCTGCCACATCTCACAAAATACTCGTGAAATTATCAAGAGTTTATAAGAAGAAATCTTTTGTGATTCTAAGTTGGGGCTCTTTGTGTGTTCATTTCTTATTTTATAAGTACTTGAAGTCTTGTGATGCAGAACATCTACAATTCACTGAAACTATTTCTTTCTCCCACTTCAAAGCCAAACATGACACAGAAATCTGTGAATAGCCATGCCCAGAGTCTACACATCAAAATGACAAGATTCCTTCAATCTGCCAAAGCAGTTAGAGGAAAATTTAGAAGTTTGTATCAATCTAACTGGACAATAATTGCCAGAAGATAATAAAGATAATAAAGGGGATATATATATACATATCCTTAAGTGAGAAAATAATACAAGATGCTGAAAAATTACTTTAGCAGAATATAATTGAGAGGAGAAAAAAGGCTACACTGAAAATGGTTTGCTTATATTAATTATGACATTACTATTGGGATCTCTATCCTCCTATCCTTTAAAAATTTTTCCTATCTCATAGTAAATGACAGCTACATTTATACAGCAATAGACATGTCCTAGGTAGTGTGTGTGTTTGTGTTTAGGGGTGTGTGTGTGTAGATAGGTAGGGAGGTATCATTCTGCACAATTTCTAATCATTCTATTAACAACACAGGGAAGTGAAAAATATTATATAATGAAAGTAACTAAAGTACAAGGGAGTAAGTTATTCCTTCAAGAGCACAAGCTGAGGAAGTGGTGAAGTGGCATTCTAACCCTGGTTGAAATGGCTTCAAAGGGAGCACTCCTCACAAGATTTCAAAGAGTGCACTTTAAGGGCTCCTGCAGCAGCTCTTACAACGACACACACACATACACACACACACACATACACACACACACACACAGACCCCTGGATGTGTTCTGTCTGGATCAGCCAGCATAGCATTAAATTAGGCAAAGACAATGGGAAGACGGGAGTTTGGAGTCTCTCTCTCCTTTCATCAGAGCCCTGAACGGGAGCAGCCAGCTCACTGAGGATGACACAGTGTGTTCCCTTGCCCTTGTGTTTTCACTCCACCAACTAATTCATCCCCTCATTCATTCATGAGCTCGTTTATTCATTCATGCATTAACTCCACTTTCTTTCCACTCATTCTTTGCTCAATGTCTGATTGCTCTTTTTGTTGTCTCCTCCTTCATCAAACTTCCACACCCAGATGCCCTGAAAGACTGTTCTTTCCCAGCCCTCTGAGTAATGCAGACTCCAGGCCCACACCACCAACCCAAGACTCCAATCGCTTTGTGTTCTGTAACAGGACATTGGGACAAAACCAGCTGAGAATTAAATACTTGAATCCATTTCCTCATCAAGAGACTGGCTTTATTTCAATTGAAACCTTAAAGATGGGAAACTAGGCTGAGTTCAAATCCTGGTTCCAACAGTTCTCACTATGTGACCCTGTTCAAGTTTAGTCCAAGGTTGCCACTTGTAATGTGAGGCAAAAGATGGTACCCAGCCCCAGAGTTAAAACAGTTCTATAGGAACCTGTAAAAAACACATGCAAAACATGGGAAAGCACATACTTTTCCTACCAATGTTTCTCAGACAGCAAAGGAGAAAACGAATACATTCTAAGGTCTTACTGAGTATAGGTGCAAATGGTAAGGAAATCCAGGGAAAAAAAATAAAGATGTAGACAAATACACAGCATTTTGATGGGAGATAAGAGCTAGGAAGATACAGAAAGCAGAATAGATAAGAGCAGCTGTAGAGTGAGTGGGGGACTCTTGAAATGCAGGAAGAGAACCTGATCTCTTACTTCTACTTACCTTTGGTGCATTCACTGCTTCCCTGTAACCAGAGCCAGGTTAGCAAGAGGAAGGTGACCTTAGGAAATGGGGATGTAGAAGCTCAGTTAAATCTGCGAGTCTTTGATAGAAAAATATGACTGGAGGAGAAAAAGAGGGAGTAGGAGCTGAAGGTAATCACCTCCTTGGAGACAATGATGTTCCTCAGAGATAAGGAGGTTCCTTTCCTTCAGGTATAAGAAAGGCATCTATCACATGAGACTCTGTCAACCAGCATCAGGAGAAAAGACCAGGAAAACCCAGGGAAACTTCCTGCAGATTCTCTTGCTCATATTCCTTCTTCTTAAAATAGCTGATCTACCAAGGTGGCAAATTTTTAAGTAATGTGTCATGAAACTCATGTGGTGTATGGGGCAAAGAAATAGAGTGATGGTTAATATCTCTCAACCCTGTGTGTGCCCCTTCAAACTTATTTACATTTGCAGTCACCTCATTTACCACTAAGGTCACATTCTGAAGTTCTGGGATTAGGACTTCAGGGTCTGAATTTGGGTGAGAACACAATTTAAACCACAACGGATTGGTAAACTGATATTTACAGTCCATAACTATAACACGGAGCAGGAAGTCCTGTGAAGGGAGGAGAGCTTCTTACCTCGGATCTGACACAGTGGAAAGAGGGGTAAGGGGATGCAGCGTAGCACAGGTGACCCTCAAGCTCAGCCTGAAGATACAGTCAGCAGATCTGGCTCCACCAGTGCCCTAAACTCTAGTTTGGTGTTTTTTGCTCTCTTTAAATCTAACCAGCATCTCCAACATCTGAAAATTAACATAATCTGAACTCAGTTCCTGATTTCTGCCTTCACTTCCAGACATGTTTAACTTACACTATTCCTCAACTCTCCCCTTTTTCTTTTGGCTCAGATTTCCAATAGAATGTCTGCTTTCTACCTACCTCTAAATTATTTTCAGAAACAAATACTCCTTTCAACCTCTACTGATACTGATACAGGAAAATAAAAACTCCCAACCTGAATGGTATCTGGGATGAGTTTGTGCTCTTTAAAATAGAAAAATGAATTTTAGGAACGATGGAGGTTAAGAGCAGAATATATTTATTTAGGGAAATATTCTGTCCAAGAGAGGGACAGAAGTGGGGCCTGAGTGGGTTACCCCGGGACTCTGTCTTTTCTAGGGACTTTTATAGAGCAAAACCACGAGATGAGGTGGGTCCAAGGTAGGGGAAAATGGACAAAACTATGATCAGCCAATAAGAATTGTTTGGATAAAAATGGTTAAACTGGGATCAAATGGGGAAGCACGACGCTGTATGTCTGACATACAGTATTTTTCAATCTTTGGGCAGCTTTGTTTATGACTGTAAAAAAAAATTTAAAAAGGAGACAACAGCAGGAAGCAATAGTAAGCAGGCATGAATAGCAAGCAGGCATGAATACAGAACAGGGGCTTTTCCTGTAAGGGGTTGGGTCAAGGACTCTTCAAGGTGATCACTACCTTTTTAGAATATCAATCCCTGAGGTCCATCCCTAGGGAGGAATGTGGGTGCATTTGTTTAGTCTTTGGTCTTGAGATCTGGCCCGAAGCAAGTACCACCTCTCCATTTGTAAGGTATCTTATTTTCCATATTGGCTTCTCTGAGGGCCTGGCCCTGTCTGACTGCCTATAATATTTCTGTCTAACTCAGCTGCTTATAACAATACTACAGATTATCACTTACTTTTGATAGTTCATTTTAGAATTTTTTAACTTTACAATGTTACAAAACAATATACCTTCAGTATAAATTGTACTTGGGATTTTGAATTTTGATCTTTTCCAAGGCAGGAAGCTCTTGTGCAATGGTTTGTATCAGCAGAGTGCTGCAGTTCCCCATTAGCCACACACTCACAAGGGGGAGGCACACACACTCTATTGTGTGCTGGGTAGCTAAGCTGTGATGCTGGGTCGATTGAGTGTATTGAAATGTGTTTTCAATTTACAGTGAGCCTGTAACCTCACTGTAAGTACAAGAGCATCTGTGTTTTCATCCATGTTGTTTTCATGTCTGGAGGGGATGATTTCAACAGCTCCTGAATGGAATTCCTGCTCCACCCTTCCTCCCCACTTCAAGCTATCTTAAAGTCAGGAACAGAAGTTATCTCAGTAAAATGTAAATATGACCATACTGCTTTTTTCCTCAGCACTCTCTGGTGGTTTCTCACCTGCAATATGAATCAGTGATCTCCCTGCATTGCTTTCTCCACTCTGCTTCCATGCTCACTTTGCTCTAGGGCACAGGATCTCTTTGCTGTTCCTCAGCAAAGCCAGATACAAAGCTATCCCAGGGCCTTTGCTCTGGCTCTTCTCTTTTTCTGGATCACTCTTCCCTAAATGCTCATGGCTGACCATCTCCATTTCCTTCAAGTCTTTGCTCAAATGTCCCCATCCTAATACAGCCTGTTCTGACAACTCAAATAAATATGTATAATTTCCTCAGATCTTTTTGATATTCCTTACTTTGCTCATGTTCTTTTTTCAGGGAATTTATCACCTTTGCCAGACTTGATATGGTCTAACTCTTAAACACACTCCAGGCACCAGGTGTTGAGGGTGAAGTTGCCAGCGTGGAGCTATTAAGAGGTGGCAAGATCTCCAGGAGATGGGGCCTAATGGAAGGAAGTTCATCACTGGGATGTGGCTTTGAGGGTTACACCTGGGCCTCAGTCCCTTCCGCTCCCTCTTCCTTTTGCATCCTGTAGGTCATGAGGTGAACAGTCCTCCCCTACCGCACATACCTGCTATGATGTTCTGTGCTTCTCCATGGTGATTGCACCTTCCCAGGCTCTGAACAGAGATCATGGACTGAGGCCTTTGAAATTGTGAATCAAAATAAGTCTTTCCTATTTTCAAGTTGATTTTTTCAGGTGTTTTGTCACAGTATCAGAAAGCTGACTAGCATGATATTTTATATTTTTTATTTTTTAATGTTATTTGCTTTTAATGCTTATTTTTTTATTCTTTTTTTTTGTTTTGTTTTGTTTTTCTCCGGTACCGGGAACCGAACTCATGACCTTGTGCATGCCAGGCAGGCGCTTTTGCCGCTGAGATAAATCCCCAGCCCCCTTATTTTTTTATTCTATGTAAGCTCCAGAAGAAGCAGGAGTTTTTTTTCCAGTTCTGTTCAACACTATATTATAGCATATCCAGCAGAACCTGGAAATGTTCAATATTTGTTTAAAAATGTACAGAAGTCCAAAGGCAGCAATGAGGGAGAGAAAAAGGCCAGAACAAAAAAGGCAAGAGGGAAAGGAGGAAAAAAGGAAGAAGGAAGGAAAGAAGAAAAGGAGAGGAAAGGCAGGAAGGAAATGGAGGGAAGTAAGCAAACAAGAAGGGGAAAAGAAGTAAATAATAAAGGAGAGTAAAGAATGAAGTAAGAAAAGAAAGTCAGGAAGAAAGAAAGAAAGAAAGAAAGAAAGAAAGAAAGAAAGAAAGAAAGAAAGAAAGAAAGAAGGAAAGAAAAAGAAAGAAAAAATTAAGTGCAAAGGAAAGTGCAAGGGAGGGAAAAATGCAGGAATGATCATTACTTTCTGTGCTCTGGGCGCAGTAGTGAGCTCCATGCTGCTTCTGAGAGATATGAATTCCCTATTCTTTCTTCCTTATTGCTTTCCCCAGATTTGGGTATAGAAATCAATCCAGCCCAGAGTCCCTCTTAAGGCAGGGCTAAGAAAGCCAAAAAAGTTTCCTTTTAAGTTGTATCTCTGACCTTTACAAGTGAAAAAAATAGCTCTCTCTTTCTCTTTCTCTCTCTCTCTCTTTCTCTCCTCCTTTGTTATTTATGTGGCCCTACATAAAGAGTTCCATGCTATTTCCTCTCTCCTGTGCTGCCATGTCTGACATACAGTACTTTTCAATCTTTGGGCAGCTTTGTTTATGACTGTAAAAAAAATTTAAAAAAGGAGACAACAGCAGGAAGCAATAGTAATCATCACAGTGTATTTGTCCTTTGGAAAGGAAGGACCTAAGCAATGGAACAAACTCACAGGCTGTTCATAAAGCTATGTGATTTTATGATAAGGGACGATTTATAAAGCAGTTACTTTAGGATCCTGATTTTGCTCCATTTTTATAATGTGTGGTATGTACAAACTGGAATGACACCTATTTCACTGACCAGGAAGGACACCAAGGCATAAAGAACCAAATTCACAAAGTGCACAATAGGGAGTGGCAGAGCTGGCAGTTGATTCTGTCATCTTAACCTGTGCACTGAAATATGGAGAGCATTTGTGCAGTGCTACTGGGCCCTTTCATTTCCTTTCCATGTACACAGACTGACTCTAAGTCTATCAACAAGAGAGAACACAAATTCATAATTATGTACAGTGTTATTCTTTTGTGAGTATTCTATCTGTCCAAACCAAGTGGGCCTTGCCCATAAATCCAGATAAATGACTTATTCATTGTGAAGAATCAAATGAACTTTTTATTTTGATTTATGTTTCAGCAGTCTAATCATTCAAAGTGTGAGGGCCAAAAAATCCACATTATGGTTTGTGTCTAGATGTTCCCCCAAAGCTTCATGCAGTCATGGAGTAGGCTTTTAGAGTTTATGATTGATTTATGGTCTAATGCTGGGATTATGGGTGTGAGTGCCACACCCACCCTGGTGTGGATAGTTTGCATACAATATAAGGGAGGAAAAGAGGCTTGCTTGCTACTTTTCCCTTTTTGTTCTTGCTGCTTTTACTGTTTTCTGCTGCCATGAACTGTTTCCCTCTGCCATGTGCTACTCTGCCTGGAGCCAGCTGAGTATGGACTGGAACCTCCACAAACTGTGAGCTACCTAAAGCTTTTCTTCCTTAATTTTGGGCATCAGGTATTCTGTCTCAGCAACAAGAGAAAAGTAACTAAGAAAATTTGGTACCAAGAGTGGGGTCATTACTGTGACTATACCTGATTATGTGGTTCAAGAGCCTTTAAAAATGGTTGTAAAAAGTGTTTTAAAAGATTCAGAGATTTTGCCTAAAAGAAAAGCACTAGAACACCTTCAGCTGTTCTGTATTCTGTAATTCTGGTCAGAGCTCAAAAGACCAAAAGGCTGATAAAAATCCTGTTGGTAAGAGCAGGTTTAGGAGGTTTCTGCTGAAAAAAGGGACTACCTTAGGTGCTGGACTCCAGATGATGTGTGTTATGGCTCAGCAAAATTTGTCTCCATTTTGCTTATGCCCAGAGACTTTGTCTGAGACTAAGATTAAGGGTGGTGGACTAATTAATCTATCAGAAAAAATTTAAGACACTCAAAAGTTGAGGCGGTGACATGGATAATGTTGGGGGCTTTTAGCCAGATTTATGTTAAAAATCAAAAACAAAGAGCCCAGCTGAATGATTTAAAACACTGTGAGTTTGGGCCCCCAAAAAGCTCCAATAAAGATGTGCACTACAAAGATAAAGCTGAGGAGATCTCAATTGCTGAAAAGGGACAAAAATATAAAAGATAACCTGAGGACATCACAAAAAGCTTCAAGTCTCCACACTTTGCATCTTCAAACCTGCAAAAGTAAAACACTTTGCTTTGAAAAAAAGAAAAAAAAGCCATAGAGTACCATGTTCTAAAGTGGTGGTAGCAACACCATGTGCCAAAATGGAAACAACATAAAAAATTTGTTCCCCAAAATCAGGTGCAGAGTGCTCAACAAACCAAGCACTCAACCGTGACAGCAAAAAAAAA
>NW_004955434.1:101318-103557 GCF_000276665.1 Chinchilla lanigera | reverse complement strand
ACAGCTAAGAGTTTGCCTTACATCTTGGAGAAGACATGGGACTTGTGACTTTTCAGCAATGCTGAAACTGTTAGGACTTTGGCAACTCTTAAAGATGGGTTAAAATGTCTTTTACATAAAGAGATGTACATGAGTCTTTGGGGGCTACAGGTGAAATGTCATGATTTGTGTATAGATATCCCTCAAAAGTCTCATGCAGTCATAGGGCAGGCTTCTACGGTTTGTGATAGATTCATGGTTCAATGCTGGGATTATGGGTGTGAGTGCTACACCCACCCTGGGGTGGGCAGTTTGCATACAATATAAGGAAGAAAAAACAAGCTTGCTTGCTATTTCTCCCTTTTGCTCTTGTTGCTTTTGCTGTCTTTTCACCCCCACCCCGGCCATCATGAACTGTTTCCCTCTGCCATGTGCCACCCTGCCTTGGAGCCCGCCTTGATTATGGACTAAAGCCTCCACAAACTATAAGCTAAATAAACCTTTCCTTCTTTAATTTTGGTATCAGGTATTTTGTCTCAGCAACAAAGAAAAGTAACCCAGACAATCCACGAAGTTAATATCATGCTACCGTGTAAGACCAAGTACAGTCAGTTATTTCAAGCGCAATATCTTACTAATAGGCAAAAATTTAAATCTGAATGATTCTGTCTCTGTTAATAAAGTTACAATGGATCCTAAGGGTTACTAGAAAGTCTTCATTTCAATTATAATTTTATCACATATTCAAAACTTAGAAATAGAATATTTCCTTTATAGACAAGATTTTTAAATAGTCTATTGGATGGACTTAGATATTTATGATAAAATAGTCCTCATTTTATATTTACTCCTTTTCCCCACTACAGTGTTATTTTAAATGTTACTTTACTCCTTGTGACTAAGTCTCCTCTATTTGTTATGTACCACTAGTACATTACACCAAATCTACCACATGCATGGCTATCAACACAGGAATCAGAATTGTCACTGAAGCCTCATCGAGGCAGTAGATTTCAATGTGGATTATATCTATGAAGCTGGGAACTGGAATAAGAGGGAGCCACCAGCCACAGTCTCAGAGTTACTGTTATATTAGTTTATAATTACCTGGTACATATGAGAGATCAGAGAGAACAAAGCCTGTGCATCTGAGCTCTAATTGTCAAATATATAGCAGTGTACACACTTCTAAACTAGGTGCAAGTCAGTGGTGTGCTGCAGTTGCAATGACTTGTTTTAAAAGAAAAGCCAGTTGTAGATTGGACATTGTTTATATGCCTGGCTCAAGCTTGATCCTGTGGCATTTCAGTGGAGAGGAGGCAAGATACATCTGCTACTTTTGTAACATACACCCCACAAGGAGCAGGGAGATAGGTCAATTTAAAAGGCAAGTCAATTATTTTCACATACTTGTAAATTACGCTGGGCATAAGCACTGGAAAACACTGATAATTTACCAACAAAGGTGATAGTTTTGACATTAATTTACTTCAAGAAACAAATACAAACTGAAGAACCAATCTTAATGAAATTGAACTATGTATGTTTACAGATTTCTACAAGAAAGGGGTTTTCCCTGATAGGATTTCCTCTTTTTGTCTCAAATATGTTTACCCCAGGTTAAAAGAATAAGCTATTTAAAAATTTAGCCTCATATTCATACATGCATAGATCAATTTTTTCTGGTTCAAATCCTTGATCACTGATAAACTTTAGACCCCATTCTCAGTGTGTCCAACTCTTTCTCAGGTTTAGGTCTGAATTTAAATATTACTTTTTAAAAAGTTCATTACCTATCATCTTATTTAAATTTATGTTACATTCTCTCTTAAAATCTGCACATTATAGTCATAGCATTTAAAGCAATTTAGAATCTTATATGTGTGCGCTTATTTGTTTAATATCTGTCTCCTATTTAAGACTTTATCCTTCTCTCTGTGTATAACCCCAGCACCATGGTGGAGGCTTCATGTGTATTCAATGAGTGAGTAATGAATATTTGAGAAACAGAAATAACAGTGACCCTGGGTTCCTTAAGAGAAGCAAAGAGCCGTCTTTGCTCCTGGTAAGCCCTGGCTGTATTTTATCTCCACTCTAGCAGTGTCAGTGATACTCCTGTTGTATATTTATAGCAAAGGCCTTTTTTCTTGAGCCAGCTGGAACGGCTCTGCTCTTTGTATCAGAAGTTCTAAGTTATAACCAGAGAATGGGGGAGCACACTGGCATAGTAGTCAAAACACATATAGTAAAAAACAAGATG
>NW_004955434.1:98971-100723 GCF_000276665.1 Chinchilla lanigera | reverse complement strand
CCCATAGCAGCTCCAGCACTGAGGCAGGGACTGATTCATTTGTAGGTTCACGACTGGCACAGGTCACCTTCTTCTCCAAGATCTTGAGCTCTGTTGGGGATTTACTCAAAATGGACTAAGGATCTAAATGTAAGAGGTAAAACTATAAAACTTTTAGAAGAAAATGCAGAGGGAACTCTATGTACAATTAGATGTGAAACTTTTTTTCATATATTCAGACCATGACTGGTACTGATATCTCAGATAATAAAATCACAGGTAAGGGGAACTATTATATATAGATATATACATTTAATATCGAGGTTTAAAGGAAGAATATTCTGAAGCTTGACAATATGATGCTAAGTGAAATAAGGTAGTCACAAAACACCACACACTGTGTGCATACTTTTTCCAGCCTTTAAATCTGCCTTATGGTCTGTGCACTCTTCTTTCACCTTTGATATAGGACCTCTCAGACACTGCTGATGTCCCTAATTTTCTTCTGCTGCTTCTGTCTTCCACTTTTAAAAGTTCTAGTGTTTACTCATCCACATAATATGACTCAATAAATCAAATCTAAAGTCAGCTGACTAGCAACATTATTTCTATGCAACTTCAGTCCTCCTTTTCCCGAGAACTTAACATATTTACAGGTTCTGCGTATGGGGATACACAATAGGAATACCTTTAAGTACCATTATTCAGCCTACCAAGATTATAGATGACAGGTACTTAAGTCAATAGGGCAAGCCTTTAGATCCATGTAGAAAAACTGAAGTTAAAACATTGAAACTGTACTTCAGATTATGGTGTCATTAAATGACTAATTTGGCTACCAACTGCTACAACTCTTGGTCATCTTTATGTTAGCAGTCATTCAATGTACAGTCTAGCATGATTTTTAAAATTTCATATAAATTTACTAATAAAGTTTTGAAGCCACAATGATTCCAAAATATCCCTTTGCATTTTAAGAACAAGTATATATAATAATAAAATCCATATCTCTATGATGAAAACCTCAATTTTCTGCCATGAACATTTTCCAATTCTTATAGGCTTTGATGAAGAAAACAACAAGCTTATAAAAAAAAAGAGAAATATCACTCAGAAAGCAGTCCAAGAAAGGGAGAAGTGAGAAAGGGAGATTAGAACATATGTGCTTTGCTCTTCAGGTTAGGCCTGGCAAAGTCCTGGAAGGGGATATTTTGTACTTTTGCTGTGTCACGGACAAACCTTTCATTCCTAGCTTTTGTGCATAGTAGCCACGCTTTTTTCAACCATAATTTATAAAGCAAAGTGGTAGATGCTAATGTTGCATATAATAAGGTTGTGGCAGGAAGAAGACATAAGGACATATAATTTCAGTACAATAAAGAATTATATTAATTGAGATATCTATGGGTTAAGAGAGTGCTGAGAAAAGATATCTACCATGTCTTAGAGAAGGAAAAATAAAACAAAATCACAACAGGTTTATGAATAACTTTCTAGTAGGTCGATGCCTGGGCCGAGCATGCAAACATAAGGAAGTCTGTTTCAGGTTGTACAGAGAATGGAACAGCCATTCACAGCTCAGAGAGAAAACTAAGGAAAAAGACCGGAAATGGGAGGGAATCACTTGTGTTTCAAGCTCTAACCCCTGGAAAGCATGGACAGCACACACAGGTGATGGGAGGATTTGTTATCCACTATGTTAGTTTCTCTTTCACTCTAGGTAGGAGTGTCTACTGGGAGGAGAGAGAGAGGACCTTGCTGATCGTCTACTTC
>NW_004955434.1:81933-83347 GCF_000276665.1 Chinchilla lanigera | reverse complement strand
AGAATAAACTGCTGAAAAAACATATATAGAAGAAACCTTAGTCAGACAAGGAAAAAACAAAACAGACCTTATGTAAGTGAGAAGTGCTGGTAAAGAGATTTTGTGGGGTGAAACTGAACCAAGGAGACTGAGCTGCCCTCATGATGCAATCATCAGATTGTTGGGAGTTTCAGTAAATGGGCAAATATCAGTGAAATTTCTCAAGAGAGCCTCCGTGATTGAGGACATGAGTGACGTTTGCTGCTTTTATTGCCTTATGCAGTGCACTGTGACATTTGTCTCATCAAACCAGAATACATCAGAACAGAGAACTTAACCAGCTGAGCACTGCTGATGCAGACCATTGGTTTACAAACCTTCTTACAGAGCAGAGATTTCTTTTGCCAAACAACATCTTAACTTATCTTTAAAACCCAGAATATAAAACATGCTGAAACAAAAATAATAATGAGAAACAGATGCCTTATTGACGCTAGATTAAAGTAAGTGGAACTGTAGAATGGATAAATGATGAAGACCCTTTGGGAAAGCATGCCTTCCATGACTGCTCAAAAAGTTCTTGTGCTGTCCATTTCTCTTATCTGATTTAGAAGAAAAACAAAGAATTACTGTGAAATTACCCATAGTCATAGAGTTTGTGAATGGTGAACCAGAGTTCTGAGCTTCCCACCTGAATCTCCTCATGTACATCTTATTTTATCTTCAGAATATACATATAATGAGATATTTAAATGATCGACAGATGGCCTATATATTCTAATACAAATTCAAATTCAATTTACAGTGTAAAAAGAATAAAAATACCTTAGCCATGTATTCTTGGTCATTCCCCCGGATCACAAAAATGTTTTGTTTATTTTTAATATTCTTAGTATGGATGCTATTCAATTTATTTTGAACAAACACACTGTGAATGTATTGTAATTCAAAAATGTTAATCACCTGAGCTACTCAGCATCGTAGGTTAGCCATATAATACAATGGAGTAGGTATCAGGGCATTCTCCTGCTGATCACATAGCACCATGGCTCATTGCTCAGCACTGACGGAGACTATCTGACCAAAGGTAACATTGTAAGTATTGTCTTATGATGTTTATTAAATATATATTTCTTTTATAAATGGAGTCATCACAATTTGGAGACTCTCGGTACAATAATGTGTTCCTTGGAAAGGACAATCAGCAAAATCATACAAGACAAAAATCATGCTTTAACACAGGCGTTTTCTTATGCTTTTCACCACTATCCTGACTGTGATGTCTATTCTATAGAACAGTTGATTACGAGAATGAAATCGTCACATATTTCATTTCTTTATGGGCCAAGTGGTCTAAATCCCTTATTAGCCTCTCACTGAAGCACCTAATATCTTTCAAATGCTAAGAGGAAGGATATGTTGATAGACTGATATC
>NW_004955434.1:74858-77224 GCF_000276665.1 Chinchilla lanigera | reverse complement strand
AATGCTTATAGGAAAAGTTCTAAATATTTTGAAATATGAAAAATTGCTTACTCAGAATCATGAAATAATGGGTGACTTTATTATTTTTTTTTAAACTTTTTGGAATGTGATTTAAATTTAAAAAGGAAAAAAGAGATTCCCTGTTTGGAAAATCAGCTCAGTTTGGTATGCCTCAGAATGTGACATATATCATAGAATGATATCATAGAATGTGATATATATCTAAAGATAAATGTTATAAGCTTGACAATATGTTCTTATAGACCATATATTGAAAAAAAAATATATACATGCATGTCTTGCAGCCAGGTAATGGTGTATTAAAACCTCAAAAAACTATGAGTCAAAATAAATTTCTCCTCCTTTAAATTGTGGATGTTGAGCATTTTGTTCCAGCAAGGAGGAACTACCTAAGACAACAACAGTCTAATATATAACCACAGGTAAGACAAGCAGACATACCCTTCCCCTCACTGCATTTTCTGTTGTTTCTGTCCCAAGAAGCTAAATTATAACAAATTCAGATCTGCCTCCTCTTTCAAATCCTCTGCACTAAACATTTCACTCTTCTTATCGCTACAACCTGGGAAAGCATTCTTCCCCTTTCTCTTTGATTACTTAATCAAATGTGCAAGTTCGTTGGATAACTTCCAGTAACTCCTTTCTCTACTTGCCTGTACTTCCATCACCTGTTCCTTTCATTTTATAATGAAGAGATAGAGAATGACAGCCCGTACAAATATTGAATTATACCATGTCAAACCTAAGTTATAAGGCTGATAGAGCTATGGTAAGGCTGATAAAACTGAAAGAAATTTGAGTGACAGAACTACACACTCTCCTCTGAGAAAAACTAAGCTCCAAGGAGCAGTGCTCAAGTTTTACTTAGAAATTTAGTAAGAAAATTGAGACTAGAAAATTAAAATTCTGTATCCTAAACCCAGTCAATAAAATAATATCCCCAATATGACTAGCAGAGTGGTTGACTCACAGTCATGGTAATAATGCTTTTTCTACTATACAATACCAACACAATTCATTTTCTGGAGTTTGTACAATTTTTACTGTGCCTTAAGGCCATAGAGAAGAATAAAAGCAGACTTTTCCTTCAGAAGGGTAATAATAATAGGAAACATTGATTGCACATGTAATGCATGAAATGTGCTGTCAAAGAATTTAACACATGATACATCATGCAGTTCTCACCACATCCTTTCTGGTTTCTTTTTGTAGAGGGAATCAAACTCACGACTTCACACTTGCTAGGCATGCGCTCTTCCACTGAGCTGTATCCCTGGCACCTTACCGCATTCTTAAGAGCTGTGTATTACTAGCTTTGCTTCTCTTGAAGTAATCAATACAGATTTAGGAATATTGTAAACTATACAACTAGTTAGTGGAAGAATCATGATTCAGTGGGTTCTGAACTTAGGGACATCAAATGCTATGAAGTATTAATGTTTAATATAAAAGAATGTAACTTTTAAAAAAATTATCCATGGGGCATCATTTTAAGCTCGATGTATCACTTAACATTGACCTGATTTTTCTCTTTTGGTCTAATGTCACAAAATGTATTGCTTCAGAGATCTATGTATGAGAATTATATTGAAAGAGCAGACTATTTCTAATTTAAAAACTTAAATAAAATGAATAAAGAAGAAATACAAAATAAAAGATTGAAGGAAGAAGAAAAAGTAGGAACATTAAAAGTTCTCAAGAAAGGAGATAGTGAGCTTGAGTTTACTCTAATTTCAGGCACTGCAGCCTACTTCCCCATAGGTGGTGGTAAGGTGTATATATCTATAGTATACTCTGGTGTCTACAAGGCTGACTTGGTCACCTTCCTCCTACTTCCAAAAACAAAACAGAGCACCTCACAGCTACAGGAAACTAACCAATGGTTGATTAGTTCAATGATGCTTGCTTTAAAATAAATTATACTTTTAGCCATATTATGAGGAAAAGAGATTCTGAAATGCTCGCTTTGTGATGAAATGTGAGAAAGGCAACATAAACTGAAATACTTTTTGCAACACATTTCTTATGAATTTTTATGTTTATTTATTTTTCCAGCATTCATACATAGAAGATATTTCCCATGGCAGCTCAGTAAATTGTAAAAGTAGTTTTAGAAATTCTGGACTCCATATAATAAATGTAATATAAAAAGATACTTGCAGACACTTATTTCCCTATATTCTCAGATTAAATTTAATTTAATATGATTATGATTTTAATCTAATATGATTATGATTAAGGACACATTGATGGGGTAGTTCTAAACACTCAATCAAATAATTCATAGTTTTACACACCCAGGAAACTAAACTAAAAATTACACACCTATTATCCAGAAATTTTTT
>NW_004955434.1:72425-74203 GCF_000276665.1 Chinchilla lanigera | reverse complement strand
GTTTTCATAATAGACCCAAACTGGAAACTGTGAAGTGGCTTTTGTCAGCAGAGTAATTTCATAAATTCTGGTATATTCTCCTAAAGGACTAATTTGCTGCAATGAGAGTGAATGGAATTCATCTGGGTTCATTATGGAAAAATCCTGCAGAATCGTGGATCAGTCTTGCAAATGCAGTGTGATATAAAAGAAATTGGCAAAAAGAATATATGTTATTTCATTCCCTTTGCAAACATTGCAGACATTTTCAAATGTACATTCCATTTACATGTATGTTTTGTCAGTGTGGCTTGTGTCTAAAACTTCTACAAACACTCATGCAGTCATAGGTAGGGCTTTTTCAGAAGTGGTTGGATCTAGAGTGTGTGATGCTGGGATTAAGGGTGTGTGATTACTAAATCAGTCCACCTATTCGTTTGGCATGGCCCTAATCCCAGAAGACTAGATAGAGAGAAAAAGGGGCAGCAAGAAGCTTCTAAGAAGCTTCTAAGCTTCTAATGCTTGCTTTGATACCTTCTGTCTGCCATGAACTCTTCTCTACATTGCCTTTCTGTCATGCGACTATGCGTTGGAGCCAACCCATTATGGATTGCAACCTCTACAAACTGTGAGCCAAATAAACCTTTCCTCCCTTAACCTTGGGCATCACATGTTTGTCTCAGTAACAACAATTAAGTAAGATAGAATTTGATACAAGAAAAGTAGGGTCATTGCTATGACTATGTGACCATGTGGTTCAGGAGCCTTTGGGACTGACTTGTGGGAAGAGTTTGGAAAGGTTCATAAATGTCTGGTGAAAAAGTAAAGCTGGAATGCCTGAGGTGGCACTTAATGGGAAATTCTGGTCAGAGCTCAGGAGATCAGAATACTGATAGAAATCCTGCTGGTAAAGTCCAAGCTTGGAGGTTTCTGCTGGGAAGAAGAACCATATTGGCTGTTGGACTCCAAACAGTGTGTTATACCTTGGCAGAAAGTTTGCCTGCATATTGTTCATGTCCAAAGTCTTTGCCTGACACTGAAATTAAGGGTGGCAGACTAATTTCTTGTGTAGAAAAAATTTCAAAGCAGGCTAGTGTTTAAGTGATGACACGAATACTGTTAGGGGCTTTTAGTCAGATTATGTTGAGAATCAGGAGCAAAGAGCTCAGCAGAATAATTTAAAGCCTTTTTTAGTTTTTCCAGAAAGGAAGCTTCAGTAAAGTTCTAGCCTACAAAGATGAAACAGAAGAGAAATTTGTCACTGAAAATCTAGCAAGTAAAAGCCAAATCTTTCAAAAGAGGGAAATAAAAAAGATGGCTTGCGATCACAGAAAAAAAAAAAAAAACAGCAGGACTTCACCCTATGCAGTCTCAAAATTGCAAAAGTGAAAGACCTTGCTGTGAGACAAGAACCCTAGAGAACCACATTTCAGAATGGCAGCAGCCTAGAGAAATTGTTCCTTGAGATTTATTTGGTTCATAGGCACTCAACCCCTACAGCCAAGAGATTAGGAAGCCTAGCTACTGCTTCAGCTGGCAGCAGATTTGGCATCATCTATGTGGTGTTGGTTTTAGGTATACACAGAATGCAAGAATTGTGGGGTCAGGAAGTTTTCCATCCAAATTTCAGAAGAAGGCCTGGGAGGCCAGGCAATATGCTCCTGAGAAGTCAGTGTGTGAAGCTGTGAGTGTGAAACTAAAGGTGCAGTGAACACCCCAGAAGTTCAGAGAAGCCAGGAACATGGGTTGTCTGAAGAAAACTACTAGGAGGGAGCAGAGTTGGCCTAAGAGAGAAGCTA
>NW_004955434.1:58934-71970 GCF_000276665.1 Chinchilla lanigera | reverse complement strand
GAATGAAGAATGTGTGATGCTGAGATTAACAGTGTATGATTACTAAATCAGTCCACTGATTGGTTTGGCACTGCCCTAATCCCAGTAACCTAGATAGAGCATAAAAAGGGAAGAAAGGGGTGCCTAAGGGGCAAGCAGCTAGACATGAACCTCAGGGAAACACTTCCCTGACTCACCCAAGAACACCCAGTAGTGGCTCCACCAACCTCTTAGGAGAACACAAATCCAATCAAGTTTTCATTGCACTCTAAACAACATGAGTTATTTCTACATTTTGATTATTATAAAGCAGAAAACTGCAATGTGTAGTACATGACTATTGAATCTGTGTGAGAGCTTCTCTAATAGCAAGTGCATTTTAAAGGTTATTCAAAACTTCCAAATTGGGGCCAGGGATATAGCTCAGTGTGATAAGTCCCTGCCTGGCAAGAGCAAGGTCCTGAGTTTGATTCCCAATACCAAAAAACCCCCTAAAAATACAAAAAACCCTTCTAAATGGCAGTTCATATGGGCTTACCCTTTATGTAAGCATTAAGACTGAATGTGAGTTCTTATTTTTCCAAATATTCATCACCTACTTGTAATTATTTCCAATCTATTATGAGTAAAATGGTATTTTAGTTTCCTTAAATATATACGTGATTATCATAGTTTTTTATAGTCAATAAAACATAGAGTGGGTGTGTCATAAAGAAAAGAAATTTACTTTGGCTAATTCTTCTGGTCCTACGTTGAGAGGTCTCTTCTGGGCATGACCTTCTTGGTAGTAGAGAGTGCATCACATCAGAAGAGCTAGGAATCTGGACAACCTATCTAACTGGTTTTTATAGGAGGCTCATTCTCTGGATAACCTGTATTCCATTACTTGCGTGAATAGATTGATCCATTCATGAGGACAGAGCCTTATTCATTTAATAAAGGCCTTATCTGGTCTTACCTCTTATTATCTCATAGTTTAAAGAAAATTTCAATATGAGTGTAAGAGGGGGAAAAACTGTATTCAAACCAAAGTAGTTTTTTATTGTTATTGACATGGGTACTTTTTCATGCTCATTGATTATTCATATTTATCATTTTTGTGAACTTTTTCCAATTATTTAAGAGGGTGATGATTACATTTAATTAATTTGAATAAGTGATCTTTAGTTCTCAATACCACTTGCTGTTTGCTATATGTATTGCAAATAGCTTTTGCCAATCCCTGTGACTTGTTTTCAAATTTATTACATTTTTGTTGCACAGAAATTATGTTTTAATATATTAAATCAATTTATTATTTTCCTATATATTGCTTTTTCTATATCTTGTTTAGGAAATCTTTGTTTATCTCTACAAACATATAGTGTTCTAAGTATTTAAAAGATTGAATTCTCTCATTAAAGTCTTTGATCTACAAGAAATCAACTTCTGAATATTATAATTTGGGGACATAATTTCACTACTTTTGTAAATAGCCACTTTGCCTAGATCTTAATTATGTATTTTCCCCCTAGATTACTGGTGTCAAGGGGGTGGGAGAAAGGACAATGAATCAATGTTCTAGGCTTTCATTCTTATTTCAGCTAAAAACATCACTGTCTTATTTGCTTTTTCTTTTTCTTTTTTTTGTCTTTTTGAGACAGGGTCTCACTATGCTGTTCAGGCTGGCCTTGAGCTCACTTTGTAAGCCCAGGCTGGCCTTGAACTCACAACCATCCTTCTGCCTCAGCCTCCGGAGTGCTGGGATTACAGGCATGCACCACCAGGCCTGGCTCACCACTGTTATATTAATGCATGTTTTTAGTCCATAATGTTTACATTCCTTCTAGGGAATTGTACATACACATAATGCATCTTAATTCCATTTGAATCCCCTCCCCCATCCATCTCTTGATCACCTTCCTTTTATTTCATATATTTTTATGATACCTAACTTTGACATTCTTTATGTAGACCTGGTACAGGTACCTAATTCTTATTCTTTTTTTTTCCCTCCCTTCTACCTCGCGTCTCTGATCCCCTTCTCCTTTGAGAAAGATCTGCCTACTTTCTCCCATCTATCTTTTATTTTGTTCTTTATTTTTACTTTGGGTTTCTCATATAAAAGAAACTGTGTGGTATTTAAGCTTGTTTGTCTTATTTATTTCACTGAATATTATGGTCTCAAAGTGCATCAATTTTCTTACATATGACTCAAGTTTATCTTTCTTCATGGCAGAACAGTAATCTATTGTATGTAAATACCACATTCTCTTTAACCATTCCTCTGTTCATGAACATGTAGGCAGCTTCCAAAATTTAGCCATTATGAATATACTGCAATAGACATGGATATACACATAACACTAATATAGTATCTTTAACTTTTTCTGAAGATACCTCAAAGGAAAATGGCTGGGACAAATGGAATTTCTAGTTTTACTTTTTTTTCTTTTTTTTTTTTGATTTTTCTCCGGTACCAGGAACCGAACTCACGACTTTGCGCTTGCCAGGCAGGCGCTTTTGCCGCTGAGCTAAATCCCCAGCCCCGAGTTTTACTTTTTTGAGGAATCCCCATACTGATTTCTGCAGTGATTGTTCTAATTTACATTCCCACCAGGAGTGTAAACAGATACTTTTCCCCCCACAGCCTTACCAACATTTGTTATTATTTGATTTCTTGATGATAGCCATTCTTTCTGGGGTAAGATGGAATCTCAGCACTGTTTTAAAACACATTTCTCAGAGGTGATGTGCTTTTCTTCATTTATTTATTGGTCATTTGTACTTTTTCTATAAACTATCAATTCATTTGACTTGTGCACTTTTTGATCCAGTTTTTTATTTTAGGGATCTAATTTTTTGAGTTCTTTATGCGTTCTAAACATTTCTTCTCTCTCTGAGATATAGCTGGAAAAAACTTTTCCTATTCTAGGGGCTGCCTTTTAACTCTATTATTGACTGATTTTTTTGCTGTGCTTAAACTTTTTAATTTGATATGATCCCGTTTGTTGATAATGGAACCAGTTTCTGTGCAACCTGAGGTCTGCTCAGAAAATTCTTGCCTGTACCTATGACTTCAAGAGTTTTACCTATTTTGTCTTCTAGCAAGTTAAGGGTTTCCATTTTAACATTTATTTCTTTAATCCATTTTGATTTTAGTTTTGTAAATGATGAGAAATATGGATCCAGATTCACTCTTCTGCATATGGATAGGCAGCTTTCCCAACACCATTTATTAACATGGTTGTTCTACTGTCTTCTATTTCTTTGCTGAAAGAAACTGTCAATGAGTCCTTGGTTGATCAATATTGCATATCTCTATCTGTTTTCATGAGAAACCATTTTGAAGATATCAATATGTAATACAACAAGCATTGTTAATTTCCTACCACTTTGTTTGTAACTCCATATTGTCTCTACTGTTCTTTTGCTATTTTGTAAAATGTTGTCTGTTAATGTTTTCCTCCTTTTATTTTTAAAATAAAGAAAAAGAAGGTATCCTTCCTCTAGAATAGGTTTTTGGCCTCTTTATCAAAGATCAAAGAATTCAATGTGCTTGGGATTTTTTCTGCATCCACTATACTGTTCCACTGATCCTCAGGTTGTTTTTTGCAAGTATCACGCTGTCTGTATCACAGTAGCCTTGTAGTATAACCTCATGTCCAAGATTCTGATGTCTCTCACTTTGCTCTTTTTTCTTTTACCCAGGATTGCTTTTGCCATTCTGGGTCTCTTTTAGTTCCATATGAATTTTAGTGTTGTTTTCTCTAGTTCTGTGTAGAAGTTGTTGGATTTTTGGATAGGGCTGCATTAAATCTGCATATCAGTTTTACTATATTGGTTCTGCCTATTTTAAAACAGGGTATAACTTACCATTTCTGATGTCTTTTTCTATTTCCTTTTTGAGGACACTGTATTTTTGTTGCAGAAGTCTTAATTTCCTTAGTTAAATTAATCTCAAAGTCTTTAATTTGAGATTAAATTAATTAGTTAAATTAATCTCAAAGTCAAGGAATTTTATTATTAATTTTTCTTTCTGTTATTGTGAATTGTATTTTTTCCTAATTTCTCACCAGCTTAATGTATCGAGACAATGAAATTTTCTTTGAAGTAAGGTAGGTAATATTGAAACCACTGTCAACATAACTATACAAGCTCTGATTTGAATTTAATACAGATTCTAATTTTGCGTTAAACTCTTAGCCGTAGAGTGATCTGAAATGAATTACTTAATCTTTCTAAGCCTCTTTTTCTGTGAAAAATTACTAAAATTATCTATTCAGCAGTCTTAAATTGATAATTTAGAAACATCCATTCCAATGCTTGATACACAGAAGATGTTCCAGTACTTTCAGGAATTTTATTTTGTCAGTGAGATGAGACAGCAATAGCTCGAGTGAACTAGAACAAATGCGAATGAGAATCCCAAGTTTATTAAGTGAAAAACATGCATGACTGTTGAAATTGTAGGACCAGCTTTCTCCCACCTCCGGGTCTTTTGGGAACTTCTAGGTTGGAAAGTGAAGGTTCAGGAGGTATATCTGGGGCAAGGAAAGAGATATATACACACACCTCTCAGGGCTTAGGGAAGGCAGGCTTGCTTCTGGTTCTGCCAGCCCCAAGCTGTTCACTGGCTGGAGTGGATAGTTCTAATGGAAATTGTTGGGAGTGGGGAAATTGTGTCTATCCATAGAGATCAAAGAGAGCAGGGAACTGGCCTAGAATGAGAATTTGGGAAGTCTAGATTTGGTAGGTAATAGGATGAAATTTCTTTCTTTTACTTTTTTTCCCCAGTGTCATCTCTTTCAACAGTTTTAAATCTTCAAATAAGTTTTCAAAATTACAGCTAAATTTCAGTTATTTCATGGAAAAATAGACAAATCTCACTACTTATCCTTAGGTGTAAATGATATAGGTAGACATTAGTGACACTTTTTTTCCCCCTTAGGGCAGAAGTGACAAATGCCATTAGACAACAAATGTTTCTGAGAGCCTCAGTAGTACAGTGAGCAGCCAATGCATTTGTGTTGGGAAAGTATAGAAGTCAGAGTGGGAGAAATAATGATGTTTTGAAAAACACTTAGGATGTTAACCTTGAGGTCCTTCCTGAATACCCAAGACACATTCTGACTATGACCCACCTTGAGAAAGACATTGGGCATTAATTTCAATAAAAATGTGAACCTGATTACATAAAAATGAGTCAAGAAAAAATAATTAAGGGATTATTTGATAAAAGCCTGTATTGTACAAATTACATGAGCATGAAAAGACTGAACAAATATTTAGGCTGAGGTGCATACTAGAAAGGGAGATTTTATGGGAAAAGTATTGATACTAGAAGTATTACATATAGCAGAAATTTCCACCATTTACTCTTGTTAAAGCTTTTCCTGCTCCTCTGGTAAATACATTCATTGAATCATTAATTCCTTCCATTACACACTGAACAATCAATCCAGCATTATTGGGGATGTCATTAGCTCTATAATTATTAGGCTGTAAAATCTAGAGATGAATGACTTAAATTCACAGTATTGAATGTCTACTACATGCCTGAAATAGCACAAGACATTTGGCATATAATAAGAAGAAAATCAGATTTTGCCCCCGCATTGGTGTAACTTGCAATGTAGTATAGGAGACTATACATTAAAATAATAAATGAAACAAGATGCAGTAGTTCTTCCCCATAATCCCCACTACTCAGAAGGCCAAAGCAGGATTGCACTTCTGAGTCCAGTCTCAGCAATTTAGCAAGAGTCTGTCTCCAAGTAAAAACAAAAACATAAAGTCTTTAAGATGTAACTCAGTGGTAGAGTACTTGTCTAGCCTGTGTGAGGCCCTAAGTTTAGTCTTCTGAACCACCCTGCAATTAAATGAAATAAATAAAATGATAAATGAAGCCAGTGCAGTATTGGGGTGGAAATGGAGGATGTTATATACTATAGCCCAGACCAGGGCCAAATAGAAGTATGTGTCACTGAAAATTCTGGAAGAGAAAACTATGTCTAATAGATGAATTTTTAAAACATCAGAACTCAGAAAAATATTACTATGAGCCATTGAAATGGACATTTGAAACCTGGCCATCTCACTTATTTGTAAAATATATTCTGTGCCATGCCTCCTTACACAGAGAGGGCAGAGCAAGGCAGCGGATTGCATGTATGCTTGTAAAGTTTACTCTTGGTGGGGCTTGACAGACATGCTGAATTCAGGTAAACAGTTCCTGGTAAACAATTTAGAAGGATAGAAAACACACACTGCCTTATGACTTTTATTTAGTTTGACTCTCCTAGTATCAGAAATCTGCATCCTGCCTTTCATGCTTATGTAAAAAAAAAAATTGATGTACACCTACAAGCATTTGCTTTTATAGCATGTTAAGCCATAAAACAATGTCCTGTAGCAATTGCTGATTTAAGGTTTATATAGCACAGTGCTTTTTTGTTTTTCAACATGATTTGTGGATTTCCAGGGTAGATCCTCTGTGAATATGAAATATCAGTTCTGGATCCACACATCTGATGTCATAAACTCATCTGGAGTCTTGGATACATATGTGTATTTTCCAGCATAATTAATAATTATGTTGATAGGAAACTCTTCAAAGACCTCTCTACCTCTCTTAAAATTGGTTCTGATTTCTTCTTACTTTATGAGAGTTGATATCACATCTGAGCTATATGTTTAATTAGGAAGAAATTAGAAAATTGTGACAGGAAATTGCCTTGGTCTTTTGGAAGTAGAGTACAAGTTTTATCTTTTAAGAAACACTTGGGGTCAGGCATGTCCTGTTCCCACCTGCAAAGATGGAGTGAATTTTTCCAAATGGTCTTTGTCTTCACAGATGTGCAAAGAACACACAGGAGCCATAGCTACTAGAAAGGCTGAGAGATAAAGAAGTCCCCATATCCTTTTATGTAGCATGAATATTTCATTCCTGCAATTTTGCCTTCATACTTCATATAATGGCTTTAAGGACTTCACTGGTCTTGTCTTACCTCCTAATGTGTGTATACATAATAACCAGTCTGCCATCAAAATGAGTTATATGAATAGTTTGCACTTTATTAAAGTATTTAGGTTAATAAACTTCTTGACATAATATTTTGCTATACTGTGTTGCTTTTGCATACATTTCATAAAATATTTCACAATAAGTAAATATATATTTTAAAAATTAACTTCATTTCACATATAACATGACTAAAGAAAGTTATTCTTATTTCGCTTTTGTACTTTTTTTTCCTAGTTTTTACTCATGTTTCCCTAGTTTTACCCATGTTTATCCTAGTTCTTACCCATGTTTCTAAAAATACATAAAATACAAACATGAAGTGTACAAAAATTCCAATAGTGTATTATTAAATTATGCTCTAGGATCACAGTAAATGAATAAATTTTATAGTATATGTAAAAATTTAAAATAGATTTGCCTACTTCACAAAAGTGTGGTTAGAAGAATAAATTATTTCAAAAAACATGATAAAAGATGTCAAGATTAATGTAGTGTTCTAGTCAACATTGTTATTGTTGGACATACAGATATGAAAAGTTTCTTATGAAAAATTATGAAACTAATTTTCTCTCTTTTTGATAATCTCACAGGGATAATTTCAAAAGCTTTTACAGAACAACACAAGCAACTTAATTTGTTTATTTGCTTATGTTGAATTTGTTTACATTTGAGAAAAGTAAGTACTGACATCAGTTCTCTAAGTTCTGACATTAATTCTCAATGTCCCTAACATGCTTAACTCTCTTATTCCATTGCCACACCCTGGCCAGTGTCATTGATACCACGGAGAGGCACACTTCTCTAACATCTTCTCCCAGCTGAGTTAGTCCTCATATGGGATCTTATCTCACCACAGATCCCAAGTCCTATGTAAAACAGTACCCCTTTAAAACTGCAATCTAAAATACTTATTTTTTAATTGTTCATTTTAAATTCATTTATATAAATTAGCTCACTAAGAAATTCATTGAAGGAAACATATACTTAGTGTTAGCACTATATTTTTAAGTTTTTTTTATAATATCAATTTCTACTTTCTCCTCATAAAATATAATTATGGACAGGATTTTGTCCCCTCAAAGTTTATGTAGTGAATTCCTAAACCACAGCACCTAAGAATGTGACTGTATTATATGTGGAGCTAAGGTTTTAGGCTACTAAAAGGTTGAGACTTTTAATCCAATAGTATTAGAAGCAGGAAGGCCACTGAGGAAGTGTGCACATGACAAAGGACACATGGGGATGTGGTGAGAAGGCAAGGAGAGGCCTCAGGAGAAACTGCCTTGCTATAAACTTAATCTTGGATGGACATCCAGCCTCCAGACCTGTGAAACAATAAATTCATGTTGCTTAAACCATCTACCTAGTCTAGGTATTTTGCTATTGGGGCAATTCTATCAAAGTGATACATCATATGTATATTTAGTAGGTACGAAAAGAGATCCATAATTGTAAAAATAATAATTTGTCTTCAATTTAAATTTTTAATAACATAGAAAATGTAAGAGGCAATACAAAAATGGATTTGGATGAAATCCTTTCTCATAACATTATCCCTACTTGTCCAAATCTAGCCCAGTTCATTGATGTTTTCTCTGCTGTGCTGGGCCTCCCAGCTGCCATTTCTGGCTCTTGGATCACCTGTGTCCTACATCACTGAAAATAAATATATTTCAAATAAAAATCTTATTCTTTGAGCTGCCTGGGAGTGGGGAGACTCTACCCCCTTCCCCTACCATTGCGGGAGTGATGTTGACTCTCAGTGAACCTCAGGAGCTTCTGTGAGCTGCCTGGGATATGGGAGACTACACACTCCCCCACTGTGACACGTAGCCTTGATGAAGCTCAGGGGCTTTGGTAGCTTTGGTATGGAGGAACTCAGATGCCTGGCCAGCACTCTTGCACTGCAGGTGGGGCATCAGGTGTGGGAAGCTCCCGGGACACAGTGACAGGCTTGTCAAGAGGAACTCAGGGTTGAACCTCCCTAACAAGGGGAAATATCTTGCACACAGACTTGTACTTTAATATCAATTCTGTTATATAACTATAAGCTTTGCTGATGTGGTCTAAGGTACAAAATCAATAGTTACTACATTTGGTCAGTTTCTAAGTTGTGCTTATTGCTACTTGTGCTACTGTGGCTGGGATGTCATATCTGTTGTAATGAATTGTTTTTCATTGTGTACCTATATTGGGAAATTCTGGGAGGGTGGCCTCACTACAGCCCTGCACCAAAGAACAGGGGACTGAGCTGGACAGAGATCAACATCCCACTCTCAATTGAGTGGGAGGGTGAGATCTTGGGACAGACACAAGCCAAGAGTCTCCTGCACATGGAAGTTATCACTGAAGTACAGACTGTTCTTGGAGAGGCCTTGATATTAGTGATATAGCTACCTACTACCATATCTCATAAGGATTACTACAGAAAGGATAATAAATTTTTTTGAAATAGAAAATGACAAGATAAAGGAGCAAAATGCATTCTCAGACCTTCAGCCCACCCAGAACAACTCCAGGAGACATAGATATAGAAGAACCTGGATGTAACACACCTGAAATTCCTGAAATGATAGCAAATGAAGTAAAGAATCAACTCCATCAGGCTATAGAAGAGATCAGATCAGAAATAATACCTCAAGAAAATAGAGAAGACAACAATAATGAAAGAATTGTTCAGCATATCTAAAGAAGACATAGATTTTTGAAAAGAAGAGCACAGAAAAATGATGGAAATCTTAAACAAACAATATGGGAAAGATTTCAAATGCATGAGCAGATTCAAACAGATATCCAGGAAATTAAAAATTCCATTGAACGCTGGCAAAACCGTTTGAATGAGACTGAAGATAGACTTTCAGGCCTTGAGGACAGCTCTGTATCTAGTGATTACAAAAGGATAGATCTGTCACAAATAACAAAGAACCAGGATATAGCAATTCAACAACAGCAGGATGATGAAAAGAAAAACAATATAGTACTGATAGGTGTAAACAAAAAGTAGGAGTCAACACAGATGACATAAAAAAGACTATTTGCAAAAGTAATAGCAGAAAATTTCCCAAGTATGGGAAAGGAATCTGACATACAGCAAGGGAGTCGTATAGAACTCCAATTAGCCATAATCAAAATATATCTACACCCAAACATATAATCAAGATGCCAAAAATTCAGCACAAGAACAGAATATTAAAAACTGTTAGAGAAAAGAAACAGATGACCTATAAAAGAAAGCCCATAAGAATCAGGGCAGACTTCTAAACACAAACCCTCAAGTCAAGAAGAGCTTGGAGTGAAGTATTTCAGGTCCTGAAAGAAAAACACTTCCAACTTAGATTGGTGTACCCTATAAAACTGTCTTTCAAATTTACTGGAGAAATAAGATACTTCCATGACAAAGAAAAAGTGAAGAAATTCATTATCACCAAGCTAACCCTACAAAGAATACTGAAAGATATTCTAGAAAGACATAAAAATGGCCACAATTCCAAGAAAAACAATACAAAGATCTAATTATTAAAACAGAAACACTAAATCTACTGCAAGAGAAAGTAGGTAGAAATCTTGGAGATGTAGGGATAGTCAGAGAGTTCTTGAACTAAAACCAAACAGCATGGGAAATTGTTCAAAGAATCAACCACTGGGATTTCATCTTGTTGAAAAGTTTCTGCACATCAAAAGAAATCACCAACAGAGTGAAAAGTAAACCCATGATTTGGGAAAAAATTTTAACTTACTGTCCCTCACACAGAAGACTTCTATCTGAACACATAAAGCATAAAAAAAAATCAGGGCCCCCAAATTCAAAGACCCAATCAAAAAATGGGCATCTGAGATGAATACACACTTTTCAGATGAGGAAATACAAATGCAAATAAATATATGAAAAAATGTTCAGCATCATTGGTCATTCGAGAATTGCAAATTAAAACAACACTGAGATTCCATCTCACCCCAGAAAGAATGTCTATCATCAAAAATCAAGCAAAACAAATGCTGGTGAGGATGTGGGCAAATAGGAACACTTCTCCACTGTTGGTGGGAGTGTAGATAGGTACAACCACTGTGGAAATTAGTGTGGAGATTGTTCAAATGTCTAGGACTGGAGGTCTCATTCAACCCAGCTATTCCCCTTCTAGGTATTTTCCTAGAAGAATTGAAAACATCATACCACAGAAATAAATGTGTACCCATTATTTATAGCAGCACAATTATGGATTCAACTAGAGAACATACTTATAAGTGAAATAAATCAGACCCATATGTGTAAACATTGTATTGTATTCCCAGTGTAAGAAACTAAAAGAATGAACAAAACCTGAAAGGTACAATACAGTGATCCCTCACCTTTCAGGGGAGTTATGTTCCTTAGACCCCAGCAATAGGCGAAAATCTGCACAGTAGCAGCATTATATTTATTTTATTATTTATATATATTTTAAGGCTGTATAAACCCTTTCCACATTCTTTAAACCTTTCCCACTCTCTTTTTAACCTTTCCCACACTCTTATAAACACTTCAAATGCTTTTAAACACTTTCTACACTCTTAATCCTACATAATTTTAACAACATGTAAAATTCTATATGGGTACTCACCAGTGAAGTATACCACAATTTGAATGATGAAGATCACGAATTATGTATCTGTGCAGTACTGATGGTGATGAAGGTGATGATGAGGAGATGAATGTACTGCACAGCCAAGAAGAGCATGGGTTTTTTGACTTATAAATAAGCCCTGGCTTTATCATAAAGCCTGCAGCTTTCCCACACAGAATGAGTTATTTGACCATCTTGGGCCTTAAAACCAGGGGTTTTGGCTTCATCTTTCATAATAAAAGTGCAAGATGGCATCCTGTCTCTTCCATGTTAAAAACTTATTCAGGCTTATAGCCCCCTTCCTCAATGATGGATTTAAACATGTCATTCATGTACTCCTCAGCTCCAGCTTTATCTGCAGAGGCAGTTTCTCTATGCAGAGAAATGCTCTTAAGTCTAAACTGTCTCTGAAATTTGTCAAACCTGCCCTTGCTGGTACTGAATGGGGTTGGTCTGGTGGGAGAAGTACTTGTTGGTCCTGCTTCTGAGTCATCATCCTCGTCTTCATCCTCATCACCATTGTGAATGTTCATACTTTCCACAAAACTATCATAAAGTTTCTTGGCCTTCATCTGTTTTTGTTTTTTTTTGTTTTTTTTTGTTTTTTCTCCGGTACCAGGAACCGAACTCACGACCTTGCGCTTGCCAGGCAGGCACTTTGCCGCTGAGCTAAATCCCCAGCCCCTCTTGGCCTTCATCTGGATGGTGTTGTTATACAGTGACATATTCTTCTTCTTGCAGTCATTTATCCACAGGACCAATGCAGACTCCATCCTCCCGATGACCTTATTGTGCGAAGTGATTTCCTTTTGCATTCTTGTTAAAAGTCACTGTTGCCATAGACTTAATAGTCTTCTCATCTTTCTTTATATAGCAAACAGAAGATTCATTGATCCCGTAATATTGGGCTATAGCTGTGTAGCTTTTGCCTGCCTTTAACATGTTGAGAAGTTCCACTTTTTCTTTGATGGTAAGCATTTTCCTCTGGCACTTAGTTTCACTTTAAGAAGCCTTAGAAGGAGTAGAACATTTGGGTGACACTGTAGGGCTTGAAATAAATTCAACCTTTTATGAAAATTTCACAATAATGTAGAGCAACACTACACACAGTGATCAGACATCGATGTGAAGTGGACAAGGAGAAATGCTGAACATAAGGACACAATACAGGAGAGCAAATAGAATGACACTATGGTCACTGATCCAATCAGTCTCCAGGATACAGAGCACAGGGATGTGGTTGGTAGCCTTCCATTCCATCAACCAATAGTATGCCATGTACAATCTCATGTTGGCAAACTTGCACAAGTGTTATTGGCATACTGCATGTCCATTGTATACAGTATGGTATTCATCTGCTCATGAAATAATACTGTATTTTATTTTGATGTAATATGGGTTTAATATATTTGAAATAACATTTTTAATATTTTTATATTGTTTTAAAAAT
>NW_004955434.1:56795-57948 GCF_000276665.1 Chinchilla lanigera | reverse complement strand
CATAATCTTCTCCCAGACACTGCTGATTCCTGATCCAATTCTCAATCAACACTTTCTCAACAGCACAAGTATTTAATTCCCCAATCTCACTTAGAAAGTTTTTGGATCTAAATAAATTGAGTAATTTCAAATAATTCTGCATAATGCAGACAAAAATAAAATCTCAGGAAGAATTTATTTAATCACAGTTGCCTTTACTCTAACTTCACAATGATTTTATTTTGCATCAAATATTTTGTTTGTTTGGAATATTTTATAATATACATGCATACATTTATATCTAGGTAGTCAAAGTATATAGAGTATAAGAACATATATATAGGTGTATATAACTATAAAGGCATTGTTCATATAGAAAAATGTAGTTATCATAAGAATTAAAGGCATTATAGTGAATTTTCACTAAAATGGCTTCTGTTTCATGAAGTGGTAAATTAAACACTTGAAAATTTATTTCAACTTTAATTATACTAAGTGAGATTTCTAAAATAATCCTATAAGAATATTCTAAGTTTGTGACAGAAATAAACAGTAACCAATATTCAATCTCCTTGGCTTTAATTAAATCAGTGAGAATGATGGACCGAGCCACATGTCCCACTCTGATGCAAACACTTCCAGAAGTGGGCTCCGCACATCGCCTGCTAGAGAAGCCAGGTGTCTAGAACGCTCTGACGGAGGGGTCACCCAGCTCCCAAATCACTGCTCACCTGGCTCTCTCTTGTACCTTTCTTTTTAATGCAGACACCATACTTGGCTCATCTGTGACAGCTAATCCAAGCAGGATTTCTAAACCATATGTCGGGGACCCACCTGCTTTAACAAAGAACCAAGGCTCTGTAGATATCACCTTTTCTAGCAGAAAAAAATGTAGTTTCTGTCTGTACCAGAGTTCTCAGAGCTGGAGGAGCGTAATTCATACACAGTTCTCCAATAAATTTCAGTTTGCTATCTTAATCTTTTGAAAATTATTAATTGCTGGTAAAATGTCACATAGAAATCTGAATTTCGAAGTTCTTCTGTTAACCAACAGAACTGAGAAGTCTGGGACCACACCCTGCTTGTCAGCAGTTCCCTGGACTGAGTTCAATGCTGCAGAGAACCCTGCCTTGCTGCTCAGCTTGCACTGTCCGCTCTTGGCATTTTCCTTTGC
>NW_004955434.1:55279-56355 GCF_000276665.1 Chinchilla lanigera | reverse complement strand
CACAATATGATATATATGAATAGGAATGTGGTCTCTGCCAGCTTATTGGACATAGGAAGCTGTGAGCAGGTGGAGAACCTGGTGTCCCTTAAACAGTGTACACATCTACATTTAGTTCTGCCTGTGTTGCCTGCTGAGCATGTCACAGTAAGCGATTGGTTTAGCCCAAGTGATGGTTTCTTCAATTCCAAACTGAGGATCATGACAGCACCACTGCAGAGTGTTATTATCAAGACTCAAGAGAGACTCTTTAAGGTTTTATGTCTGGCCCATAGACTGGGGGTACAAACATTAGTTCTGATCATTATTTTCACCATGACAATCAGCTCTGGTATCCTCTCTCCTACTGCAAACAGTGTCTTCATCTCAGCCCTCTCTTTTGCAGCAGGATATGCATGAGCTTCTAGCTTCATTTTATTCAACAACTATTTATTGAATGCTTATATTGTGCCAGGCAGCAATAAGGTAGAGAAAAAAGCAAAGAAAAAGAGAAAGAAAAAGAAAAATTCTTGTTTGGTGGCTTATACTCCAGTGTGGTGTTTCAGACTGGATTTCAACAATTAACTGGCCACGACCATGCAAAACTCATAATGTCCTTGGCCTACAAATCCTTAATGTGTCCTGCTATGATTTAGCTACATTAGTTCCCCAAAAATCCATGCACTGAAAACTTGAAGACCAGTGGAATGACGATGAGAGGTACATGAACTGCTAAAAGGGGGACCTAATAGGAGGTGATTATGTCATCATCTTCAGAAGAAATCAGTGCTCATCTTCTGGAAGTGAGTTAGTCTCACAAAGCTGAAATTATTTGTCTCATAGGCAAGTTATTGTGAAGCAAGGCCATCTCACATGTTTGGCTTCCTTCACACATCCCTGTGCTATTCACACATGCTCTCCACAATGCAATACCACGGCCACCTAGTGACAGAGCAGAAGTCTTTTACTAGAGGCTACACAGGGCTGCCTTATATTGGACTTTCAGCCCTGAAACTGTAAGCTAACTAACCTCTATGCTGCATAAAAATAGCCAGTCTTACAAGTGAAGTATAGGAACACAAAGCCATGTAAAATAA
>NW_004955434.1:52124-54634 GCF_000276665.1 Chinchilla lanigera | reverse complement strand
CTTTACTGTATAAAAGAAGCCCACAGAAAAGCACTGAACATTCTATGTTTTTAAAAAATTTAATTTTGTGATATAAAAACAGATCAAAGTATGAGAACTTTAGTTCTCTATATACATATTTAATTAAGCCCATCTACTTAATCTAGGCTGCTAGAATCCATCTGTGTGGTGCAGATTTTGGCATAAGCTTCAGTCAGCTTTCAAATACATATAAAGGGATCTTCTGTGTAATCTACTCGTACCACCATTGAGTTCCTTGATTTATTGCCCAGAAAAAGTCTAAGATCCTGAAAATGAAAACACATATATTAAGACCAAATTTTTTAAACAGTAGTTGTAACTTCTCACTCATTGGACATTTGGATAATCACTATTAAAATGAACAGAAAACATGATAATGAGGCTACTCATCACTTGAAGTCAAGTATGTGTGTACATGTTTCTTACCCAAATATGTACCATGAGTGGGACAGGAGAAAGAGGAAACATGGAATCATTTTAAAATTGCTGGCAATAGGAGCAGGTAGGGTGAAAGGTGCACAGTAAGGAACGAGAAGGAAAAAGAGGAAGAGATGGGCAGAGAGATGTTGCTTTCTTGTCAGCTTCAGATTTTCCCCAGCCAGAGTGCTATGGGCTCTCAGGAAGGTGCAGAAAGACAAACAAAACAAAACATAAAGGAAATTTGGGTCCAATTTCTCAGGTGAGTTTGGCACATTCTTTGGGAGTATTCAGTGATCAGATAGCTCTGCATTGCCACAGATGGAACAGTTAACTTCTGTATATCAAACTTCTAGGCATGGGTTGAGAAAACATTTCTGCCTTGGCCCAGGCACTTTTCCCCTACCTGGATAAACATCATTTTAGAGTACTGGGGATGGAACCCAGCATCTCCCACATTACAGGCAAGCACTCTGCCACAGGGATGCACCACCATCCCCAGCCTTATATGGCATTTCTGCACTATTGATGCATTTCCTGAGCATTGTCCATGTTTTTGACCATCTTTCTCTTAGGGTGTCTGCAACTTTTCTTCCTGTTCTAAGCCTTGGTGTTTTGGCTTGGCAAATATTTGAGGTTTCAAAATCATCTTTTAATGACAGTGCCCTAAAATGATCTTTGGTAGTCAGAACTTTTTCAATAGGGATAAAAGCAAGTCCCCAGTGGAAATGATAAACCTAATATACTTAATAGTAGCCTTAAGGCCCTGACCTGTAGTATCCTATTAAAAAATATCATGGCTTTCTCATATCTAAACCCCAAAAGTCATGTATTCAAAATATTTCACAGAGCCTTACAAACTACTGGAGTGCTCTGACCCACTGGCAGAAGTGTTGCTAACTGGCATGTAATTGTATTATACTTGGCTACCTAAAAATATTTTATTCATAATGTTTTTGCACAAAGTATCTCTTTCTCCAGTGAAGTCACCCTACATTGGATTAATACATGGACATTATATAGCCATACCAAACAATTTGTGCACATACCTATTTTTAAGGACCATTGATAATTGTCTTAGAATGTGTGTATTGAAAGGTTTGTTGGGAGATGATAATGAAACTTATCCTGCATTCTCACTAACTGAGAGGAAAATCCATTCTACAGTAACAGTTGTGGCTTCCATTAATGTTTGCTGTTTGCTCACAAGGAATGGGCATTTAAAAGTATTGCATAGATTACTTCAGCTATTTCATGCAACACATATCTGAAAGAATTTTGTCTCTGCTTTATATATTAATTTTGAGATCAAGAGATAAAAATTTGCTTGGTATAATCCTCTGTTAATTGTATAAAACTGATATGAACTCAGATTGTTTATTAACTGTGCCCTTAGCCTCTGACCATAGCATTTTCGGGCCAGAATGTTTCCACTGAAGCCTGATTCTTCTAATAGTAACGATACCCACCCTTATGATGTGATGTCAAATACAAGAAATAATCATATAAGGTATGTGGGGCCAATCATTCACATGGAGACATAGATCGTGGTTTTGCATATGAACTAAACGGCTAGGAATTGCATATTAGCTTCCTGAGGATGCTATCACAAATACTATGAATGTAATGACTTACAAGAAGTCTATTAATTTATAGTAGAGGCCAGAACTCTGAAATCAAGGTGTTACCAGGACTGTCCTCCCTTGGCAGAGGAAAAGGGTGAATTCCACTGTGCCTTTTCCAGCCTCTGGCAGCTCTAGGAATTCCTTGACTTATGGATGCATAGCCCCAGTCTCTAACTCCATCTTCATGTGGCCTATTCCTCTTCTCCTGGTCTCGCCTCTGTATGCTCTTACAGGAATTTCGTCCTTAGATTCTAGATAATCCAGGATGATCTCACCTCAAGATTCTCAATTTAGTTACATCTACAAATGTTATTTTTCCAAGTAAGGCTGTCGTTCAGCCCACTACAGATGGGCCATTGTCGTTGTTATCACTGCCCCATGGTTGGAGATTTGTAATCAATTCATTCAAATTGTTGTTTACTCCTCTCTTTAATTTTTTTCTTTTAG
>NW_004955434.1:49301-50779 GCF_000276665.1 Chinchilla lanigera | reverse complement strand
CTACAATCCATATTGTATACCCCAAACTTCCAATTTAATCTTCAAGACATGCCTGAATCCATTAAACTTGATCTTGCTGTCATGCTTTCCTCTGTTTTGGCTGTTAGAGACATTACCATGCTGTCTTACACACATTTCTTCTTCAGAGTCAGTTTACATATCTTGTTAGGTGCTGGGTATTTCCACTGCCAGTGGCTCTCAACTGCCTTCCCCAGGATATTTGGCCCTTGAATCCAGGACACTCATTCTGTCATGTCTGGCTCCTAATTAGAGCCACAAAGATGTCACATCTGAGGGACAAGTACCACTACTCTGTTGTCCAAGCAGCCCACCAGGATCATAAACTCAGCCCCAATAAAAAAATTAGAGCAACAAAGCTTAAGACACTTTATTTGTAAAGAGGAAAAGGAAGGAAGAGGAAAGGAGGCAATAGATAGCCACCCTGATAAGAAAGAATCCAGAAAGATGGAGGACCCAGGGGCCTTTTGTTCCTGGTTGGTTTTTTTGGGGAGGGCAGTGTCAAAAATCCTTTCCCCCAATCCAGAACATGCCTTAACTTGATTGACTTCTGGGCAGCTCTATCTACAATCATTTCTTCCAGTGCTCAAGGTGTAGCTTCTGTCTGTCTGTTTGTTTGTTTGTCCACAGTGTACCTTTTAAGGTCTTATCTGTGGGGTGTGTGGTGGGTTGGCAAGAGGGTACCTTATCCATGGTTAGCTTAGAGCTAGTAAGGGGACATGCAGGGACCTGCTGTACCGTACAATGACCCTAGAGTGAATACTATAGTGACTCTACAGTGTGTGCTCATCCCTATGTACATATGTACAAGAGAACAACAAAGCTTAAGACATTTTATTTGTAAAGAGGAGAAGGAAGGAAGAGGAAAAGAGGAAATAGATAGCTACCCATATATCTATATCTATATCTATATCTGTATCTATATCTATATATATATATGGATGAGTACACACTGCCTTAAAGTTGGTCATGCCCCTTGTTTTCCCTGTATTTATTGAAGTTGGGGGCAGCTTCTTACTTGTGCACTTTGCTTTCTCTCTGTGCTCTTCCTCTCAGCTCATCTTCTGGTCTCCTGGTGCAGATCCCAAGGCTATTTGGTACCCTTCTTCATCTGGTTTTTCTCTTTTTCATTCCTGTCTTTGACCTGCTTCCTAGGGGAATCTTTCTAGTAAAGATTGTTTTTAATTCCTCCTAGTCAGGATTAGCTAGAAGACCTAAGGAGGAGCCTATCTTATTTTCTTATCCATAGATCCCTTCCCTTACAATTCTCTGGAGACTATCCCCCTTTCCAGGGTGGCTTGTGTCCAGTGTCTGGCTGGTGCAGAGACACAAAAGCCGTGATGCTTTGATTCAGTTCAAGACAGCCATGAAAATTCATTCCAGCTGCATCGACCTCTAGGAGATCGGATGACATTTGATCAAATCTAACTGTACCTGCATTATGGATCTGCCCCAATTGG
>NW_004955434.1:45300-48541 GCF_000276665.1 Chinchilla lanigera | reverse complement strand
TATTGCTGTTTTAGTTTCTCTCCCTCTACTTAATTGCTTTTCCTACCTGATACATCATTTTATTGGACCTTTGGGCATTGTGACCTTCATCTTCTCTGTCTGAGATATCCTTAAGGAGATTCTGGAGTGTTGGTTTGGTGGTCATGGACCTCTTTAGTTTATCTTTATCATGGAAATATCTTTTTTTGCCAGGATATAAGAGTCTAGTTTGAATTTTTCTCATGATAAGTGATATTTGATAATTAAAAGACTTAATCTTAAGTGTCTCCCCAAAGTGATCTGCACACTGAATGCTATGCCTTTTGTCAAAATTCCAGTATGAATATTTAGAGAAAGATTTAAAAATTCCTAAAATACAAATGGGGCCGTAAAAGTCCCAAAATAGATGAAATAATCTTGGGCGAAAAGAACAAAACTAGAGCATCAAACTATCCAACTTAATGTATACTGCAAAGCCAAAACAGTGTTATATTCATAAGCCTAAAAAGGGATCTACAGAATAATGTAGTGGAATAAAGAGCCAGTGACTAAACCTACACTTGTATATCCAACTGATTTTTTGCAAAAAGCAAGAACATATAGTGAAAGAAATCTCTTTAGTATATGATGCTGGAGAGACTAGATGGCTAAATTCAGATAAAAGAAACTAGGTCCCCGTCTCTCCTACACAAAATCACTTCTATGTGCTTCAAAGACTTACATGTAAGAACTAAAACCACAAACTATTGGAAGACAGCACAGGGAAATGCTACATGACTTTGATATGGGAAATAACCTGCAGATAAGATCTCAAAGGTACAAGCAACGTAAGTAAAAATAGACAAATGATTTCTATTAAATTTAACAACTTCTGTCCATCAAAGAGACAATGTATATAACAGGAAGAAGTATTTGCAAAGTATTCACTGGACAAGGAAGGCTTAATAGCCAGAACTTATAAGGAATTCGAGTGACACAACAGCAAAGAAACAATCTGATTCTAATTTGGAAAAGAAGATTTGAATAGACTTTTTCTTAAAGCTCCCTTTCCAGATGGCTTAAATAACCAAAAGGTTCAGTTCTCCATCCTATTCATCACTGTATCCAGAGTTTATCCTACAGAGATCTTATCTGAGCTTATGATTCGACTACCATCTCTACCATAAAACAAAATTCCCTGCCCTACTCTGTCTCTGGAATTCTAACCACTTATCTGTAAACATCCCTCAGTTTAGGCTGTTGGTGTCACAAACTCAATCTGTTATCTAGCCAAGGCGTACTTTCCAACTGAATGCCCACTGTTTTTAAAAACTACCCTCAAGCTCACACACACGGGCCCTTGAAGCCTCAGCAATTTCACATTTTTCTTTACTTCACTGATATATTTAGTGGGTTAGCAAATCTAGTCTGTTTTTCAAAATATTGGATGTTTCTTTTTTCCCTCTTCTTCTATCCAAGGTCAAGATTTGTCACCTTGATAAGATGAAATAGTTTTCCTTGCCTCAAGTCACTTGTCCCTGAATATAGATTTATATGTAATGTTAATAAACACTTACCTAATGTTCACCATTGATTTGTCAAGTTTTCCATCTTAGGAGTTAGGGATATTGCAGTAAATAACAATCACAGATGCCATCTTCATGGAATTTGTAACCAGTGAGTGACATAAGTGAGGAAACAAACACATAATAATATTGTATGGGGCAGAAATCAATTGTATGAGAAAAGCACACTGAAAGAATAGGGAATAATATGTTACCGAGACAAACATTTTAATGCAATTGCTTTTTCTTGAATATTTAAATTTATATGCACTTAGGGAAATTTATTCATATAGCTTTCCAGAATAAACATTTTGTGTAATTTAGTATATGCAGTTCCTCTATTCAAAAATTTCTATTTTACTATTCAAATACATCCATCAATTATTCACCTATGAAATAAATTCAATAGACTCCAAAGGACTTAACTCAGGATTGCTTAATTTTCTCCTAGTTATCCTTTCTCTTTTTAGTTATAAACACCAAACTCTAAAACTATACGTTAACTTCCTGTGCGTTATAATATCAGAAGCACCCCCTAAGTGTACTTCAGGTCCCAGTGCAAAAGCTCCTCTCCTTTGAGAATTACTTCTAATCAAAGTAATTTTCCCAAACTAGGTCACACATTTTAACACGTATATGACCTTGTAACTACCTGTTTCTTTATTCGTGTTTTATCTTTCCATTTGAATCATCATTTGTAGTAAAAGACTGTCAAGTCACTTTGCACTATTCTCAGGACACTAAACTTTTCAATCTTAGAAAAAGGTAGGCATACAAGCGCGTCTTTGTTAAGTCTTTATCGACCAATTGGATGAATTCAACAAAGGGAGCCTTTCTGTCTCGATCTACTGCGTCCTGAAGTTATCTTTCACTCTTGGTGACACTGAGCTTACACTGACATAGAATCATCACATTTGATTTGTCCACTGATGTCTTTTGTTTCCCCTCTTGACAGCAGTGTGCTATTGTAATCCAAACAGATCTTGTATCATTTTTTCTAGAGTGAAATGGTTTATCATGAGGACATGTGCTTTCCACACAGGCCACAAGGGGGAGGAGCAGTTCTTTGCCAAGAACTGGAATAAATGGTATGGTTTGATTCTTCTGCATTGTCTGCCCCAGTAATTTACCCTGACTCTTTCATGGCAGTTTCTATCTTTATTTTCTTTCTTCTGTGTATATTTACCACTTCTAATACCTACGCAGATTCTTAATTGTCTATATTTAAAGATGTGAATATCTAAAATGCTACTACTGTTTTTGGGAAAATATTTATTGTTGAAAATCATGCTTTAATAACCAGAAGTCAGACTACAAGGAAAGTCTGACATGCACAGAAGTAGCATATATTTTTCTCTCAATCTGGCACACAGTTGCATATACATTGGATTTCATACTTATCAAGCATGGTACAATCTTAACCAAAACTCGTAGGAGTCCCAGTGCTGTCTATGCATGCAATTTTAGATTTAATAAGGCTATGAGAAATAATCTGGACCCAAATGTTCCAATTTACAAATTCATTGCCTTATTCTTCCCCTATCTTATTTCTATACATCTTCATTTTCTCTTGCCATTTTAATATAAAATCTTGAATATACAGACAAAATAATATTGTACACATAAACCAATATTTTGCTGAGAATAATTATTAAAATGTTATTTTGAGTTATGACTACTACCAACAACTTAAGTTAACCAAAAATGATAAGTATCAT
>NW_004955434.1:43303-44686 GCF_000276665.1 Chinchilla lanigera | reverse complement strand
GTCTGGAGTTTACCTGTGTCTCCCTACTGGATGAGGTGATTGCTATGAAAATTCTTGTCCATGAATGGCCCTGCCTCTTGGTCATTTCTTTCCCTAAAGAAGTGGTCTGTCCTGAAGTTGAATGTATTTTCTCCTTCTGCTGTTCTGTTTCCATTTAGCAGCTTCCATAGGAACTATTCCGTCATTCTCTTATTTCTCTTCCCTAGGTTGAAGAGACTGATGGGTTTCCACCCCTGCCAAGTCATCATGGAGGCCATCCAACATGACCCAGCACCTAAAACAACAACACATCTCTTGTCTCTCCCAGACTAACTTCCGCCTTCTTCTTTCCTCAGTATAAGCACAACTTCCCATTTCATTTATACGTATGCGTGCATGATCCCTCCTTCCTAATCAGCATCTGTTATGTCACTTAGATAGCTTCCAAAAATCCTGCCCTCAGCAGAGCCCAGTATAGCCTTTGTCTCTGTGCCTTCTCCTCAGAGGGTCCTTGTGTCTCTTTAGCAGCCCTCCTGGCCCCAACAATAAAAGCTTTCTTTACCTTTGTTCCGCCTCTCACTCCCACCAAACCTTACAGAGATCAAATGTGAGTAAGAAATAGTACAACATACAATGATGTAGTAGTTTCAGTATAATGCTGATCCTGGACTTGAATCTTCATGTATCTCCTTGAATTGGTCCTAAATTGTTTAGAACACGTAGGAAAAGATGTACGTGCAATTAAATTTGTTCTTTGAGCCCATAAACATATAACCAAGTAACTAATATTTATACTGTCATGGGGTCCTCAAAGTGACCTCAGAATTAACACAGCCAACTTAAATTCATAATCTTTCCCCTTGGGAGAAGGCACTCTCCTTCTGAAAGGGCATCTGCTCTGTGAAGAGTGGGTACATATGAAGATTTTCCCCAGAAAGGCTCTCTGTGCCTAATTACTTCTGTATCTCACAGCCGGTTTCTGGCCAGTTGATTTGACCAGACTTTTGACACAATGCTTTTGGTTATCATTTTTCACTTTTGTCCTATTTTCAAAACCTCATTAATATATTAGGTTAGATAAATAAAATACCCACCAAAAAATGCAGGGCATTCGTATGCCTGTGTTCATTATCATAAGCACAGAGAAGAATCAGAAAGCACAAGAACCCTCAAAAATCTCTCCCAAATATGTAATACTAAAAAAATCTTGGGTAATTTTGCCAAGATTCTCTACATATTAACAAGTAAGAAATGAAACAATTGAATTTTGGAAAGTAGCCAATTACCCATATTAATCCTAGCTGTAGTTATTATTGGTATGTGTGAAGTGTAAAAGAATTATGAGAAGGCTAAATATGTTGCAGCTTGGGAACTGTGACAAAGCTATGTCTCTATCTCCTGTGC
>NW_004955434.1:17630-18502 GCF_000276665.1 Chinchilla lanigera | reverse complement strand
ATTTTAAATTAAAACATTAATTTAAAATTAAAGAGGTTTAGTAATATCTCTAAGATCACATACCTTCTAATCGGCAAAAGCAGAATCTGCAATCAGTCAGTTTGTTCTAGAATCAGGACTTCTAACCAACAAGCTTCTCACTGTGTGGTTATGACTTATTAGACTCTAGTGATATACTTACATCTATATATGTAAACATACATCATATATAATACATTATGTACATTATATCATATAATATATACTCATATATATTATATATGATATTATACATAACATATAATATATGTGTATATAGATGTAATACATGTGACATACATAACATTATAATATGTATAATATATGTCTATGTTGTATATTATATATTATCAAAGAATGATACAATTCTGGACATGATATCTGCAAATGTTTATCTATTCAAAGCTTATACTTATTCTTTGAGACAAACCAAATAAGAATGAAGTCTAGGTGATAGTGAACATAGTAATACCAAATGCATTAGGAAGTATACTTGTAAAAACATGTAATTCTCAGAGAATACAATTGCTACTTAGATGACATTGATCTTTTTTCTAAAATCAAATTTTAAATTTGAGATTCAAACACTGTGTTGAATTTATTTATTACTGTTTTTGATGCAATATATATTGGATATTAGCAAAAATAGCCATTAATTTAGCAGCTTCAATATTTTTTAACCACAGTATCCAAAGTAAACTTCCCAAACAAGTAATGACTATTTGATTTTAAAACATTATGATTCCATTTTGAACATATTACTTTAAACTACTATAAAGTTCTGGAATTTCCTACATTTTAAAAGAAACTAAGAGGAATTTAAATGCAAATTTGACTGATACAAAACTGCAATA
>NW_004955434.1:14660-15515 GCF_000276665.1 Chinchilla lanigera | reverse complement strand
TTTTTGTCATAATTTCTGCTCTAGGAAAGAATAATACAAGTAATGCCCTCGTCTTAACACTATAGCATGATGAGAAAAAGTGAGAGACAGAGAAATAAGAGACAGGGAAAAGGTTGTGAGTGTGTTTGCATCTCAAATGCCTTCCCAGAAACTCTTTTTCTTTATGTAGCAATTACTACTTTTAGAAAGACTTATATAGAGAGTAATTATTTCTAACATTAAAGCTCAAAATAATGAGTGCACACTTCTTCCAGAGTCAGTATATCAATAAGTGTTTATAAAGATTTCCAATAAAATTTATCATAGTCTGATTTATTAACATAAGGTAATTAAAAATTTAAGACTTTCTAAAATGAGTGAACAGATTATTTATAATATACATAAATATGATATAGTATATATTATGTATTTCAGTGTATTTGATATATAATATCAATGATGACAGTGCAATGTATGTTATACTACATATCTTCCAATATATTGGAGCTGAGGAAAATAAATGTAAGCATTTTTTTTCTTGTAGTTTACCCAAGGTCCAAAGGATATGAAAATCAAAACCTGGGTGTGAATCTAGTTTAGATTGACTCAAAAGTCTATCAGCTGATGAGTAAACAAATATAATACATCTCTGCAATGAAATATTATTTACTAACAAAAGGAATTAAATATGTTCTTTCTACACAATGGTTGAATCTTGAATTATTCTGTGAAAGAACCCAGACACAAATAGTCATATGTTGCACTATTCCATTTACATGAAAAGTCCAGAATAGAGAAATCTATAGGGACAGAAAACAGATCACTGCTTGCCAGGAGTTTGAGGGAGAAGTATAGGAAATGACTGGGAATGGGCAC
>NW_004955434.1:12378-13838 GCF_000276665.1 Chinchilla lanigera | reverse complement strand
AAAGAATCTGCAAATACTTAGAGGTTAAACAACACATTGCTAAATGGCACATGAGTCAAATCAGAACTCTCAAAAAAATGCTAAGTATTTGTAATGAAGGATGAAAATACAACTTGAGCAAATTTGTAGGATGCACAGCAAGGAACGTTAGCAGATTCACAGCACTGCATCCGTACACAAGAAAGTAAAACTGACCAAAATTTGATAATATAAGCTTCCACCTTAGAAAACTAGAAAAAGAAAAGTAAATTAAGTTCAAAATAAATGGGAGGAAGGAAATAATCAAACATTAGAGGAGAAATCAATGGGACTGAAAACAAAAAATCAGCAGAAAAGATCAGCAAGAGAAAACCTTGTATTTTTTGTTTGTTTTTGTTTTTTTGTTTTTGTTTTTTCTCCGGTACGGGGAACTGAACTCACGACCTTGCGCTTGCCAGGCAGGTGCTTTTGCCGCTGAGCTAAATCCCCAGCCCCAAAACCTTGTATTTTTAAAAGATAATGAAATTGATAAACCTCTTGGGGGCTGATTAAGAAAAGAAATCTCAAATTACTAATATAAAGATTGAAAATAGTGTTTCACTATTAATCTTATGAACATTAAAGGGATAATAAAAGAATTTGATGAATAAGTCCATACTCAGAAATTTGGTAACCTAAATGAGATGGGCCAATATCTTCTTTTGTGTTTTTGAGATAGGGTTGCACTATGCACTTCAGGCTGGATTTGAACTCATTATGTAGCCCAAGCTGGCCTTGGACTTGCAGCGCTCCACCCTGTTTCTGTGACTACAAGCGTGTACCACCATGATCAGTGGGTCTATTCCTTAAAGACCAATTTGCCAAAGTTCAGACAGAAAGAAGTAGAGAGCATGAATAATCCTGTATCTATTAAACAAATTAACTCATTAACAAGCTACCTTCCAAAACAAAAGGCACTTGACCTACACGTGTTCACTGGTTACTTTTATCCAACATTTATGGAAGAAATCACAAGTTTCTATATCTCTTGCAGAGGACAGAAGCACAGGAAGTGTTTCCTAACTTATCCTATAAGGTTAGAATTATTTTAAGACTAAAACAAAATAAAGAGATCACAAGAATCAATGAAAAACCTCTTGGAACTCAAAAGCAATTGCAGCAACATTACAGGATACAAGATTAACATACAAAGTCAGTTGCTTTCATATATACTAGAAATGAACAATTGGTATACGAGAATAAAATACACTCACATTTATATCAGCATCCTTCAAAACTAAAACACTTAGGTATAAGTCTAAGAACACATACAAGAAACACGACAAAACTCTACGAAAGATACCAAGAACTAAATAAATGGAGAGATGTCATATTAATGAATGCGAACCTTTGTACTGTAATGATATAAATTCTACTCAAATGATCTATAGGTTAAATGAAATACCAAACAAAATCCCAACAAGTTCCTTTATGGCTATTTA
>NW_004955434.1:9616-11584 GCF_000276665.1 Chinchilla lanigera | reverse complement strand
GTCTGTTATGAAGGACAATTTTCCAAAGTACACAAGCAACTCTAAAACTCAACCAAAAAAAAAAAGATTTTTAAACAAAAGACAAAAGACCTAAATAGATATCCCACCACAAATATACAGTGATGGCAATAAGCATCAGAAAAGATGTTCAACATTGTATGTCACTAGGGAATTGTAAGTTAAAGCAATGAGGTACCATGTACACACCTATTAGAATGGACAGAATCCAAAACACAGAAAATGATAGATATTTTGGAAGTCACTTTGGCAGTTTTGTGCAAACAAAATGTATTTTTTTCATATGATCCACACTCCTCAGTGTTTACCCAAGTGATTTTAAAACGTCGCCTAAATTTTGTACATTGACATTTATAACATTGCCATTCTTAATTGCCAACTCTTAAAAGCTAAAATGAACTAAGGAACTGAGATGCTGGTTCAGTTGGTGAATGGATACATTTGTAACAGCTAGATAATAGAAAATTATTCAGTACTAAAAGAAATTCAAGGAGTGATCAAAATATATGCTAAACATTAATTTTAAAAAAAACTGCTACAGTCAAAGATACATTGGCATTAATCTCCCTCACAATACTTTCCTTCAGTTTGGACACTTATGCCACATTTTTCATACTTGCTGAAAGTCCTCCTCCTTATCTTTACAAGATATGCTCAAAAATATAGTGAAGGCTGCTGCTGAGCAGCATCCACCAGAAAGCCAGGCTTGGAAAGCATATTTTGTCTTCATCTGTCTAACTTATCAGATCGGGAGTCCTATTATTTCTGGCTCTTTCTCAAAGTCAAAATCACCATGAAAGTTAAACATTTCAAATCACTTCAGAACACTGAGGCAGCCACAATAGCTCAACTAAAAGACATGAAAGAGAATTTCCAGAATTGCTTCAGAAAATAGCAAGAATGATTGGATAAGTGTATTTGAAGCAAGGGGGTGTATTTTGGGAGAGGTAACTGTTCATCTTTTTTTATTTTTTTTAAAAAATTGAATATTCACTATATTTTTGACCACCCCCATGTTTGAAAAATAATTTCTACTATTCTAAAATTATGTAGTTTAAACAATGTGACCTGTATGAGGCATCAATCTAGTTCATTATTACATTTATCATTATTTTTAAATATATGTTTAATTAATAAACTATTATGACCTGAACACTTGCTAGGTCCTGAAAACTTGAGAATAAAACATCATCTCTAGTCAATAACAGTAAAGGTCCTGTAAATGAAGAGCTAGGATAAAGTGTGATGAAATAGCCACAATAAGGCACACAAAAATTTTCCCTTCATTTATAGTTTTACATTTTAAAATATGCTCAAATATAATAATGTTTTAAAATATTTTTATATGTTTGTATGACTTAGTGACCACATTAAACAATGTATTGCTACTACTGCTACTATTTTTTAAGAAAAAATCTTATAAAAATGGGGTGAGTTTAATGAATTCCCTACTCCCTCTCTAAATATTAGTATTTTAAAATGAAGAAAAACATGCAATTAAATGCATTCATGATAGTTAACAGTGTATTTAAATAATTATGTTTTATCTAAGAGCATGTCATACCTACTAAAAAATTTCTGTGGCATTTTCTCCTCACTCTTCTTTCTGCTTTTTCTCACAGTCAGAGCTCTGTGTCAAGTCAAATGAGATACAAAAAGAAAGTTTTAAAAAATAGAAATCATAAAAGTGCAAGGCCAGCCTGACCCGGTCTCAAAAAAAAAGAAAAAGTAGAAATCATAACCACAGTAACAAAGAAGGAAAGCAGAGTGAGAAGTACAGCACTGACAAATGCATACTTAGCAGAGTCTGAGAGACCCAGCCAGGCCCCACTCGGTAAATACTCTTTGGAGACATAATGCTCAAAGGCAGTGCTTGCTGTGGTGCTTGACGTTTGCTTTGCGTGTGGTCTAAGACACCACATGACCGGTAATCTCACTTGCCCTTTCTTT
>NW_004955434.1:7063-8521 GCF_000276665.1 Chinchilla lanigera | reverse complement strand
GAGAAGAAATGAATTCTAGGGCCGGGGCTATAGCTCAGTGGCACAGTTTCTGCCTGCCAAGTACGAGGTCCTGGGTTCGATTCTCAGTAAAAAATATATATTCTAAATTCAGAGGACTCAAATTAATTGCCTATGAAGGAGAAAAATAAATTAAAGAGTTTTGCCTGAAATACATCAGATTTCTGAATAGCCAGTACAAAATAAATGGACAAGATTTAGTGAAAGATTTGTGCTTTTTTTGATGCTCAAGCTACCACTCAAATTTTGTGAAATACACATTCTTCTCAATTTTCAATTAAATTCTATGCTCAAGACTTTTGCTTTTAGGGAAAGATTATTACAGAATTTAAAAACATGCTCCTTCCCAACCAAAAAAGACTGTCTTAAAGTCATTTTATTGCATTATGTTGGGAAATAGAAGAATATACATGTATTTCTCTTATAGATTTTCCTGAAAAAAAAGAAGAAGACTTTTATAAAAGAAGGAAATCACTTGGAGAAGTTGCTCCATGGGAAATCCCAGGATGAGAAATGTGGTCTCCCAAGACTTGCTGTGTAGTTCTGGGCACTTGTGGTGAGGTTCTTAGTCTTCCTTTGTGTAATGGCAGCCTGATTACTATTGTATTTCAATGTTAGTTTTAGTGGATACATTAAATGATACATAGGGAATACTTTGAAACATAAAATACTATGCATAAGAAAGTTTTAAATAGAAAAATGTTTTATAAATTAAATGCCTTGAATGAGAAGAATGTTTATATTAGCAAATATGTAAGTAAGTGCTAACGTAGGTAAACTCCATGAGTTCTCATGTACAGAGTATTTTGCTTACAATTTCTTTCAAATGCTTCAGCATAGACATAATATGAGTGTTGAAGAGGAAGCCTAAGCTCACGGAATCTTTAAAGTGGGCAGAGAAGGAGAGAAAGGCAGGACTCGAAAATCAATCAAAGGGCCTGTTAATTACAAATGGACAAATTGCTGTGAATCATTTCACCAGAATTCTCTTCTTTTTGTAATAGCAACTCAAATTTGCCTTACAAATGTATCAAACATCTACTGTAAACTGCAGGTGTTAAGGAGACCCACAGTAAGTGTGCCACAGTATGTGCTGCTGCTCTAAAGACCTCAAATAATACATTTCTTGCAGTGTTGCTTCATTTCAGCATTCTTTCTTCCTTTCAATAATGACAGTCATGTTCCCAACTTTGCAGTCTTTTCACTTTGGCTTTCAGAAAACTCTGACTTAAATTTGTCATTCAGTTATATTGCACTGGGTTCATACAAATGGCTTTCAGTTTAATATTCTTCCATTACTGAGTTTTGATTGCTAAATTTCAGTCAAGTTGTTGAATATTTATTATAATGGATTTTTATTTTGTTTCCTTAAACCCTTTATATAACCACAAGAATTTAAAATATCAATACATATTTACAAACTACATTTTTTATATAATA
>NW_004955434.1:0-1459 GCF_000276665.1 Chinchilla lanigera | reverse complement strand
GGTTTCTGTTGTGGTTATTTGGTTTCATTTGTTTGTGCTAACTAGGTAAAAGTTCATAGTCCACCTACTTTTTCCTGAAATAAACTAAGACTTTTGGGAGCTGGATCCAAATGAGTACTCTTCCCTCCCACCTTTTCTGACCTGACTCCAATGAAAACACATGGTTACACAGTGTCACAGACTTCTGCCGTCCTCCTTTCCTGTGGCCCTTCTGCTGCCCTCTGTAGTAAAACTCCTCAGCTTGGGAGACACAAGAACTGTTTGCTTCTCAAAGTTTGTCCATAACACTGGAAAATTTCACAACTTTGTAGAACATTAAAATTCTTGGGCTCCTCCCAAGCATCCACTTCAAAACTCTGGGAGTGGAAACCAGCAATCATGTTTTAACAAGTCTTCCAGGTGATTCTGAGTTTGAGAACAACTACCATAAGGAAATGAAAGGAAAAATCACCCCAAATCACAGTTAGAGGATGAATCAGGATAAAACTGATGTGCCCCAACTCTTAATAAAGATCCAATTGTCCACCAACTGCACCAGTGTGAACATCAGGCTCCTCTTGCATCAGTACTTAATGCCTTTTTTGGTAATTCTTGAAATAGCATTTCTCCAGGAGTTTACTTAAAGTGAAGAAATTAATGATAGCCTGGACGTACAGATTTTAAAAATGCAAAAAATGAATGAGAATATAAGAAGTAATAAATACTTGTATTTAATATTGCATAACTTTGTGATCATTTCATAAAAATGAGTCCTGTACACTTAATAGTTTTGTTTTCAGGAAGAGAGACCTGCAAATGGCCACGTCTGCCCATACATTGAAGTGTCTAACAAGGACGATAAAATCAATAAAACTATCAAAGACAAAGGAAAGGACTTTCTGAGCAGAACCTGAACTGCACAAGAAATAACATTAAAAATAGACAAATGGCATTATATCACAACAAAAAGCTTCTGTACAGAAAAGGAAACAACCAATAGAGTGAAAATGTGACCTACAGAATTGGAAAATATTTGCCAGTTATAGTTCAAAGAAAGAACTAATATCTAGAATATATAAATAACTCAAAAAATTAAAACTCCCCAAATGAATAACCCAATCTAAATTTTGCATCCAGAATGGACACTTCTCAGAAGAAGTACAAATGGCCAATAAACATGTGATGGAAAAAATATTCAACATCTCTGGAGATTTCAGTCCATAATCAGCAGGCTCAAAAGCAGACTGGTACATGGCAGAGGGGCAACAGTTCATAGTAGTACAAGACAGCACGATCAACAAGAGCCAAAAGCGAGGGGAGGTGAAAGTCTCCATTCCTCCCTTATATAGTAAGCAGGTTATCTGCCCTCTGGTGAAGGGAATCTCACACCATCTCCATGTTGTCCTCTTGCACAGGCTCAGGATGTTTACAAAGTAAGGACCCTGGCCCCCTGCTGAGTCACTTAGCTAAATTTCTAAAC
>NW_004955433.1:23540075-23541759 GCF_000276665.1 Chinchilla lanigera | reverse complement strand
GCCCCACCCAGGCAGGGGCGGGGAAGGGTTTCTCCAGTCCAGGTCGACCTCAGGGTCAATTATCTACCTAACAAATATCTGACAAGTACCTACCAGATCCCAAATCTTCTTCCTGGCGGGTAACCCTCAGGCCTATGGTTCTATGGGGCAGGCAGGTAATCACTTAAGAGATTCTGAACTGTGGAGAACCCTGCCAGGATAGGGGAAGCCAGCCTGGGGAGCTAAGTGCCTGCTCTGCCTGTCTTCCTGTAGAACAGGGTATGGGGTTTAACATGGGACTGCTCTTAAGCGTCCTAGGACAACTGACCTGGTCTCCATTTCCCAGTTCCCTAAGAACTCACATGGTACAGCACTGCAGGAGTTCCTTCTCATTGTCCTGAATGTGAATAAACTGCATGCCAAAACCACCGATTCTATCAAACTCAGGCCTTAGTGATGGCTGAGCTGAACGTCCCTAGTGTGAATGCATCGTGACACCACATCTCTTCCTGTTCCCAGGAACTGTGCAAGTTGGAGCAGAAGTATATGCAAACTGGTGTGGACAGTGGTTCCGGGATGGTGGGCTTTGGTGGAGGCAGGGGCCGGGGCGGAGGTGCAGGTGGTGGCCGCATGGGTGGTGGCCTCCTGGGGAATGCTAACCTGCTCATCTATGAACATACTGGGGAGCGGCCTGTGACTGCAGGCGAGGAAGATCAGCAGGTTCCTGACAGCATCGATGCTCCAGAGATCTTTGATAGCCACTGCTGTTGGGTGCGGGGTGGGTTTGCAGGTCTTTGGGGAGGAGCTGTAAAGTCCAGTGCTTGGTGGAGGTGTATTTCGGTCAGGTATTCCTGGGTGAAGAGTTCTGAATGGGGAAAAACGTAAAGTCCTTTTCCTTCATTTGACACATCTTATTCACTCCATCAATGACATGGAGCATCCACTGATGCTAGAGGAGTTGAACGTAGTAGAGCAAGTTAGGGTTCAGGTGAGTTACTCCCAGTGACAGAGCAACTTGTTAGCGAGAGTGAGACTCCACTATATATGGAGGAGTGACATTTTTTCAGCCCAAGGACACCAAGGGGGATCTTTGGAGGAAAGATTCTTGTGCCTATTTTACGAATGTTGAGACTGAAGCTGATAAAGGCTAGACAACTTGCCAAAGCAACAAAGAAGAGACCCTGAGGGTTGGAGGTGTCCATAGTCACTGATGTCTCTTCCTCACAACCACCAGGTTAGTGACCCTGATAGCACAGTGGCCGTGCCCTTCACACCCACCATTCCACACTGCAGCATGGCCACCCTTATTGGCCTGTCCATCAAAGTCAAGCTTCTGTGCTGCCTTCCCCAGTGTCTCAATGTCAGTTGGAGTTGAGCCTCAAGTTGAGCCTCAAACAAGTGTAAGGGTCTGCTACTGACACAGAGGACAGCAAGAGCATCACAGTGGGGTCTGGAAGTGCTGCAACTAGCAGAAATGACATGGAGGAAACGTTCAAATCTGATGGAACAAGGATAAAGATACGAGGTGGAAAGTGCAGAAAAGTAGTGAGGAGTGTGGCAGGAAGGGAATTAGGGAGCTGTAGATGGATGTGGGTCAAGGGTGGGCTGTGATTTAGAGAGCTGGAGTGGCTGTGGGAGGAATTGTGATGTAATGAAGGAGCTAATGGAGAGGTGTGATTAGAAGGAGGGATCAGTTTGGAGGAGG
>NW_004955433.1:23538386-23539195 GCF_000276665.1 Chinchilla lanigera | reverse complement strand
TTTCCTGGTATGTCTTAGCGTCTTTCATCTTGGTGGAGTCACTAGGATTTGGGAGAAGATAGTGGTAGTGGTATACAGGATGGATGAGTGCGTGGTAGTTCCTTTAATTTTAAATGTTCTGTCAGTATTTTCATTAGAGAAACTTGCAAATGTACAACAAGTATTGAAAGACTACTACATGAATGTATCTGTATACCAAATAATCTACCACTACATTCAATAATTGATAACCTGTTAAAATATAGGCCTTTTTTATATGTGTATATAATTACTGTATATGGGAGAGTAATCTGCAGAGACACGACCCTTTGCTTTCAAATATTATGCGCTACATCTGCATTAGATAAGTCAGGAAAACCACAGTACTTTTAGAAAAAAGTACTGTCCACAGTACTTGGCACAGTACTGTCCACAGTACTTGGCAGAAAAAATGAGTAATTCTTCAACTCATATCTAGTCATAAATGAATTTCCCCAAAGGGCATTCTTAGTAGTAGTTTTTTCTTTGAAGCTGATTCTTCTCAAGGCTTATCATTTATTGCATTTGGTTGTTGTCTCTCTTTTACCTCATCTATAATGGTCTCTCAGCTTTTCCTCACTGTAACAAATACCTAAGATATTCAATTTAGAGAACAGATTTATTTTGGCTCACACTTGTGAATTTTTCAGTCCTTGGTTGTGCCCATTGCTTTTGGGCCTGTGACCCACGACTGATCATGATGGAGAGGGCATGGTAGAGCAAAGCCACTCACCTTATGGCCATGAAGCAAAAGAGAGAGAAAAGGACTAGGGTCCTGTTACCCTGCAAGG
>NW_004955433.1:23531108-23532412 GCF_000276665.1 Chinchilla lanigera | reverse complement strand
AGGACACTTTGATCAGAGTCACCTTGGGGCCAGGCAGCAGGGAGGCAGGGAGCACTGGAGTGGACCCCAGGACACCGCTATCTTGGGGAACTGTAGGAAGGTCAGGCTCACCATGCCCTGCATCCCCAGCCCCCAGCACTGTCTCTTCCGCTGCCCACAGTAGCCATGTGCAAGTGGAAGGGTCCATTAAGCTCTGGGAAGGATGGGGAGGGTGTGACCCGAAGGGGAAAAGGAGCAATGGAGGCTTTTGACAGCAAGCCAATAACCTGTTTGTTGGCCTCTTGCCTAGGGCACACATGTGATTGCTGCATCATGGAGGACTGAGAAGCATCACTTATGATCTACGACATTTGGGAGCAGGTAGGATGCAGCTGGGATCCAGGATAGAAGTAGGAGAAGAGACCTGGGGTAGGGGGGTGGTCCTGCCAGGAGTGACAGGCTCATGGCAGGAGCACAAGGCCTGTTGGGTAGGTGTGCGCATTTCTTGTGCTGTCCAGGACAAAAATTGATGGTTGCCTGGCCACTGCATGGCCATGAGGGATGCATATGTCATCTTGTACTCAGTAACTGACAAGGCCAGCTTTGAGAAGGCTTCAAACCTTCAGGTCCAGCTGTGGTGGGCACGGCACACAGATGACATCCCCATCATGGCCTCTGGGTAATTAAGGGAGTAAAGCAGAACTCAGAGACAAATTGAGCCTCTTTCACCCTCTTCACAATGCTGCCAGCTCAAGCAAGCAAAAGCTCAGGAAACACCTCCCCAAGGAATGTAGACTTGCTACTTTCTCACCTAAGTCCTGTGCATTTCTCATTGATACGGGTGACACCTCAGGCACATCTGTCCTAGGAATCTCTACCATGAGAGGGGCAATACTTGGTATGAACACAGGTAAAATTAATAAATGGGGTTATACATAAGCTATGCAGATCCTAACATCCTCAGATGCACAGGATGGATTTTCTTTAGAGGCCAAATGATGGGTAGCAGCTAGGATGACTAACTGCCTTTGTTTCTCTTCTGTGTCTCTACTTGTTTGATGTCACAAATTGTATTAAATGGGGATCTCTTATTCGTTTGGGCCCAACTTATTTTTGAGCATTTCTACTGGCTGTGATTAAAATCCACCTGAAATATCCCTCCTGGTGTCTCCTGGTTCCTGGAAATTCTGCAACACTAGGGGCACATGCAGGCACCCATTTGGAGCAAAGTTGGCCCAATTTATCATCTTCCTCCCCAGAAGCTTCTCCTCCTCAATGATGTCAAGTGCAGAAGACAAGAAGACAAGGCCCAGATCTTCATTGAC
>NW_004955433.1:23510149-23511579 GCF_000276665.1 Chinchilla lanigera | reverse complement strand
GGAGCAAGCTGTTTCACCAATGGAAAGGGGAAGCATGGACTGGCTCCGGCTGGAGTTTGAACCTGGCAGGGAGTAGGCCGAGCATGGGAGTGGGCAGGGCATAGGTGGGGCACGGAGTGGGCAGGGTAGTATGGATGTTGAAGAATACATATGAGATAGACAGAGGTCCAGGCAGCCAGGAGAAAGAAGATGGAGCATGGCCACCTTCCCTCGCTTTACCTCCCTTTGACCTCCCAAAAGGTATCTCTTGTCTTCTGCAGTCCTTGTGAGCCACCAGGAACCCTTCTTCTCAAAACTGAAGTCACTAATTCTAATGTCTTTACACTCACAGGCTGGAAGGATGCTGAGGGTCAAGAGGAGGGAACAAGAAAGTGTGACTGGAGAAGCCAGCACTGCTGCCTGAAGGTGTGGGATTAGGCTTCCCAAGGATGCAGAAGGCAATCAAATTTCTGTTGGGGAGACAGGAAGGGCTTAAGCAAAGGCAGGGAGCTGTGACTGTGTCCTTCATTCTGATAGCTCCTCCTTCCCTTCTGGACTGGGACTCAGGACTCAGACTCTCATATTTCACTGGGTCCTACTTCACCGGTGCCCCCTTGCTTATTGTCCATGATCTGCGAGTGAGTGCCATTCCTTCCCTACTCAGCCTCTGCCCTAATGTTGAAATGCACAAATGAACATGGCACTTCTCAGTGCCCCACCCAGGCAGGGGCGGGGAAGGGTTTCACTGTCCTTTCTCCAGTCCAGGTTGACCTCAGGGTCACTTATCCACCAAACAAATACCTGACAAGTACCTACCAGATCCCAAGTCTCGTTCCTGGCAGGTAACCCTCAGGCCTGTGGGTCTACAGGGCAGTCAGGAAATCACTAGGGGATTCAGAAATACAGAGAACGCTGCCAGGATAGGGGAAGCCAGCCTGTTGCACTAAGTGCCTGTTCTGCCTGTCTTCCTGTAGAACTGGGAATGGGGCTTAACATGGGATGGCTCTTAAGTGTCCTGGGACAACTGGCCTTGGTCTCTATATCCCAGTTCCCAAGTGCCTGACAGGACTCAGCACCACAGGAGTTCTTTATTGTCCTGAGTGCCAGTAATCTGCATACTAAAACCACTGATTCTATCAAACTCAGGCCTGAGTGAGGGCTGCCCTGAATGTCCCTCCCCACAGTCCTTAGTGATGCCAAGCCTCTTCCTGTTCACAGAAAATGTGCGGGTTGGAGCGGAAGTATATGTAAACTGGTGTGGACAGTGGTTCCAGGATGGTGGGCTTTGGCCCAGGCCGGGGCAGGGGCGGAGGTGCAGGTAGTGGCCCGGTGGGAGGTGGCCTCCTGTAGAACTCCAACCCGCTCATCTATGAGCATGCTGGGGAGCAGCCTGTGACCTCAGGCAAGGAAGATGAGCAGGTTCCTGACAGCACTGATGTGCTCGAGATCTT
>NW_004955433.1:23506281-23509364 GCF_000276665.1 Chinchilla lanigera | reverse complement strand
TGGAAAGTGCAGGAAAGTAGTGAGGAATGTGGCAGGAAGAAAATTAGGGAGCTGTAGATGGATGTGGGTCAGGGATGGGCTGTGATTTGGAGAGTTGGAGCGGCTGTGGGTGGATTTGGGGTATAATTGAAGAGGTAATCCAGAGGTATGACTAGGGGTCATCAGTTTGGAGGAGATACCCTAGGGTCTGGGGGGAGGAGACAAAAAGGTGGTTGGATGCTCAGGCTGAGATTATCTCTCTCCCAGACGGATGTGCACGTTACTCCATGGACCCATGCCTTGGAGCATGCAGGTAAGTGTGAGCTAATGGCATTGCTGATGTCCTAGGGTCTTAAATTGTCTGAGACTTCCCCTTGCTACAGTGGTTTGTAAGAGAGGATTAAGGTTGGGGAGAAGGCAAGTGAAAGTGCCAGAGACACTTCAGTGAAGGTGGTAACCTAGACCAAAGGTAACCTAGCCCATCTTCTGCTTTCCATGTGCTCCCCTCCTATACTCTCCTAGTACACAGGTCCAATGTGTCAGGATTCAGTAGTACTGGAAACAGATATGAGCAGCCAGGTGGGAGAGGGTTGTAAGAAGGCAGGATAGATAGGGGTGCAGGTAGTTGAGGTAGGCTAAGCAAGGGTTGGGATACCCAGACATAATAGGAGAGCTTTATTGGTAGGATATTCTATACTAAAGCATAGAAATGGGGTTGGCTAGCAGCCTGGCCAGAGCCTGGCTTAGATTCTGCCTTTCATATATGTCCTTCCCACTTAGTGAACAAACAGCTTGCAGATAAGGAGCGAGTGGCAGCTGCCTTGGAGAACACCCACCTGCTGGAGGTTGTTAATCAGTGCCTGTCAGCCTGCTCCTGAGCCTGGATTTGACCTTCACCATGTCCCAGTATCCTAATCTCAGCTGCACCTGGTGCTCATGGCTTGGTTTTCTTGAATCACTGACAATGAGGAACTAACATTTTGCTTTTTGTAATAAAATCTTAATTTATATTCATTTCCTGGTATATCTTAGCATCTTTCATCTTGGGGGAGTCCCTAGAATTTGGGAGATGACAGTGGTAGTGGTATACAGCATGGATCAGTGTGTGGCAGTTCCTTTAATTTTTAAACGTTCACCCAATATTTTGATTAGGGATTGTTGCAAGTGTACAAATAGTATGGAAGGAGTAATACATGAATATATCCATATACCAAATATTCTACCACTACATTCAATAGCTGTTAGCCTGTTAAAACACAGGCCTTAGTTATGTGTGTATCTAAATATTATTACGGAATATTGGAGAGTAATCTGCAGAGTCATGACCCTTTGCTTTCAAGTATTATGTCCTACATCTGCATTAGATAAGTCAGTAAAACCACAGTCCTTTTACTTGGCAAAAAAATGAGTAATTCCTCAACTCATATTCAGTTATATATGAATTTCTCCAAAAGGCATTTTTACTAGTAGTTTTCCTTAAATCAGGTTCTACTCAAGGCTTATCATGTATTGCACTTGGTTATCATCTCTCTTTAACCTCATCTATAATGGTCTCTCAGCTTTTCCTCACTATAACAAATACCTAAGATAATCAATTTAGAGAACAGATTAATTTTGACACACACTTGTGAATTTTTCAGTCCTTGGTTGGTCCCATTCTTTTGGGCCTGTACCCACGACTAATCATGATGGAGAGGGCATGGTAGAGCAAAGCCACTCACCTTATGGCCATGAAGCAAAAGAGAGAGAAAAGGACTAGGGTCCTGTTACCCTTCAAGGCACGATCTTAACAACCTGAAGACCTCCCACTAGGTCCCAGCTTTTAAAAATTCTAAATCCCGGGGCTGGGGATTTAGCTCAGCGGCAAAAGCGCCTGCCTGGCAAGCGCAAGGTCGTGAGTTCGGTTCCCGGTACCAGAGAAAAACCAAAAAAAACAAAAAAAATAAAAATTCTAAATCCCAATAGTGCCATTTCTGAGGAACAAGTTTTAACACGTGGGCCTTTGGGGGACATTTCCAGGTTCAATCTATACTATCCACTTTGGTTTTGTTTCTCTGAGACAGGATCTCACAAGTAGTTCAGGCTGGCCTTGAGCTTGCAGGGATCCACCTGCCTTAAATTCCTATGTGCTGGGATTACAGGCATGTACTCCATATGAGGTACCTTTGTATTTTTTGACCCTGACTTTTTTTAAAAAGCCAGGTGAGCTGTACATAAGCCCTACAACCTTATTTGTTTCTTTGCTGTGTTTTCTATAAATTAAAGATTGGTCTTGAGGCCAGAATGAGTCCTAATTTGAGGAGAATTTTTGACCAGGATCATATGTATCTTGTAACACCCACCAACAGATTGTGATGCCAGCTTACCTTGCTGGTGGTTTTGTAGAACAAGCTGGTCCCCTAGTCTAGTCCCAGGTCTAGGCACTGCTAAACTTTCCGTGCTGAAAGGATCCTGAGGAACCCTCTGTGTAGGCCCTCCCAGAGGTACATGTCACCCCAGGTGCTGAGTAAGAGTGGAAGCTCAACTCCATGAAGTGATGTTGGTAGTTCTGGGGTTTCTGCCTCTATTTAGCCCTGTTCACAGAGTGTACTTGATCACGCAGAGAGATCTTGGGCTTAGACCTTAGCCAGGCCAGTTAAGAACTCTTTCTCAAAGCTCTTAGGATTTCCAACCTCAACATCTTTTTCTAAGGACAAGTAGGAATACACCCTTCCTGTTGGAGCTCAGATGTGATGGTGGGTTGTGATTTCAGGAAACTTCAGCAGAGAGCCTGGGTACTGGCCAGTTTTTTTAAAACAAAATTCACAATTTATTTAGATGGAAATAAACTATACAATATTTTCTTCAACAAAAATAACAGCAATATTTTCTGTATTATTTGGAGATAAACCACAAAACACTCATTTTCTAGGTTTTCCAGTTTTTGCTTATAAATCAAGATGAGGCAGTAGATAGAGTCATGGAAAAAGACAGAAGAAAACAGACAAGGCAGTTGCCTGTATGATGGACTCTGATTCCATATGGACCATGAAGCCAAAGTGTTCAACATTGTTATGGTTTGTGTCTGTGTGTCCCCTCAAAGCCTCATGCAGTCATGGGGCAGG
>NW_004955433.1:23499516-23505291 GCF_000276665.1 Chinchilla lanigera | reverse complement strand
AAAGTGGCTATTGTGTCTGTGTCCAGCTGAGTGTGGGAGTCATAAGGGAGACAGGTGTTTCTGAGTCATTCCTCTGGGCCTCCTGTCAGCCAGGCCACAGTGGGGAAGGGACACCAGCCTGCTCATGCCCTTACTGGCATTTCAAATCATCTCCTTGCAGTTTTGACTTATCTGTGCCTGGTCGCTGGCTGCCTACAGGACACCATCTCTACACACTGAGCCACTGCCCAAGGAACTTTCTGGAACTCCAGCTGCTATATGAGGGCAGGGGTACAGGGAAGTTGTGAAGCTTAAGGTCTCTGAAACCCCAACAGGTATATCTGTCTCTGCTGTTTCTAACTATGACTGTTCAGGCCTTGGTCACTATGTCTACAAAATGGGAACAACAAATCATAGCTAAAAGGACTTATTGGGGGATTACATGATACATATGAATATGCCCATCCATGTGTATTTCCATACATCATGCTACATCATGCTATCCCCAACACAAGCATCAGGCACAGAGGTGCTCTGTATAAGTCAGTAGAATGAATGAATGAATAAATGAATGAAGCCTAGAAACAGAGCAGAGGTCCTGAGACATAAGGGTTGTAGCGTGAGAAGGGGTAAGGGCATGGAAGTCCAACTAAGTTCCTTCTGCAGTATTTTGTTACCTAGAGGAGGAAGGAGAATGTGAAATCCCACAGAGAAGAGAGGGGTGTGGAGGACAGGAGAGAAATAGCTGCATTATTCCCAAAATCTCTTCCCTTGTCCTGGACAGACTGCTGTCCTGGAGAGAATGGAGCAGAAGCAAGAGAGGGTCCTCAGATTCACTCAGTCTGCCCCATCCAAAGAAGGGTGATGACAATAGAAGTATTCTTGCTGAAATATCCCGATGGCCAAACTGGAGTCAACTACCTTATCTCTGTATTTCACCTTATTTATGTCTTAGAACAACCCCCAGGAAGACATTATCCCTGGTCGCCACAAAAGGAAATGGATTCAGCCAGAATAAATGGACAGGAATGAAACAGCTAGAAAAGGATAGAAGGTTCTGGATCTGCTGCCAGTGTCAGGTTTGTCCTTCTGGATAGTGAAATCAGCCTAGAGAGCTAGGAGAGCTAGGAAGTAGGAGAGGGGGTGTCTCAAGGTCATGTCCAAATGTTGAATTCTGGGGGCACCGGCCACATCCAGGATTCTGATGAATGTCTGTGGCCTGTTGAGGCAGCCACCAGTATTCTTGGGATCTGAGTAGCCCTGTGTGGATGCAGTTCCCCTAGCAATGAAGACACAACTGCTGAGGTCAAGAGCTCAGATTACCAGAGGGGAAAGCCAGCAGGTTCCCCAGCATGGGCCTTTGGTGGGAAGGACCACAGCTATCCCCAAACTCATGCTCTGCCTGACACTGTGCCAGACATTGAGGGCTCTTTCCAGAACACAATGTGTGTGTTGGGCAGGTGGGGGGCGGGGAGTTAGCATGAATAGCCAGCCAAGGTTCCTGATGGAAAGTGCTATGCTGGCTCTTGAGACTTCTGTCCTGACAGGAGCTGGGCCCATGTCTCTGCCTTCCCACTAACCCTCATCCAGGAAGCCAAGGCCATCATGGGCTGCTCTGTATGAGCCTCCTAACCTTACCTAGTTTGGCTCTTTTTAATTCAAGGTCTTCTTGGATGTTGCCAAGGAAACTGACACAGCAGACAGAATCTGGCCAAGGTTGCCATGACAACCTGCAACAACCCACTGGTGTCCATCCATCTGTGATGTCACCTGAGCACCAAATGGATATCCTCCCACCCCTACCACATTCATCACAGTCAAACATCAGATTCTGATAGCAAGTCACTACTGCAGAATACTCCACAGCCTGTCCATTCCCAATCCTCACACACCCAAACGATAAATAACAGATGAATAGGAGGTCATGATGCCCGATTTATAGCTCAGCACACTGAAGTTTGGAAATGGGCAAAACTCAGTAGGCTGTAGGCAGAGCCAAGACTAGACACCAAGGCTTCATATTATTTCTCCTTCCCTTTGTGCCCCACTAGACTCCACATTAGATCTGAGGGAGACTGAATGCTGGACAGGGTATGGCACCAGTGGTGGCTAAGACCACCACACTGCTTTTATGTCCCTCCTGGACAGGATGTGAGCTGGACAGTCGGCTCAGCTCAGGGCTAAGGAGCAAGGAAATTTGCAGACTAAAGTGACTGGCTCCTGCTGCCACCCACACTGGCTGCCTGGATTCCCCAGCTCTGGGCAACCTCCAACCCAGGAGCAGAATGACCAGGGCCAGGCCAGGGGCAGAGATTTTTAGTAGAGTTGCTGCAGCTGCTTGGAGGGTACCAGGAAGTGCGGGTGGAGACTGAGTTAATCTTTCCCATCTCTGGGCCTGTATTTCCTCCCCAGAATTCAAGGCCTCTTCCTCAGCAGCCTCTGATGGCCCCCAGGGATTCATAGGTGACACCATCCTTCACCTGAAAAGCAGTCTCATGAGGGATTATCTTCAACTCCTCAGGACAGCAGATGAGTGAGAAAGACTTGGTGTTGAGGCCACATATGCCAGTTGAGGACCTCTAAATTTTAGTTTGGATCTTGGCCTGTGGGGAGTGGGCATCATGGGCCTACAGGGTGACTCTCTGGTCAGTCCACTAGTTTTCTTGCTTGGGCAAGAGGCCAGGAGTGTGGGAGAGAATTTGCTCTTAAAGGGCCAGATCTAATTCCTCAGGGGAGTGTAGGAGACCGTGACTGACCTCCATTGTATATTAGTAGCCGTCTTAAGCATTAAGTTTCTGTTGTCTGAGTTAAGTTTCTGTTAGACGCGCCTTTCCCTTTAAGTCAGGACTGCCTACCGTTGCCTAGCTACTCCCGCTTCTAGAACTAGGACTGCCCACCGCTACCTAGTTACTCCCGCCTTTGTGGGGTTACTTGGTTACTCCCGCCTTAAGAACTTCCGCGTTTCCCCGCGCCCTATATATACGCAGTACTTCCCGCCAATAAACGAGACTTGATCAGAATCCTGTCTTGTCTCCATTCTTCCTGTCTCTTGTCCCTTTATCATCCCCACTCCCCTTCTAGGGTCCTCCTTGACTGTACCCGTGGGCTGGGACAGGGGAGAGTTGTATTTGACTGGTCCAGTTTATCCACTGCCTGCCTCTTCTTCAAGTTTCCCCCATCACAATTCCTCTCCTCTTCCTCTTTTCCTTTTCACACTCTTCTGGCCCACTCGCCACCTGCCCAGCCCCTAGCTAGGGTGTGTGTGTGTGTGTGTGTGTGTGTGTGTGTGTGTGTGAGACAGCCTGAGGTCCTAGGAGGAGGTGGGGGATTCCCTGGGTGGTTGGAAGCAGGGAGGAAAGATGGGGCTGACACCTCAGCCACCTCATAGGCTTGGACTGGAGACAGGAGCGGGCGGGCAGGGTGGGGGAAGGAGTTGGGGGCGGGCAGAGGTTTAAATAAGCCACTCTGGAGCTAGGACCCAGAGCCCACCTAGGAAGCTGCAGAGAAGGTGGCAGCTGCAGTAGCAGCCAGAGTCCCACTGTCTGAACATGGACTGCAAGTGGATTGTATCTGAGCCCTCCATAGGCTGTATCAGAGTCCAGGTCCTAGTCCTGAAGGTGTGTATGTGCGAGTGCGTGAGTGTACAGATGGAGAGAGTTAGACAACACCCTCCATAGATGAATGGGCCAGTCCCAGAGGGGGCACAGATTATGGTGCAAAGATCCTGTGAATGCGGGTAAGTTTTGGACCCGGTCCCTCCTCCCTATGGCTTACCCAGTTATCCGGGTCTCTGGTCTCTCAGTCAGCAGATCCGACGCGATGACCCTGAACAGCAGTGGCGGCCACGGGACAGGCGGGAGCCGTGGCGCAGACATGGAGCACAAGCACCTTCGGGGCAACACCCTTGGAGCTTGGCAATCCAATGCACTGCTTCAGCACGCCAATGGACGAGCGTGACTTGCAGGCGGCGCTAACTCTGGGCCCCCGGGCTGCGGGCAAGGAAGGCTCCAGCACCGGGACCCAGGGTGCAAAGTTGGACTGGACAGAAGGCTCATCGGACCCTCTCAGCTCCGGAGGCAAAGGCTCCGATGAACACATATACAGAGTGCTGCTGCTGGGGGCCTCTGGCGTGGGCAAGAGCGCCTGGCGCGCATCTTTGGTGCTGTAGAGGACAGCCCTGAAGCAGAGGCTGCAGGTAAGGGGACAGGCTGTTCAGGGAAGGGAATAATCTCAGGATTGCTAGGAAGGCAGGACAGCAGTGTGGTGAAGGTAGAAGCCGGACTGAATGGGCAATACCACGGTATTCCAAACGCACTTTCAGAATCATGCCTCTGCCTTCCCATTTCAAGATGGGGAAACTAAAGGAAACGGGACACCACCCCTACACCCCACGTGCCCAGAGGACCCGAGGCTTGACTGTGACTGCTCTGTGGCATTGGGGTTGGATGTCCCTGTCTGCTGGGATTGGCAGAAACACATCAGAGCGAGTGTCTAGGACTGGAGCCCTAGGTAGCTAAGCCCCCCAAAGGATGTGGCAGTCACTGTTCTAACTGAGGACACTTTGATCAGAGTCACCTTGGGGCCAGGCAGCAGGGAGGCAGGGAGCACTGGAGTAGACCCCAGGACACTGCTATCTTGGGAAGGTCAGGCACACCATACCCTGAGCTCCCCAGCCCCCAACATGTCTCTTCTGTTGCCCACACTAGCCATGTGCAAGTGAAAGTGTCCGCTGGACTCTGGGAAGGATGGGGAGGATGTGGCCCGAAATGGAAAAGGAACAGTGGAGGCTTTTGACAGACAACCAGTGACCTGTTTGTTGGCCTCTTGCCTAGGGCACAAGTATGATCGCTCCATCATGGTGGACGGAGAGGAAGCATCACTTGTGGTCTATGGCACTTGGGAGCAGGTAGGATGCAGCTGGGATCCAGGGTGGAGTAGGAGGAGAGAGCTGGGGTGGGGGTGGGTCCTGCCAGGAGTGACAGGCCCATGGCAGCAGCACAAGGCCTGTTGGGTAGGTGTGTGCATTTGTTGTGCTCTCCAGGAAGGAAGCCGATGGCTGCCTGGCCTCTAAATGGCCATAGGGGATGCATATGTCATTGTGTACTCAGTAACTGAGAAGGCCCACTTCGAGAAGACTTTAGAACTTAAGGTCCAACTGCAGGAGGCATGGCAGACAGATGACATCCCCATTATGGCCTCTGGGGAATCCAGGAAGTAAAGCAGAACTCAGAGTCAAATTGAGCCTCTTTCTCCCTCTACACAATGTTGCCAGCTCAAGCAAGCAAAAGCTCAGGAAACACCTCCCTAAGGAATGTAGACTTGCTACTTTCTCACCTAAATCCTGTACCTTTCTCACTGATAAGGGTGACACTTCAGGCACATCTCTCCTCTCCTCCATTGCAGGGACAATACTTGGTATGAAAACTGATAAGTTTAATAAATGGCATTATACACAGGCTACGCAGATCTGAACATCCTCAGGTGCACAGGATGGATTTTCTTTAGAGGCCAAGTTATGGTTAGCAGCTAGGATGACTAACTGCCTTTGTTTCACTTCTATGTCTCTACTTGTTTGATGTCACAAATTGTATTCAATGGGGGCCTCTTCCTGGTTCGGGCCCAGCTTACTTTTGAGCATTTCTACTGGCTTGGATTAAAATCCACCTGTAAAATCCTTCCTGGTATCTCCAGGTTCTTGGAAATTCCGCTACAGTAGGGGCACATGCAGGCACCCATTTGGAGCAAAGTTGGCCCAATTTATCATCTTCCTACCCAGAAGCTTCTCCTCCTCAATGA
>NW_004955433.1:23495643-23499006 GCF_000276665.1 Chinchilla lanigera | reverse complement strand
TCAGATCGAAAGACCATTACTGTGGTGGTAGGAAGATCTCAGGACAAAGAGAAGCTCATCACCACATTCTGCTTTCCTGTTGGAGGGTGACATTGATATACCTGAAGAAGTTAGACCCATGTTGGAACTCACAGAAGAGAAAGAACCATGGCAACCTGGGGACATGGGCAGCCTATTCTGTTGTGATACATTATCTGGAGCTCTCCTGCCTTACCACGGGTGACAAAATAGATAGGTCAAAGCTGGCTGAAATCTGGGGAGTGAAGTGAGGAGTACCAGACGGAAGCAGAGACAGTGGAAAAGGTCTTGGACTTCAGGGGTGAGCAGTTTGGGCAACTCACTGAGTGTTAACTAAGCTCAGTTTTCTCATCTGTACAGTGGGAGGGCTGTCTGCCTCCTGTACTAGCCATGAGGGCCTACTGACATAAAGGACATAAATTACCACAGGCTCAACAGAGATATAGGTGTGAAATTGGATAGCACATTGCTCATATGGGACTCACAGCTCTGAGCTGCCCCCTAGGGACTCAGACCTTAGTTGCCAGTGAATTCCTGCTGAAAATATGCTAGTTGGAGTGCAGGGATCATGAACATAAAGTTCCCCATGATATCTTAAAAGAAGCTTTTGAGAGTTTGTGATTCTGACTGTCCCCCATTTACTTCCTTTAAGAGGCCCCCAAACACATTAGGCAACATCTACTTTGAAGTGGGAGAGAGAGAGTCAGTCTCCTTGGTTCTATGTACCGATAGGGCTGGGAGGAAGCCTTTTTAACATTTCCTTCTCCTTCATTTCCTCCTCCTCCTGCTCCTCTTCTTCCTCCACTGCCACCTAAATAAGCTCTCAGAGTTGAGCTTAGCCGAGAGCCCAGCGCATGCTGGACAATGAAGCTAAGACTGAGATACATCTGCACATCCCTACTAATCTTCTTGGAGAACAAATTTCTTCCCAGCCTGAGCTGACTACAATCTGATAATTTCCGGGAGGTTAGAACCCTCATCACCATGAGAAGGTGGACAGATGTTCAGGTGTAAACAGTCCTCAGATAAGAGGCTAGGAAAGGTAGGGTCAAATTCAAAAAGTTCACACCCTCTATATTCATTGTTTCTGCATGTTGCAGACCCCTGGTGACAACAGTAGAAGGTTATTCCAGGGGATGTGCAGTGGCCAAAACTTGTCACTGGTTTCATATTTGCTCCAAGCCATACTTCGTGCTTACTTTCACTGATGTCCTGTTGATGTGAGATGCTTCCCTAAAGGCTCTGCCCACCATGGCACCAACCAGAAACCCTGAGAAACCTGGAATTGGGTACAGATTTCCAAAGAAGGCTCATGGTTATTGAGCTTCTCGGATTTGGCTCCTTTCGGAACTTGGAAATTCTCACTCTGGAGTTTCTGTGAAAACTATTGGACGCATATATTGACATTCTCCACTAATCTCTATTCATTCTGTCCTGAATGTGCAAAATTCTTACATGGGCACTGCATGGATTAATGGAGGTTAATTTCTCACAGAAATCGGTGATGTGTCCCTCATCCAAAGGCCGGCTTCTCTGGGGACCTTGTTTCTATCAGTCTCTAGTCATAAGAATGCACTCATTCCTTCACCAATGGCAGCTAGTCCTCTCACTTCACACGGAGACTTCGGAGGGTGAATTATCAAACGTCCACCATCATTTCCTGTCTCAGAGATCTACAGCATTTATTTGGTGGCAGTGACCCATACAGTTTCACAGAGACAATCCAAACTTCTCCCAGAGACACCAGCTCTGATGGCAAAGAACACTGGGCATTACTTAAATCTGAAGACAAATATGTTTCTGCTTTGTTCTTGAGAGATAATACTGCCTAGATGCCGAACCCTCAGTATAAAGCATAGGAAAGTTATTCAGCCCACTGGAGCTTCATAGTACGTCTTTGGAAAATACTCCCAGTGCAGAGCAAAACTGGTTGTGAGCATTTGATGAAAGAATCCCAGAAGCCTGGCCCAAAGCTCAGAACAACACTCCCTCTAGAGCCTGAATTTATTCAGGTTCTCAGAGAGCTTTTGACAGGGGAGGAGGTCCCATTTCTCACTCCACTTCTAAGTTCAGACACCTCATGAAGCTCAAATCATGGTAATCCTACTCGTGGCTTGCAAAGGATATTCCCAGGATGATGTGAACCCTAATATTAGTGCCCTTCACATGGATGAGGCTGCCTCGCACTTGCCTGTTATTCATGATCTGGATAGAGCTGACAGAGTCCTATACTGCAGAACAAGACACTTTAGATGTGGGTCTGTCTATTCAGCTGCCACCTCCTTGCCATCCTCAGCTCAGCATTCTCAACAGACCCTGATCTGCAAATGCTGGTTTCAGACACTTCCTGGCTTTCCCACTCAGCCTCTTCCCCCATCACTGAGCCTGCCCGCAGCCTATGTCACAGGCCCACGCAGGCTCTTTGGAACTTGGTGCTGTCACTGAATCCTGGGAGCATCTACCAAAGGGTCTCACATACTTAAGAAAGAGAAGGTTCTTTGCACAAACCCTGCCAGGTTCTATGAGGTACAAGGAGGACTATGGGAATCCATAGAAAATTCTCTCATTCTCAAGGAATCTCACTCTCAAGGTGGGAGAAAACATCCTTCATCCAAGCAATGGTGTTTTGAAGGGAGTGAAGAGAAAGACTTGCACCTTTGTCCAGATTGTAACATATGCAGCCTGCCTGTGCCTGTGGTTGAGAAGGGAGGAAGCAATTGAAAGTTACTTGACCATCCAAGTAAATGCAGTTTGCCAATGACCTAGTTGTTGAAAGTAGATGACGGGGACCTCGAATCTATTAACTCTCTTCTCTACCTAGGCAAGGCCCAGCTTGCATGCTGTGCACTCTCCAGTCACCCCTGATCCTCTCTGTGCAGGGAGGTATCAGTCAGGTTCATGGTTCTCTTTTCTGTCACCAGCAGCAGCTCTTTCTTCCTGTCATTGTCCCTCTGGCAGTCTCACGCGCTGCCTCTTTAGAGTTTGGCAGGCTCAGGCATAGTCTCTGACATCTCCACAGGAGAGTACCAGGAAGACAAGCAGGTGCTTTCAGTTCCAAAGTGTACATCCAGCCCCATGGTCATGCTCGGCTTGCAGGCCAGTTTCTGCACTCCTGCTTAGTAAGCTGCATTCCCTGACAGGCAGCCAAGCAGGGACTTGCCAGGCTGGAGTTTGGACCTGGCAGGGAGTAAGCAGCGTGTTGGATGGGTAGGGCAGGAGGGTGCTGCCAGGGAGTGACACTGAGCAGGCAGAGATCTCTGGGAGCCAGGGCAGGGCTGGGCTTGGTCTTAAACTTGGGAGGTATGATCAAAATACGCAGTAAACATTCAATTTTTTTTTATTTTT
>NW_004955433.1:23492394-23494027 GCF_000276665.1 Chinchilla lanigera | reverse complement strand
AGGCAGAAAGCTAGCCAGCCCGAAGGCTGGCGCTCCCCGCCCACAGCTCCCTGTGCGCCGGAAGCATCCTTCCAGGGAACCGGAAGGCCGGGAGTAAAACATTCAATTTTTTAAAAAAATTTATTCAATAAAATACAAACTGCCATCAAAACACATGCACATGCAGGCACACATGGACACAGCCAAAAAAAAAATTCCCCCTTACTTGGAACATACCAATTTCATCACCCCTACTACTCTCTGGAGCAGCTCCAGAGGCCTCCTCCCTTCATGTCTTTGTGTCCTTACAAGCTGTGATAAAAAATAGGGTGAATGCTGCTGCCAAGGTCATGCAACAGAAAAACAGATTTGCAAAAACATGACAGTGTGTCCTAATCCACCCCATTCACCAGATCTGGAGCTATTCAACTTCCACCCCTTCCCCAATGTCAAAATTACCACAAAAAGGTAAAGGTTCAAAATTGATGGAGGCAGCCAAAATAGTACAACTAAAGACACTCAGGAAAGAGTAGCTCCAGAATTGCTCCAGAAAGTGGCAAGAATGATGGGACAAGTGTTCCTAGCAGCAATGGGGAGTATTCTGATGGGAACTCATGGCCTTGTGTGTCCCACAGCAAACTGTTTTCCCGATTTGAACAATCACCTTATCCTGCAACACACCTGTACACATGTGCACAATGAGTGTACCTGAGCTAAAACACTATTAATGTCAGTGGAAAGGTGGGGCTACTGTGACTCTCTTATCCTGGGAAGAGAGACATGTATAAGTGAGCAGAGGCCACCAGCCCAGTACTCACTCGAGGGAAACCAGACTGCCCAGATCTCAGTGGGCTCAGAGGCTGATGGGGAACTTTGAGTCATTTTTGCTTCATTGTGCTATTTTGCTGTTCTACATCTGCTTATTTCACTGTTTTGTAAATAGTGACAAATGGGAGGTTCACCCAGTCTAACAACACATACTGTACCCCATAAATGTCAAATCAAACATTTGTATTTTTTTCCTGTGCATATCCAACAGATATGTGCCTACAACTTTTTCATGTGTTTGGAGTTTTTTCTTTTTCTTTTCTTGCTTTTTCTTTTTGAGACAGGGGCTCACTATTAGTTAAGGACGGCTTTGAACTCACTATGTAAATCAGGCTGGCCTCGAACCCACAGTGATCCTCCTGCCTCAGTCTTCCAAGGGCTGGGATTACAAGTGTGTGCCTCCACACCCAGTTATAATTTCTGTTAAAATAAAAAAAAAAAAACACAGTCAGCTGAAGAAATACGTGGGGTCTGCAGCTTGAGCACAAGATCAAGAAGGCAGAGTTAGGTGGGCCGCCCTAGCAGGTCTCAGGAAGTTTTGCAACACCAGACACACTGTTGGTACACAGGCTCAAAGTCGGAGTCATTACACAATAGGCATCTTCACGGTGAGGTGGTTTTGTGGAGCACAGCTCCCAAGTACATCAATCTTAGCTTTGCAGTTCTTATCCTCATTACTTCATCAGTGCAAATCCCTTGGTTTGCTTTCCACCATATCAGTATGCAGTTGAACTTCCTGAAGTCCTCTCCAGTAACCTACTGGGGATGTGACTCATGGAGATGTGATGCTGTCTTGATTACTTTTCTCTCATTGCTGAGACAAAAT
>NW_004955433.1:23484305-23490514 GCF_000276665.1 Chinchilla lanigera | reverse complement strand
AAAAAAAAAAAAAAAAATTTATGTGTGGTTCTAACATTGTCGGCAGAAAGCATGAAAATGACAGTAAACTTCAGGAGACAGCCAGCTAAAAACCCTACCTGGCTGTCCTGAACCACCCACAACTGGCCCGGGCTCCAAGGGCAAGTGGACATGACCAGTCCTAACACTCAAAAAAATAGAGCCTGCAATTTCTCTGGACAGAAATAGATGAGTGAGTGAGTTGTTTGAAAAGTTAATAACAGATGACGTTTAATATAGGTGGACAATAGGTAGAGACATTTTCAGTAGTTGGCAACCTTGGTGCTTGCTACTACGGAGCTCTAGGTATGCTCTTTCCACCTTGTGCCACCCCCCAAATTCTTGTTTACCTCTTCTAGCAAGTGTGGCCATAGTGAGAAGGTACCATATATACACCAGAGAACAAGCCAAATCTGGTAGTATACAGATGCCCACTTCTTAGTCTCCCAATTTGTAAACTAATTTCTGCTGTTAGAAGCTACCTAGATTATGATACTGTTTTACAGCGGCCTGAACATACAAAGAGCCTAGGTTCATGTAAACTGGGTTTCTGTTAGCCTATGTAGATATGGGCATCGATGGAGTAATTGAGAGGTGAGAAGACTTTTGACACCCAGGTGTGCAGAACATTCTGTAAGACATTGCTTTCATTTCAGGAAAAAACACAGACCAGTAGGACAACAGGTAGAGGCATGAAGATATAGTAGGGAAAGGAAAAGGGATCCAGATCCAGTGTGATGGTGAGGAAGGTGGATTCCATTGGGACTTACACATCCATGGCTCGCTTGGTGTCTTAGTTAACTGTTGCTGACACAAAATACCCAACACCCAAAGTAAAAGCAAGAAAGGTTATTTTGGCTCACAGTTTGTAGAGGTTTCAGTCCATAGTTGTCTGGCTTCAAGACAGGGTGGCATGGAAGATTGGAATCACAGAGGAGAAACAGTTCCTGGCAAGCAAAAGGCAGCAAGCAGCAAGCTCAGTAGTGGTACGCGACAAGTGACAGCAGTAAGCCCTCTTTCTGGCTCTAATCTCCTATCCAGGCTACCCACCTTTAGGGCAGGTATCACTCACACCGAGGGTGAGGCACCCTTAATCCTAGCATTGCATCATGAAACAATACCAGCATCACATACTTGATCTCAGCATCACACACCCTATATCCAGTCACCTCTGGAAAGCCCCACCTATGAGCACATGAGAAAAATCTAGAAACAAGCAACAGCAGTGGGGGATATAATGAGTGCTTAATAAGAGGAGACACAAAGGAGGCTTGGCAATCAATATCATGCAGGAGATTCTTCATGAGCTAGGGCTGAATGGAGGCATGAAGAGTGGATTAATGGTTGTGTGAGCGTGTGAGCGTGTGTTATCCTAGGCAGACCCTACATGCACTCATGCCCACCCTTCCCTCCCACACACACGGAGCTACAGCTCTGTGTGCTTCTCCTCAGCACCCTTTAGCTCCTGGATCTTCCGGGGCAGGGTCTCCATCCAGAACTTCAGCCTGGAGGCCTTCAGGGCACGGTCCACAGTAGGCTCTGTGTCCAGCTGCAGGTACAGCTCCTCATTGTCCAGTGCAGGCCAGTGGGGCAGGCCCTCACCATTGGGGTTCCTGTGAAGATACCCTCCCAATAGGGGATAAGAGGTCAGTCTGAGTTCTTGAAACCTTGCCTGAGTATCTTGATTTGCATCAGGACCGACAGCTAAGATGGCAAGCATAGAAATAAGGGGAACTTTTCCTGCTACAGAGAACAAAACCATCCCACTAGTGTCCCTTCCATGTGAGACAGGCCTTCCAGTCCTGTTTTGTCCCTCCCTCTTAGAGATGGGCTGTGACTGAAACACAGCACTATGGTACACCACACATGTCACTGGGAGAGGGATGAGTAACCTATACTGGCAAGGCTCCTCTCTGTGTCCACACATTTCTTGGTCTTGCAAAGGAGTTAATGTGTGATTTAAGGACACTCATATGCTAACAAAGTTCCCACAGGTAAGAGGTGCACCTGATGGGTTCACACAGCATGTGAAGACTGAGGTATCATCTCACCCATTTCGTGCAAAGTTGGCCCAATACTTCATCATCCTCTTATTTAGTAGCTTCTCCTCCTCAGTGAAAGGAGCTGCAGAGAGAAGGACAAAAACCCAGGTCTTAGACTGATGCTCACCACATTCACCCTGCTGCACATTCATGTACCAATCTCATCGCTCAGCTATAACCTGAACCTGGACACCAGGCCTGGTCCTCTCCTTCCCCACTTATCCTAGAGCCATGCCCTCCCCTTGCCCAACCTTCAGTCTCCAGTTGAATTGACCCAAGGTTCAGTGCTGGCATAGAAGGTGCCTTCTTTCTTGACTCTTGTGAGTCATTAAAAAAAAACACACACATATGCTGTGAGACAGTCCCTCCTGCCCTTTTGTCCCATGCTGGACACCATGTCAAGATGAGGACAGTAGGAGGAGGGAGCACTGAGTGGAGTGCAAGGGCTTGGATTCTCATCCCAGCACAGTCTTTTGAGGTGTAAGATAGTGGACACTGACCCTATCCTCTCTCTGGGTCTCAACTTCCTCATCTGGACTGTGAATGAATTCACAACTCAGGGACCCAGCCAGAGCCCATTCCTACTGCTGAATCGAGGAGACTCACCTTTCTGGCCCCACAGGAAGGATCCAAAGACAAAGGGAACCTCATCAGCGTGGTCAGCCTTCACATGGGGTGGCCTGATGTTTTTGAGGAAGTTGGGAGGATGCTGGAATTCATAGAAGTAGACAGTGCCATGGGAGCCTGAGGAGGTGGACAGCTGTGACTTGGTGACCTGTTAGCTTGAGTGCTTCTGCCTCACCCTTGGCTATAAAACACCTAAATCTAAAGTTGGCTGGAATCTGAACAGTGTGGTAAAGAGCACCAGGTTGCAGTAGGAACAATGGAAAGGGCCTTGGATAAGTCATGACCTTGGACTTCCCAGCTGAGTAGTTTGAGCGACTCACTGAGCACCACTCTCCTCAGTTTCTCTATTTGTATAATGGGAAAGATGTCCGTCTCTTACATCAGGTATGAATACGACTTTTAGTGCATATTAGGTGAACTGACTCGTGGGTTTCATTTTGACGTATTTGTACATACATATAACACACTGATCATTCTCCCCCTATTTCTACCTTCCCTCTTTCTTCCTCCTTCCCCTGATTTCTTTTCTCTTTTCTACTAGTCTTCCTGTTTCCATCTCTCTTTTTGGGCCAGGGATATAGCTCAGTGGTGCTAGAACCTGCCTGGCAAGTGCAAAAAAATCTCTTCTTGTTCTCCATATTTCTCCTATGCAGGAAATATGGGATATGTGACATTCTGTGCATGGTTCATTTCACTTAACATAATGATCTGCAGTTCCATCCCCTCTCTTGCAAATGATGTGAGTCCATTCTACTTTATGGATGAGAAATATCTATTCTATATGCACATTTTCTTTATCCATTCGTCTGTTGATGGACATCTAGACTACATGATAATACTCAGCTATTACAAAATATGCTGCAATAAGTATGGCCAGGCTGGCCTCTTTGTAGTAGATTGACTTTAATTATTTCAGAATACACTGAGAGTTGTATACCCTAGTTTTAGTTTTTGGAGGAAACACATAATAATTTCCATAATGGATACATTAATTTTATTTACACCAAGAGCAGAGGAGCCTTGCTATTCCCTATATACTTAATCCTCATCAGCATTTACTGGATTTTGTATTCCTAGAGACAGATACAATAATATTCTTTTTGTGCATGCGTGTGCAGTACTGGGAATTGAACCCTGGGCCTTCACTCAGCTACATTCCCAGCCGTTTTCAATTTTTTCAATTTGACACATAGGCTCACTAATTTACTAAATTGCCCAAATTAGGCTGAAAGTCGTGACCTTCTCCTTCAGCTTCGCACAGTACTAGAATTACAGGAGAGGAGCATCTCATATCTTTCACATATAAATATCCATTTTTCCTAGCATCACTGGCTAAACACATATTTTCAGCCCTGTTCCAAAAAATCACATTGATGTAGTAGTTTGTGTTTGTTATGCTGTTTCCTATTCTGTTTCATTGGTCTATGGATCTATGCTACATTCTTACCATTCTGTTTTTATTATGATGGCTTTGTAGTATATTTTGAAATCAGAACTTGTGACCACCCAGAGTTACTTTTTGCTTAAGATTTAACCACAAAGATTTACTGAGATGACAGACATCAAGCATCTGGCAGCAGAAAAGCTCAATAAAATAGGAATAGACCTGGACTCTACAAACCTCATTTCACCTCACAGTTCTGAGCTATTGCATAGACAGTGAGATCTCAGCTACTGATGTACTCACGATGAAAATGTGCTACTTTGAGGGCAGGAATCACGAACATAGAGTCTGCCATCATCTCATGGAACTGCAGTTGGAGGACCTGGGGGTCCTCATTGTCTCCCATGTACTCTTCCATCAACAGGTCACCAAACTCAGCAGGCAACATCTAGCTCAGGTAGATCATGGAGAATCAGGTTAGATAGGTTTCTGGGTATGTGTGGGAGCTTGCGGTGGGAAAACAGCTGATGGACTTGGGATTGTAAGAAATGGGCAAAACTTGGGGTGATTCCACCTACAACCACATACATAGTTCAGCTTCTTTTAGATGAGATAGCTGCATGGGCATGAATGTGGGGGTGCCATATCCTTAGGACAGGAACTCTCTTGGCTGTAAGGGTCGAGTTTCTGGATCGCTGAGCAGTCTGAACCTGATTCTGAGGGACAAATTCTCTATGCCTCCACAATTCTGGAACCTAGGGTGGCCGCTGCTACCATTATGGAACGTGGCACTGTGTGACTTTCTTCTCAAAGTGAAGTCTTTCACCTTTCCAGTTTTGAGGCTTCAAAGGGTGGAGATTTGCTGCTTTTTTTGATGCCCTTGGGCCATCTTTTTTATTCTCTTGTTCCTTGTCAGGAAGATCTCCTCAACTCTGTCTTTGCAGTCCACAGCTTCATTGTAACTTCCTTTCTGGCCATGCTCACCACATTTTAAATCAGCCCCCTGGGCTCTTTGCTCTTGATTCTCAAAATAAATCTGGGTAAAACCCTCCAACAACAGCCTTGCCAGTGCCTCAACATTTAACTGCCTTGAAATTTCTTCTGCCAGACTAATTAGTTCTCCACCCTTAATCTTAGTTTCAGGCAAAGTCTCTGGACATGAACAAAATGCAAACAAATAACACACATCATCTGCAGTCTGACTACCAATGCAGTCCTTCCTGCCAGCAGAAACCTCCCAAGCATGGTCTTTACCAGTAGGATTTCTACCAGCCTTCTCAGCTTCTGAGCTCTGACCAGGATCTCCCATACAGAACAGTCAAAGGTGTTCTAGCCCTCCTCTTTCAGGAGAAATCTCAGAACATTTCAAAACACTTCACATAAGCCATTTCTAAAGGCTGGTGAACCATGTGGTCAGATACACTCACAGCAACAACCCCACTTGTCTGGTACCAAATTCTGTCTTGGTTCCTTTTCTCTCATTGCTGAGACACAAATCCCCAGCACCCAAATTAAACAGGGAACAGTTTACTTAGCTCACAGTTTGTGGAGTTTTCAATCCATACTTGGATGGCTCCAAGGCAGAGTGGCACATGGCAGAGGGCAACAGTTCAGGGTGGTGGAAGATAGCAAAAGCACCAAGAACACAAAATGGAGGAGTGGAAGTGGGAAGAGCAATCCTTCTTGCCTCCCTTTTACTGTATGCAAGCTACCGGCCCCAGGGTGGGTATAGCACTCATGCCCATAATCCCAGCATAATCCCAACCCATAATCCCTGGATAAATTATAAACTCTAGAAGCCTGGCCCATGACTGCATAAGGCTTTGGGGAGACATCCAGACACAAACTATAACAGGAACACAGGAGCCTCACCATCTGTGCTGACATGCTTTGCAGAACAGCCCGCAGAGTCTCTCTGTTCATTTTCTTCTGGTTGTCAGTAGAGCCAAGTGCCTGGATAATGGATGGATAATATAGAGCTGAGAGTGGGATCAGTATGCACCTGTGTAATCTAGAGGACCACTACAGATCAAATGCACACCCCAAAATACTGAGGGCCTTACCATGGGAATGATCCAGCCATACTCATCATTGTTGACACCAATGATGCTGGGGACAGGTTGAAAGTCAGCAGAGGC
>NW_004955433.1:23479684-23483033 GCF_000276665.1 Chinchilla lanigera | reverse complement strand
TGTTCTGGCTCTGCTCAGCCTTATTTCCCAGTACAGACCCAGGCTCACCTGAAGAAGCCCAGGACACCTAGGCGGTACTGGATAGTGACCACCACCACGTTCTCAGAAGATGCCAGAATGGATCCATCATACATGGAAGCCATGCCTAGAACCAGTGCACCACCATGGATCCATACCATCACCTGGGGAAGTACAGACAGATGCCGTGTGACTTCTGCCCAGCCAAAACACTACCTGGCTTCCTCATACACTATCCATAGCTTAGGCTCTAGGCAACTACCACAGAGGACTCCAGAAAGACTGCATATGTGAGGGATGGGTCACAGACCCAAGTTCAATCAGGTAGACCAGGACTTTCTTACTTTGAGTCAACCACATGAATCCAAACCTGGATCTAATATTCTCAGACTCCTTGGAAATGGAGAAAAGGGGAGTTTTCTGATACTGTCCAGCCTAAATACTAATAAAAATGTTATTTCATTAGTCCAACCGATAAATTGCAGCTAGGCTCTTGGGTCATTTCAAAGTAGAACTCGTGGGCACCGAGACCTGTGATCTCTGGTACCAGTTAGGGCTCTGTGACTTAATGCTAGGGGTCAGTTACCCAACCTGGCTGAGAAGCCCTTCTTGGTTTCCACAGCAGAAGGCTTCACAACAGGGTCTACCCTGCAGCAGAACCAGGCTAACCATGTCCACTCTTATTGTCCTGCAGTTTTTTTGATTTTGTGGTCTTTGTGTTTGAATGTAGAAGTTTGTGCATGATAGGCAAATGTGTATCACTAAGCGACATCTTTAGCCACCTTCTAATCTTGGAGAAGGAATGTCCTCCATACTCAAGCGGACCACAGTTTGACACTCACAGGCAGGTTAGATCCCTCATGGACATGGGCAGGTGTGTAGATGTTGAGGTACAAGCAGTCTTCAGACATGGATATGGGGATAGAAGTCATGGTCATATTAAAGAGCTTCAGACCCTCTGAACTATTTAACTGATCACCTTGCAGACACCTGGTGACAATGACAGACAGTTATTCCAAGGCCTCTTTTGGTCAAAACCAGACTGTGACACCTCACCTCACCATGTCAGTTGGCACAGTGATGATAGAGGGTAGAGTCTCCAAAGGGTTAGCACTCCTGAGAGATCAGTTGTATCTGTCACTAGGTCAGAGGTTCTTACAAGATTCAGAGATGAACCTGAATCTCTTCCAGAGACCTCCTCAAAGTCGTAGACTATTAGCATACCTCAAATCTAGAAAGAAATGTGTCTCTGCCCCTCTCTTCAGACATTAGAGCTAATTCCTTTAGCTTCCCAAGCCCTGAGCTGAGACTAACATAGTTCCGATACCCTCTGGAGCCTAGCATGGTCATAATGGGAATCTCCTCCCCCCAGTGCAGAGGAAAACTGTCTGTAGGATTGATGTGGCAAAACCACTGCAGCCTGCCCTCGGATTAGGGCATACATTCCCTCCCAAGGGCCTGAATTTTCCCAGTTCCCCAGAGAGCTTACATAGCAGGGTGGGAGGTTGCATCCCTCACACCGCTCCAGGGCTCAGGGGCTTCAGGGGGTGCAAACCGCAAAGGTCCTAGAGGTGGCTTGGCGAAGGGTATTCCCAGGAAGGTGTGGACCCTCGCATCGGTGCCCTCCACATGGACGAAGCTGCCCCGCACCTGCCCTGTGTTTGTGGTCCGGACGGGGCTGGCAGAGTCCTGGGCTGTGGGCAGAGAGATGCACATCAGGGTTGGAATTTCCCGGTAGCTGCCTCATACACTGTGGTTATTGCCACCTCCTTGCCACCGTCAACTCAGCCTTGTCAGGGACCCTGATCTGCAAACCTTTGCTGCAGACCTGTCCTCCCTGTTATACTCTCCTCCCATAACACCACTGCAATCACTGGTCTTGACCGTGGTTTACCCAACAGAATTTTAGGGTACCACACCACATTCAGGCTGGATCTTCCAATAAAAGTGCTCATGTGCTTATAGGGGACAGTTTCCTCCAAACTAACTCTGCCACGTCCTGTATAGTACTGAAATGATTGTAGGAAACAATTAAAAATCTCCCATCCTCAAAGATCTCTTGCTTGAGGTGGCATGATATAAAGAAGGCATTTATCTACACATTCATACAAAGAAAGATATGATGAGGAGAGCTGAGAGAAAGAGATGTAGTTGTGACCAAGTCACACGCTCTTCCTGCCTCTGGCTGAGGTCTGTTGGAGAGAAAGCCATTGATTATCACCGAATGGTCCAGATAAAACTAGGATGACCAATGTCCACTATTGTGGAAAATGGATGATGGGCATGTGGTGTTCCTTAGCTCTTCTCTCTACCTGACAAGAGGCCCATTCAGTGTTGTGCACCATTCAGTCATCCCTGATCCTCTCTGTGCTTCATGTGCAGGGAGGTCGCAGGCATGCAGGGAGGTGTCCATGCATGCTCCGCTGCACCTGTCATCTCTACCAGATGACACCTTCTTCCTGCTCTCACAGGTTCTTCCTCTGGGCCAGACTGCGAAAGAAAAAGTTAAACATCCCAAAACGTTCTCGAGAGCTAATACTCCCATCCCCCATCAAGTCGACATGTATCAGCAAGTGTGGTGACATATGGAGCAGCTAAAGACAGGGTAGCGGGCCCTCACAGACAGGACAGTTTAGCAACATCTTTCCAAGTCCAAAGGTACACTTCTCTTCCTGGAATGTGCCACTCACAGATACCTTTCCTGATGAGATCTCTGTCCATTTAATTCACTGTGGCCACCAGAGAGTGATGTCTGATGTTTGTTACAACACAGAACAAAACCTGCTGCAATGGCCCTGCTGTGAGACTGGGTACACATATTTATTCTTAGGCAGAGTCCTGGGCACAGCATGTAAGGTCTTGCTACCTGGATGTCTCTTTGGAGGAGCCAGCAGGTCTGAATTGGTGAAAATGAGGTGGACCCCAACTCTGTGCCCTTTTATGGCTCCTCAATAACACTGAGCATAAATCCAAGCAGAAAGAATGTTGAAACAGGATCCACCAAAATACTCCACCAGTCTCCCTGCCTAGGAGTCATGGTGCCCACCAAGAGCTGGTCATTAGCAGGTAAGAAAGGAATCTAGCAGGGTGTGCTCTAGAGGTGAGGTGAGTGGTGGCTCCTCCTGGGCAGATTGGACCGGGGAAGGGTGAGGGCAGATGGCCAGGTCCCAGGGTAGGAGGCTTTGAGTGAGAGGGTCAAAGGCTGCAGACCCACCCTGCACATGTAGCCATAGTGGTATCACCTCCCGATAAGAGCCTGGAGACTATCTAGCAGGCACAGAGCACATCACCTTTGCCCTGGAAGCCAAGCCATTACTTTTGCCCTAGGTTA
>NW_004955433.1:23469391-23479054 GCF_000276665.1 Chinchilla lanigera | reverse complement strand
CCCACAGGCCACAGAGTTCAGCCGGGCAGGAAACTTGTCCAGCTGCATGTCTGTTTGCAAGCCAGTTTCTGTTCTGCTGCGGAGCAAGCTGTTTCACCAGCGGAAAGGGGAAGCATGGACTGGCTCCGGCTGGAGTTTGAACCTGGCAGGGAGTAGGCGGGGCACAGAATGGGTAGGGCACAGGTGGGGCACGGAGTGGGCAGGGTACGGTGGATGTTGAAGAATACAGGTGAGGTAGACAGAGGTCCAGGCAGCCAGGAGAAAGAAGATGGAGCATGGCCACCTTCCCTCGCTTTGCCTCTCTTTGACCTCCTCAAAGGTATCTCTTGTCTTCTGCAGTCCTTGTGAGCTACCAGGAACCCCTCTTCTCAAAACTGAAGTCACTATTTCTATTGTCTTTGCAGGCACAGGATGGAAGAATGTTGAGGGTCAGAAGGAGGGAACAAGAAAGTGTAAGTGGACAGGCCAGCAGTGCTGCCTGAAGAGGTGTGGGAGGAGGTTTCCCAAGGATGCAGAAGGCAATCAAATTTCCAGTTGGGGAGAATGTAAGAGCCTGAACAAGGGGAGGAAGTTGTGACTGTGCCCTTCATCCTGACAGCTCCTTCTTGCATTCTGGACTGGGTCTCAGGACTCAGACTCTCATATTTTACTGGGTCCTACTTCGCAGCTCCCCCCTCTCTTATTTTCCGTGGTCTGAGAGTGAGTGCCATTCCTTCCCTACTCAGCTTCTGCCCTACTTCTGAAATGCACAAATGAACATGGCAGTACTTGGTGCCCCACCCATGCAGGGGCAAGGAGGGCTTCACTGTCCTCTCTCAAGTCCAGGGTGACCTCAGGGTCACTTATCCACCTAAAAATACCTGACAAGTACCTACCAGATCCCACATCTTGATCCTGGCAGGTAACCCTCAGGCCTATGGTACTGTGGGGTAGGCAGGAAATCACTAGGAGATTCGGAAATACGTAGAACCCTGCCAGGATAGAAGGAAGCCAGGCTGGGGAGCTAAGTGCCTGGTCCCCCTGTCTTCCTGGAGACTGGATAAGGGTCTTAACCTCAAACTGCTCTTAAGAGTCCTAGGACAACTGGCCTTGGTCTCTGTTTCCCAGTTTCCAAGGGGCTCACAAGGCCCAACACCACAGAAGTTCCTTCTCACTGTCCTGAATGCAAGTAATCTGCATGCCAAAACCACCCATTCAATCAACCTCTGGTCTGAGTGAGGGCAGCACTGACTGTCCCTCCTGAGACTTCTTAGTAATGCCAAGTCTCTTCCTGTTCCCAGGAAATGTGGGGGTTGGAGCAGAAGTATATGCAAACTGGTGTGGACAGCGGTTCCAGGATAGTGGGCTTTGGCGGAGGCGGGGGCAGGGGTGGAGGTGCAGGTGGTGGCCGGGTGGGCGGTGGCCTCCTGGAGAACGCTAACCTGCTCCTCTAGGACCATTCTGGGGAGTGGCCTGTGACAGCAGGCGAGGAAGACCAGCAGGTTCCTGACAGCATCGATGCGTGCGAGATCTTCAATATCCTCTGTTGCTGGGCGTGGGGCAGGTTTGCGGGTCTTTGGGAAGGAGCTGCAAAGTCCAACAGTTGATGGATATGTATTTCGGTCAGGTTTTCCTAGCCAAGAGTTCTGAGTGAGGGGAAACATAAAGTCCTTTTTCCTTCATTTGACACATCTTATCCAATCCATCAATGACCCGGAGCATCCACTGACGCTAGAGGAGTTGAACATAGTAGAGCAAGTTAGGGTTCAAGTGAGTTACTCCCAGTGACAAGAGCAACTAGTTAGCGAGAGTCAGACTCCACTATACAAGAAGTAGTGACATTTTCTCAGCTCACGGACACCCAGGGGGATCTTTGGAGGAAAGATTCTTGTGCCCATTTTATGAATGTTGAAACTGAAGCCTGTAAAGTTTAGACGACTTGCCCAAAGCAGCAAAGAAGAGACCCAGAGGGTTGGAGGTGTCTGTGATCCCTGATGTCTGTTCCTCACTACCACCAGGTTAGTGATCCCGACAGCACAGTGGCCGTGGCCTTTACACCCACCATTCCACACTGCAGCATGGCCACCCTTATTGGCCTGTCCGTCAAAGTCAAGCTGCTGCGCTCCCTTTCCCAGCGTTTCAAGGTCAGTTGGAGTTGAGCCTCGCGGGTGAAACAAGTGTAAGGGTCTGCTACTGACACAGAGGGCAGCAAGAGCAAGAGCATCACAGTGGGGTCTAGAAGGGCTGCAACTAGCAGAAATGATATGGAGGAAACGTTCCAATATGGTGGAAAAAGGATAAAGACATGAGCTGAACAGTGCAGAAAAGTAGTGAGGAGTGTGGCAGGAAGGGAATTAGGAAGCTGTAGATGGATGTGGGTCAGGGATGGGCTGTGATTTGGAGAGTTGGAGTGGCTGTGGGTGAATTTGGGGTGTAATGGAAGAGGTAATCCAGAGGTGTGATTAGGAGTCGTCAGTTGGAGGAGGTACACTAGGGTCTGCGGGGAGGAGACAAAAAGGTGGTTGGATGATCAGGCTGAGATTATCTCTCTCCCAGATGGATGTGCACGTTACTCCATGGACCCATGCCTCGGAGCATGCAGGTAAGTGTGAACTGATGGCATTGCTGATGTCCTAGGGTCTTAAATTGTCTGCAGCTTCCCCTTGCTGGAGTTGTTTGTAAGAGGATTAAGGTTGGGGACAAGGCAAGTGAAATTGCCAGAAACTCTTCAGTGAAGGTGGTAGCCTAGACCAAAGGTAGGCTGACCATCTTCTGCTTTCCATGTGCTCCCCTCCTACACTGTCTTAGTACACAGGTCCGATGTGTCAGGATTTAGTAGTACTGGAAGCAGATATGAGCAGCCAGGTGGGAGAGGGTTGTAAGAAGGCAGGATAGAGAGGGGTGCAGAGAGTTGAGGTAGGCTAATCAGGGGTTGGGATCTGCAGAAGGTAATAGGAGAGCCTTATTGGTAGCATATTCTATACTACAGCATAGAAATGGGGTTGACTAGCAGCCTGGACAGAGTCTGGCTTAGATTCTGCCTTTCATATATGTCCTTCCCACTTAGTGAACAAACAGTTTGCAGATAAGGAGCGAGTGGCAGCTGCCTCGAAGAACACACACCTGCTGGAGGTTGTGGATCAGTGCCTGTCAGCCCACTCCTGAGCCTGGATTTGACCTTCACCATGTACCATTATCCTAATCTCAGCTTCACCTGGAGCTCATGGCTTGGTTTTCTTGAATCACTGACAATGAGGAACTAACATTCTGCTTTTCGTACTAAACCCTTAATTTATATTCATTTCCTGGTATGTCTTAGGGTCTTTCATCTTAGTGGAGTCACTAGCATTTGGGAGGAGATAGTGGTAGTAGTGTACAGAATGAATGAGTGCATTGTAATTCCTTGAATTTTTAAATGTTCTCCCAGTATTTTGATTAGGGAAAGGTGCAAGTGTACAAAAAGTATTGAAAGAGTAGTGCATGAGTATATTTGTATACCAAATTATCTACCACTACATTCAATAGTCATTAAGCTGTTAAAACACTGGCCTTACTTATGTGTGTATCTAAATATTGACACCGAATATTGGAGAGTAATCTACAGAGACATGACCCTTTGCTTTCAAGTATTATATCCTACATCTGCATTAGATAAATCAGTAAAACCAGAGTACTTTTACCTGGCAAAAAACAATGAGTAATTCCTCAACTCATACCCACTGATAAATGAATTTCCCCAAAAGGCATTCTCAGCAGTAGTTTTTTGTTTTTTGTTTTTTTTTTAATCAGATTCCACGCAAGACTTATCATGTATTGCATCTGGCTGTTGTCTCTCTTCAGCCTCATCTATAATAGTCTCTCAGCTTTTCCTCACTGTAACAAATATCTAAGATAATCAATTTAGAGAACAGATTTATTTTGGCTCACACTCATGAAGGTTTCAGTCCATGGTTGGCCCCATTGCTTTTGGGCTTATGACTCACAGTTGATCATGATGGAGAGAGCATGGTAGAGCAAAGCCACTGCCCTCACAGCCATGAAGCAAAGGAGAGAGAAAAGGACTAGGGTCCTGTTACGCTTGAAGGGCACCACCTCAGCAACCTGAAGACCTCCCACTAGGCCACAGATTTTAGGTTCCACCTCCCAATAGTGCCATTTCTGAGGAACAAGCTTTTAACAGGCCTTTGAGGGACAATTTCCAGATCCAAACGACTGTACACACCTTTGTTTTCATTTTCTAAGATAGGATCTCACTAATACTTCAGGCTAGCCTTGAACTGGCAGGGATCCTCTTGTCTTAAACTCCTGTGCTGGGAGTACAGGCATGTACTCCATATGAGGCACCTTTGTATTTTTTGACCTTCCCTTTTTCTAAAAAGCCAGGTGAGCTGTCCAGAAACTCTACAACCTGGTTTGCTTGCTGGGTTTTGTATAAATTAAAGTATGGTCTTGAGGCCAGAATGAGTCCAAATTTGAGGAGGATTTTTGCCCAGGATCATATATATCCTGTAACACCCACCAATAGATTGTGATGACTACTAAACCTTCTGGTGGTGGTGTAGAACAAGCCTGTCCCCTAGTCTGGTCCCAGGTCAGGGCATTGCTAAAGCTTTCTGTGCTAAAAGGATCCTGAAGAACCTTCTCTCTCAGCCCTCCCAGAGGTGCATGTCACCTCAGGTGCTGAGGAAGAGTGGAAGCTCAACTCCATGAAGTGATGTTAGTGGTTCTGGGGTTTCTGCCTCTCTTTAGCCCTGTCCGCAGAGTGCCCTTAATCACACAGAGAGATCTTGGGCTTAGATCTTGGCTCAGCCACTTAGGAGCTCTTTCCCAAAGCTCTCAGGATTCCAGACCTCTACGACTTTCTCTGAGGACAAATAGGAATACCCCATCACTGCCAGAGCTCAGATGTGATTGTGGGTTGTGAACTCAGGAAACCTCTGGAGGGAGCCTGGGTACTTGCCAGTTTTTTTTTTTTAACAAAATTCACAATTTATTTAGATGAAAATAAACTATACAACATTTTCTTCACCAAAATAACAGCAATATTTTCTGCATTACTTCTAGATAAACCACTAAACATCCATTTTCTAAGTTTTCCAGTTTTTGCTTATACATCAAGAAGAGGCAATAGATAGAGTCATGGAAAAAGACAAGAAAACAGACAAGGCAGTTGCCTGTATGATGGCCTCTGATTCATACCGACCATGAAGCAGAAGTGTTCCACATTTACCTGCTAAGAAGCTTATAAAGATGTAGGCTCAACAAGGGAAAGTAAACAGCAATAACCAGATGTGGAATACAATGGCAAACTTTTCCATTTAAACTTTAACTGTAGCCTCTTCTTTTAAGTTCATTTAATAAAGACAAAAGCCAATTTGTTCTTGAGGGCCCACTGACAACACTCAGTCTATCCAGAGAGTGCACTGGGCTGAGGGTTTTATACTTACTGCGTAGTTGATCAGTTTTCCATCCAGCCTGTGTGGCAGTTGCTTTTCTTTCTTATCCCCTATTTGCTGGTGAGAAAACAGGCTTCTACAATAGTTTCTTTCTCAAGACTTCCAGCTAGGAAATAAAGGGGACCCTGAGTAGCCTGACAGGTGCTCTCTGGAAAGGGTATGATTACCTCCATAGAGGGACCTAGGCCCACCCCAGACCCCAACTCCTGTTCTGTTTACAATTTAGGAGTGGCTTTGCCACCTAATGACCAGGACAAGGCTCCGGATGTAGCTGCTCAAGATCATAAGGTTGAAGGCATCAGCCTATGTCTGTCCAAGTTCCTTCATCAGTAATGTGGTAATCCTCTGAGACTGCTCTGTGTGTAAAATGGCCCAGGCCTATCACACATGACTTTCCAGTCACTGGAGGCCCCATTTCCACAAATGAGGGAGCTGAGTGCTCCAGAGAAGCAGGGTGACTGACCAGGATGATCGGGCCCTGTGGAGCCTTTCCACACTGTAGGCCTCACCACATGTGAATCGCTTCCCCGACAGACCCCATCTGTGTAAAGTGGCTACTGTGTCTGTGTCCAGCTGAGTGTGAGAGTCATAAGGGAGACAGGTGTTTCTGAGTCATTCCTCTGGGCCTCCTGTCAGCCAGGCCACAGTGGGGAAGGGACACCAGCCTGCTCATGCCACTACTGGCATTTCAAATAGTCTCCCTGCAGTTTTGACTCATCTGGCTGCTGGCTGCCTGCAGGACACCATCTGTGCACACTGAACCACTGCCCAAGGAACTTTCTGGAACCCCAGCTGCTATGTGAGGACACAGGGGTACAGGGAGGTTGTGAAGCTTAAGGTCTCTGAAATCCCAACAGGTTTATCTGTCTCTGCTGTTTCGAAGTATCACCGTTCAGACCTTGTTTACAATGTCTACAACATGGGAACAACAAATCATAGCTAAAAAGATTGACCCAGGGATTAGATGATACATATGAATGTGCACAGCCATGTCTATTTTTATTCATCATTCTACCCCCAACACAGGTTCCAGGCACAGTAGGTGCTCTGTATGAGTCAGTGGAATGAATGAATGAATGAATGAATGAGTGGAGCCTTGAAACAGAGCAAAGGTTCTGAGACATAAGGGCTGTGGTGTGAGAAGGGGTAAGGACATGGAAGTCCAACTAAGTTCCTTCTGCAGTATTTTGTTACCTAAAGGAGGAAGGAGAATGTGGAATACTACAGAGAAGAGAGGGGTGTGAAGGACAGGAGACAAAAAGCTGCATTACTCCCAAGATCTCGTCCCTTTTCCTGGGCAGACTACTATCCTGGAGAGACTGGAGTAGAAGCAAGAGAGGGTCCCCATATTTACTCAGTCTGCCCCATACACCGAAGGGTGATGATAATAGAAGTATTCTTGCTGAAATACCCCCATGACCAAACTGGAGTCAACTACCTTATCTCTACCATATCTCTTATTTCACATTATATGTCTTAGAACAACCCCCAGGAAGACATTATCCCTGGCCGCCACAAAAGCAAATGGATTCAGCCAGGATAAATGGACAGGAATGTAATACAGCTAGAGAAGGACACAAGGTCCTGGTTCTGGTTCCACTCTCAGTTTTTTCCTTCTCGATAGCCAAGTTCAGCTTAGAGACCTAGGAGAGCTAGGAAGTAGGAGAGGGGGTGTCTCATTGTCATGTCCAAATATTGCATCCTGGGGGCCCTGGCCACATCCAGGCTTGTGATAAGTGTCTCTGACCTGTTGCAGCCACCAGAGTTCCTGGGATCTGAGTAGCCCTGTGTGGATGCGGTTCCCCTAGCAATGAAGACACAACTGCTGAGGTCAAGAGCTCAGATTACCAGAGGGGAAAGCCAGCCAGTTCCCCAGCCTGGGCCCTTGGTGGGAAGGGCCACAGCTATCCCCAAACTCACCCTGTGCCAGACACAGTGCTAGACATTGAAGAGCTCTTCCAGAACACAGTGTGTGTGTTGGGCAGGTGGGAGGTGGGGGTAGCATGAATAGCCAGCCCAGATTCCTGATGGAAAGAGCTATACTGACTCTTGAGACTTCTATCCTGACAGGAGCTGGGCCCACATCTCCCTCTTCTCACTAGCCCTCATCCAGGAAACCAAGGCCATCATGGGCTGCCCTGTATGAACCTCCCAACCTTACCTAGTTAGGTTCTTTTTAATTCAAGGTCGTCTTGGGTGATGCCGAGGAAACTGACACAGCAGACAGAATCTGGACCAGGTTGCCATGTCAACCTGCAACAACCTACTAGTGTCCATCCATCTGTGATGTCACCTGAGCACCAAATGGATATCCTCCCACCCCTGTCACACTCATCAGAGTCTGATAACAAGTCACTCCTGCAGAATACTCCACAGCCTGTCCATTCCCAATTGTTACACACCCAAAAGATGAGTAACAGATGAATAGGTCATGATGTCTGATTTATAGCTCAGCACGCTGAAGCTGCGAGATGGGCAAAACTCAATAGGCTGGAGGCAGAGCCAAGGCTAGAGACCAAGGCTCCCTAGCACCTCTCCTTACCTTTGTGCCCCCCTAGACCCCACATTAGGTCTAAGGGAGAGTGAATTCTGGACAAGGTATGGCATCAATGGTGGGTAGTACTGCCACCCTGCATTCATGTCCCTCCTGGACGGGATGTGAGCTGCACAGTCGGCTCAGCTCAGGGCTAAGGAGCAAGGAAAGTTTGCAGACTAAAGTGACTGGCTCCTGCTGGCACCCACACTGGCTGCCCGGATTCCCCAGCTCTGGGCAACCTCCAGCCCAGGAGCAAAATGACCAGGGCCAGGCCAGGGGCAGATATTTTTAGTAGAGTTGTGGGCATCTGCTTGGAGGGTACTGGAATGTAGGGGTGGAGACTGAGTTAATCTTTTCATCTCTGGGCCTGTCTTTCCTCCCCAGAATTCAAGGCCTCTTCCTCAGCAGCCTCTGATGGCCCCCCGGGATTCATAGGTGACATCAGCCTTCACCTGAAAAGCAGTCTCATGAGGGAGAATCTTCAACTCTCCAGGACAGAGCGAGGAGTGAGAAAGACTTGGTGTTGAGGCCACATATGTCAATTTAGGACCCCTAATTCCTAGTCCGGATCTTCGCCTATGGGGAGTGGGTGTCCTGGGCCTGCAGGGTGACTCTCTGGTCAGTCCACTAGTTTACTTGCTTGGGCAAGAGGCCAGGACTGTGAGAGAATTTACTTTTAAAGGGCCAGATCTAGTTCCTCAGGGGCTAGATGCAATTGACTGGTCCAGTTTATCCACTGCCTGCCTCCTCTTCAAGGCCCACCCCCATCACACTCCCTCTCCTCTTCCTCTTTGACTTTTCACACTGTTCTGGGCCTCTGGCTACCTGCCCCACCCCTAGCTAGGGTGTGTGTGTGTGTGTGTGTGTGTGTGTGTGTGTGTGTGTGTCTGCAAGCTTGAATTCCTAGGAGGAGGTGGGGGATTACCCTGCTGGGTGGGACTGGGGAGCTAGGAGGGGGCTGACAGGTCAGCCCCTGCAGGTGCTTGGACTGGAGACAGGGGCTGTGCAGGGTGTAGCCAGGGTACCCGAGGGCAGAGGTTTAAATAAGCCACTCTGGAGCTAGGACCCAGAGCACACCAGGGAAGGTGCAGAGAAATAAGGTGGCAGCTGCAGTAGCAGCAATGGTCCGACTGTCTGAACCCGGACTGCGAGTGGATTGTATCTGAGCCCTCTGTGGGCTATATCAGAGTCTGCATCGTGGTGCTGAAGGTCTGTGTGCGAGTGGGTGAGAGTACAGATGGAGAGGGGTGGGCCGCACCCTCCGTGGAGGAATGGGCCAGCCCCAGATGAGATATAGATTAGGGTGCAAAGACCTTGTGGCTGTGAGTAGGTTTCTGCCCCGGTCCCTCCTCCGTGGCTCCATGTGGCTGACGTGGCCATCCAGGTCTCTGGTCCCTCAGACGATAGATTCGACAGAAGGACCCTGATCAACAGTGCAGGCAGCTAGACAGGCAGGAGCCAGGGCGCCCGCACAAAGCGCAAGCAGCATCCAGGCTGGATCCCTTGGGGCACGGAGCTCTCAATGCACCCCCGCAGCAAGCCAGTGGACTAGCGCGATCTGAGGCAGGACTCACTCCTGCTGCCCTGTTGCCCGGGCTTCGGGGGTGGCCGGCTCCAGCACCACAACCCAGGGTGATAGGCTGGACTGGGCAGAAGGTTCCTAGGACTCGCTCAGCTCAGGAGGCAGCAGCT
>NW_004955433.1:23454160-23468501 GCF_000276665.1 Chinchilla lanigera | reverse complement strand
GAGAGGAAGCATCACTTATGGTGTATGACATTTGGGAGCAGGTAGGATGCAGCTGGGATCCAGGGTGGAGTGGGAGGAGAGAGCTGGGGTGGGGGTGGGTCCTGCCAGGAGTGACAGGCTCATGGCAGGAGCACAAGGCCTGCTGGGTAGGTGTGCGCATTTGTTGTGCTCTCCAGGACAAAAATTGATGGTTGCCTGGCCACTGCATGGCCATAGGGGATACATAGGTCATCATGTACTCAGTAACTAACAAGGCCAGCTTTGAGAAGACTTCAGAACTTCGGGTCCAGCTGCGGCATGCACGGCAAACAGATGACATCCCCATCATGGCCTCTGGGTAATTAAGGGAGTAAAGCAGAACTCAATGACAAATTGAGCTTCTTTCTCCCTCTACACAGTGTTGCCAGCTCAAGCAAGCAAAAGCTCAGGAAACGCCTCCTTAAGGAATGTAGATGTGCTACTTTCTCACCTAAGTCCTGTGTATTTCTCATTGATAACGGTGACACTTCAGGTGCATCTCCTCCATTACAATACTTGGTATCAAAACTGATAAAATCAGTAAATGGGGTTATACACAAGCTACCCAAATCTGAACATCCTCAGATGCACAGACTGTATTTTCTTTAGAAGCCAAGGTATGGTTAGCAGCTAGGATGACTAACTGCCTTTGTTTCACTTCTATGTCTCTACTTGTTTGATGTCACAAATTGCAGTAATGGGAACCTCTTCTTGGTTTGGGCCCAGCTTACTTGTGAGCATTTCTACTGGCTGGATTGGTGTACCATTACAATCCACCTGAAAAATTCCTCCTGGTGTCTCCAGGTTCTTGGAAATTCTGCAACAGTCGGGGCACATGCAGGTACCCATTTGGAGCAAAGTTGGCCCAATTTATCATCTTCCTACCCAGAAACTTCTCCTCCTCAATGAGGTCAAGTGCCGAAAACAAGAAGACAAGACCCAGATCTTTATCGACTCACATCTGCTTCTCATTCATGCACCACAATCATCAACCAGCTCCAGCCTGAACCTGGACCCAGACCTGGTCCCCTTGTCTACCACAAACCAAACACAGAAGGTCTCCTTTGCTCAAAATACCTCATCCCAGCCTCTGGCTAGGTGATACTGGGGTGGCACATGGCCCAGAAAGACACTTCTTTCTGTGAAAATGGGAAGTCATTCAAGAAACAATGGCTCCTTTGATATCGTCTGCTCCACACCCATGCTGGACACCGTGGTCAGGATAGAGTCAGGCAAAGGAAGCACAGGATAGAGTAGAAGGGCTCTGATGCTAATTCCAATGCAAACTTTTGAAATCTGACATGACGTACACTGATCCCATGTTGTCTCTCAGCCTCAGTTTCCTTATCTGAACAGCGAGGGAAGTCACTCTTCAAGTACCCAGCTGGAGCTCCACTCCAGCTCCTCAGAACAAGAGACCATTACTGTGGTGGTAGGAAGATCTCAGGACAAAGAGAAGCTCATCACCACATTCTGCTCTCCTGTTGGAGGGTGGTGTTGATATACTTCAAGAAGTTGGACCAGTGTTTGAACTCACAGAAGTAGACAGAGCCATGGCAACCTGGGGACATGGGCAGCCTATTCTGTTGTGATACTTTATCTAGAGCTCTCCTGCCTTACCACCACTGATAAGATAGCTAGGCCAAAGCTGGCTGAAATCGGGGGAGTGAATTAGGGGGTACCAGGCTAAGTAGAGACAGTGGGAAAGTTCTTGGACTTCATAGCTGAGCAGTTTGTGTGACTCACTGAGTGTTAACTAAGCTCAGTTTCCTCATCTGTACAGTGGGAGGGCTGTCTGCCTCCAGTACTAGCCATAAGGGCCTACTGAGGTAAAGGACATAAATTACTACAAACTCAACAAAGATATAGGTGTGAAATTGGATACCACGTTGCTCACATGGGACCCACAGATCTGAGCTGCCCCCTATGCAGTCAGGCCTCAGTTGTCAGTAAATTCCTGCCGAAAATGTGCTAGTTGGAGTGCAGGGATCATGAATATAAAGTTACCTGTGATATCTTAAAACTAGCTTTTGAGGGTTTGTGCTTCTGACTGTACCCCATTTACTCTTCCTTCAAGAGGTCACCAAAATAAATAAATACATAAATAAATAAATAAATAGAGTTAATTCCCTACCACTTTGTTTGTAACTCCGTGCTGTCTGTACTGTTCCTTTGTTATTTTGTAAAATGTTGTCTGTCTGCTAATGTTTTTCTCCTTTTATTTTTAAATAAAATAAAATAAAAGAGGTCACCAAACGCATTCGGAAACATCTAGTTTGAAGTGGGAGAAAGACAGTCAGGCTGCTTGGCTTTTGGCAACCAGTGGGGCTGGAAGGAAGCCTTTCTAACATTTCCTTCTCCTCCTTTTCCTTCACCTGCTGCTCCTCTTCTTGCTCCACTGCCACCCCAACAATCTCTCACAGTTGAGCTTAGCCCTGAGCCCATAGCATGCTGGACCATGGTGCTAAGACTGAGATACATCTGCACATCCCTACTAATCTTCTCGTAGAACAAATTTCCTCACAACCGGAGCTGACTACAATCTGTTACTTTCAGGGAGGTTAGAGGCCTTATCACCATGAGCATGTGGATAGATGTTCAGGTATAAACAGTCCTCAGACAAGAGGCTAGGAAAGGTAGAAAATTCAAAAAGTTCACACCCTCTATATTCATTATTTCCACATGTTGCAGACACCTGGTGACAATAGCAGAAGGTTAATCCAGGGGATGTGTAGTGGTCAAAACTTGTCACCTGTGTCATGATTGCTTCAAACCATCTTTGGTGCTTACTTTCCCTACTCCCCTGTTGATGCCTGAGCCTTCTCTAAAGTCTCTGCCCACCACAGCACTGGCCACAGGCCCTGGGAAACCTGGAATGGGGTACAGATTTCCAAAGAAGGCTCATGGTTATTGTGTGTCTTGGATTCAGCTCCTTTTGGAACTTGGAAATTCTCACTCTGAAGTTTCTATGAAAACTATTGGATGCATATATTGACATTCTCCATTAATCTCTATTCATTCTGTCCTGAATGTGCAAAATTCTTACATGGGCACTGCATGGGTAAATGGAGGTTAATTTCTTACAGAGATGCAGTGATGTGTCCCTCATCCAAGTCCAGCTTCTCTGGGAACCTTGTCTCTATCAGTCTCTAGTTATAAGAATGCACTCATTCCTGCACCAATGGCAGCGGGTCCTCTCACTTGACACGGTGACTTGGAGGATGGATTTTTAAACATCCAGCACCACTGTGTGTCTCAGTGATCTATGTCATCTATTTTGGTGGCAGGGGCTAGTACAATTTTACAGAGACAATCCCATCCTCTCCCAGAGGCACGATCTCTGGTGGCAGAGAACACTGGGCATTACTCAAATCTGAAGACAATTATACTTCTGTTTGTTCTTGAGAGGTAATACTTTCTAGATGCCAAACCCACAGTATAAAGCCTGGCAAAGTTATTCAGCCCACTGGAGCCTCATGGTACTTCTTTGGCAAATTCGCCCAATGCAGAGCAAAACTGGTTTTGGGCATTAGATGAAAGAACTCCAGAAGCCTGGTGCAGAGCTCAGAGTAACCCTCGTCTCTAGAGCATAAATTTATTCAGGTCCTCAGAGAGCTTTTGACAGGGGAAGAGGTCCCATTTCTCACTCCACTTCTAAGTTCAGGCGCTTCATGAAGCTCAAATCATGGTAGTCCTACTCATGGCTTGCAAAGGATACTCAGGATGGTGTGAACCTTCACATTAGTGCCTTTCACATGGACGACTCTGCCCCACACCTGCCTGATATTCATGATCTACATAAAGCTGGCAGAGTCCTGCAGTGCACGACAAGATACTTTAGGTTTCGGTCTGTCTATTCAGCTGCCACCTCCTTGCCATCCTCAGCTCAGCATTGTCAGCAGACCCTGATCTGCAAATGCTGGTTTCATACACTTCCTGGCTTTCCCACTCAGCCTCTTCCCGCTTCACTGAGCCTGCCCGCAGCCTATGCCACAGGCCCACTCAGGCTCTTTGGAATTTGGTGCTTTCATTGAAGCCTGGGAGCATCCATGAAGGGTCCCACACACTGAGGAGAGAGAAAGTTCTTTGCAGGAACCCTGCCAGGTTCTATGAGGCACAAGGAGGACTATGGGAATTGATAGAAAGATCTCTCATCCTCAAGAAATCTCACACTCGAGGTGGGTTGATGTGAAGAAAGCATCCTCCATGCAAGGAATGGCGTTTTGAAGAGAGTGAAGACAAACACGTGCATCTGCGCCCAGACTGCAAAATACCCAGCCTGCCTGTGGCTGCAGTTGAGAAGGGAAGAAGCAATTGAAAGTTTCTTGACCATCAGATAAAAGTAGTTTGCCCGTGTCCTAGTTGTTGTTGAAAGTAGATGATGGGCACCTTGAATCTGTTAACTCTCTTCTCTACCCAGACAAGGCCCATCTTGCATGCTGTGCACTCTTAAGTCACCCTTGATCCTCTTTCTAGAAGGAGGTATCAGTTAGGTTCATGCTTCACTTTTCTGCAACCAGCAGCAGCTCTTTCTTCCTGTCATCTTCCCTCTGCCAGTCTCATGCTCTGCCTCTTCACAGTTTGGCAGGCCCAGGAATAGTCTCTGATGTATCTACAAGAATCCATCAGGAAGACAGGCAGGTGCTTTCAGTTCCGCAGAGTGTACATCCAGCCTCATGGTCATGCTTGGCTTGCAGGCCAGTTTCTGCACTCTTGCTTAGTAAGCTTCATTCACTGACAGGCAGCCAAGCAGGGACCTGCCAGGGTGGAGTTTGGACCTGGCAGGGAGTAAGCAGTGAGTTGGATGGGTATGGCAGGAGGGTGCTGCCAGGGAGTGACACTGAGCAAGCACAGGTCTCTGGGAGCCAGTGGCCAGCAGGGTAGGGCACAATTTTAAACATAGGAGGTATGACAAAATGTGCAGTGAATGTTCAAATGTTTAAAAAATTTATTCAGTAAAAAACAAACTGCAATCAAAACACACACATGCACATGCAGGCACACATGGACACAGCCAAGAAAAATTCCCCCTTACTTGGAACATACCAATCTCATCACCCCTACTACTCTCTGGAGCAGCTCCAGAGGCCTCCACCCTTCATGTCTTTGTGTCCTGATAAGCTGTGATCAAAATATGGTGAACACTGCTGCCAAGGTCATCCAACAGAAAGACAGATTTGTAAAAACACGGCAGTGTGTCCTAATCCACCCCATTCACCACATCTCAAGCTATGCAACTTCCATCTCTTCCCCAAAGTCAAAATTACCTCAAAAAGGTAAAGGTTCAGAATTAATTCAGATATAGAGGCAGCCAAAATAGTACAACAAAAGACACTCAGGAAAGAGGAGCTCCAGAATTGCTCCAGAAAATGGCAAGAATGATGGGGCAAGTGTTCCTAGAAGCAACGGGGACTATTCTGATGGTGATTGATGGCAATGTGTGTCCCGCTGCAAACTGTTTTCCCAAATTTGAACAATCACCTTATCCTTGCAACACACCTGTACACATGTGCACAATGAGTGTACCTGAGCTAATGCACTGTTAATGTCAGTGGACAGGTGCTGTGGGTGGGACTACTATGACTCTCTTATGGCCTGGGAAGAGAGAAGGGCACAAATGAGCAGAGGCCACCAGCTACATATTCACTTGAGGGAAACCAGACTGCCCAGATCTTGGTGTGCTCAGAGGCTGATACTGGCCTTTGAGTCATTTCCACTTCCTTGTGCTATTTTGATGTTTTATATCTGCTTGTTTCACTATTTTGTAAATAGGGATAAGTGAGAGGTTCAACCAGTCTAACAACACATACTGTACCCCATAAATGTCAAATCAAACATTTTTATTTATTCCTGTGCATATCCAACAGATTTATGCCTACAACTTTTTCATGTGTTTGGGGTTTTTTCTTTTCTTTTTCTTGTTTTTTCTTTTTGAGACAGAGGCTCACTACTGGTTAAGGCCAGCCTTGAAATCACTATGTAACTCAGGCTGGCCTCACCCCACAGCAATCCTCCTGCCTCAGCCTTCCAAGGGCTGGGATTACAGGTGTGTGCCTCCACACCCAGTTATAGTTTCTGCTAAAGTAAAAAACACAGTCACCTGAAGAAATGCATGAGGTCTGGAGCTTGAGTACAAGATCAAGAAGGCAGAGTTAGGTGGGAAGGCCTTGCCAGCCCTAGCAGGCCTCAGGAAGTCTTTGCAACACCAGACACACTGTTGGTACACAGGCTCAAAGTCAGAGGCATTACACAATAAGGATCTCCAACGTGAGTTGGTTTTGTGGAGTACAGCTCTCAAGTAGACCAGTCTTAGCTTTGCAGTTCTTATCTTCATTACTTCATCTGTTCAAATCCCTTGGTTTGATTTCAACCATATCAGTATGTAGTCAAACTTCCTGAAGTCCTCTCCAGTAACCTACTGGGAATGTCACTCATGGGGATGTGATGCTTCCTCATGCAAATCTACCCTTAAAAGTCAGGGGAATTTTCTACTTCATAGGTGGACAGAGCTGCACTGTCTATTCTCCAGTTGCTGGAAGTGCTTCAGTCAGTTACAAGACTTCTGGAAATTGCTTCTGCACTGGGTATCCAGCAAATGTTACCGAGACACACAAACACCACCAATTCGAGCCCAGGCTTGGCCTTCTTTCCATGCTGTCACTGCACCTAGCAACCTTCACTCTAAGGTCTTTACACATAGGCATGTATCTACACAAAGACACAACTAGAAATGATCAGAGCAGTTGTATTTAAAGTAGCAAAACACAGAAGTCACTCAGATGTGCATCGTCTGGGGAGTGGACATGTGCGGTGTCTCCCTACACAGAATGCGGCCCCACCATACAAGGAAAGAAGTATAGCTTGAATCTCAAAAACATGCTAAGTGACCGAGTTGTCACAAAAGATTCCCCTTATGGCTGGAGATTTTGCTCAGTGGTACAGCGCCTGCCTGGAAAGCGCAAGGTGGTGAGTTCAATTCCTGGTACCAGAAAAAAACAAAACAAAACAAAACAATTCCCCTTATATATTACAGAAAGAGCAAAGTGGAGCATGAAGAAGCAGTTAGGTGGTTGCAAGAGATCACAGTGGAGGGCAGTGATGACTGTCAAGGGGCATGAGGAGAGCTTTTGCAGTGAAGAAACATTTTGAATGTGATGTAGCAGTAGTTGGATGTCTCCTACATTTACTAAATTTACCAATCTATGTAAGTAAAATGGGTGAACTTAATTCAAAATAAGTAATTTCACAGTAAAGCTCTTAAAATAAGGTAACTAATAAGATTTGAGAAATATGCAGTGAACTCAGTCTTGGGGTGACTTGCACACCCAAAGAACTGAAAACCATACAGAGACATGTTTGCGACAGGGCTTGAATAACACTCTCAGGAACCACTGGAAATATTACCATATGTGCAGTGAGGGTGCACTGAAAGGGAGTTCTGTACCCTCTGCTAAGTGTCTCAGCCCAAGCTTAATGTGCTCTTTTCCTGCCATCTGGAGTCCAGGGTGAGTAATGTGATCATCTTCATCATTTAACCCCAATTAGAATGCACTATACTTCAGAATTAAATGCAGTGGATGAAAGGAGGAAAGGCACCTCAGGAAGGCATGTTGGCCAAAGATAGCAGTATTGGGGGTAGAAGAGGATGTCCCAGAATATGCGACAAGGGATACAGCATTTTAACAACACAGGTAAAGTACATGAGGCCAACAAAGAAGCAGTTTGAACACAATTTGGCACATCTGTACAATGAGATAAAAACACATAACAAGTTTTTATTGGAGAAGCCAAAAAAAGTTTAGGAAACACAAGGAGGTGACGAGAAAATTGGTCACATGGATGACCAAAAAGAGTAGGAGGCAGGGAGTAAGGAGGATGCAAGGGGAATTCTCAAAGACAGGAGAACCTGCCTGGATGTACAGACCATTGGGGAGCCAGGGGATGGAAATATTTCAGCAACTCATGTGTGAGCTTTCCAATATCACTTGTCAAACAGATCCTACAGAAACTTTTTAGCAGGTCTGCAATGATCATTTATGCGTGGTTCTAACATTGTCAGCAGAAATCATGAAAATGACAGTAAACTTCAGGAGACAGCCCACTAAAGACCTGCCTGGCTCTCCTGAACCACCCGCCACTGGCCCAGTCTCCAAGGGCAAATGGACATGAGCAGTCCTCACTCTCACAAAAATAGAGCCTGCAACTTCTCTGGACAGAAATAGATGAGTGGTGAGCTGTTTGAAATGTTAACAATAGATGCCATTTAATATAGGTGGACAATAGGTAGAGACATTTTCAATAGTTGGCAATCTTGGTGGTTGTTACTGGGGAGCTCTAGGTATGCTCTTTCCACCTTGTGCCACCCCTCAAACTCTTGTTTACCCCTTCTAGCAAGTGTGGCCATAGTGAGAAGGTACCATCTATGTGCCAGAGAATAAGCCACATTTGATATACTGATGCCCGCTTCTTAGTCTCCCAATTTGTAAACTAATTTCTGCTGTTACAAGCTACCTAGATTATGATACTGTTTTACAGCAGCCTGAACATACAAAGAGCCTAGGTTCATGTAACCTGGGTTTCTGTTAGCCTATATAAATATGAGCACCGATGGAATAACTGAGAGGTGAAAAGACTTTTGACACCCAGGTGTGCAGAACATTCTCCAAGGCATCACTTTCATTTCAGGCAAGAGTATGGACAGTAGGACAAAAGGTAGAGGCATGAGGGTATAGCAAGGAAAGGAAAAGGAATCCAGTCCCAGTGTGATGGTGAGGATGGTGGATTCCATTGGGACTTACACATCCATGGCTCCCTGGGTATCTTAATTACTCTTTGCTGACACAAAATACCCAACACCCAAAGTTAAAGGAGGAAAGGTTATTTGGGCTCACAGTTTGTAGAGGTTTCAGTCCATAGTTGGCTGGCTCCAAGACAGGGTGGCATGGCGGAGGGCAGTCACAGAGGAGAAACAGTTCAACAGCAAAAGGCAGCAGCAAGTGACAAGTGACAGCAGCAAGCCCTCTTTCTGTCTCTTATATACTATCCAGGCTACCTACCCTTAGGGCTGTGTGGAGAGGGACGTTCTTTGATTAGAAATCACTGAAGACACACAATGATTTGTTTATTGTTGCAAAAATGAACTGAAACCTTTCACATGAAGATAAGAGTGTATTTGAATTGCAGGAGATCCCTGGTTTTTAGTCTTGCTAAGCATTGAAAAATTAATGGGAAGTAAGGACTGTGATTGTTGTGGATTGCTAACTGGTGATCAATTTATACCCCCAGCTGAACTGAGTAAGCGTGGTGCTGGGTGTAGGAGGCCCACCAGGGAATGGTTGCCAGCAGCATAAGAGACAGAATTGGAGAAGGATAATGCTTTAATTACTAAAACTTTTGATATCTGCCCATTTGTACTAGCTATGCCCTCGGTTCTTGCTTAATAAAAGAATGATAGGTGGGTATCACTCACACCCAGGGTGAGGCACCTGAAATCCTAGCATTGCACCATGAATCAATACCAGCGTCACATACTTGATCTCAGCATCACACACCCTATATCCAGGCACCTCTGGAAAGCCACACCTATGTCCACATGACAGAAATCTAGATACAAGCAACAGCAGTGGGGAATACAATGAGTGCCTAATAAGAGGAGACACAAAGCAGGTTTGGCAATGAACATTATGCAGGAGATTCTTCATGAGCTAGGGCTAGATGGAGGCATGAAGAGTGGACGAATGGCTGTGTGAATGTGTGGGTGTGTGTCATCAAGGCAGACCCTACGTGCAATCACGCCCACCCTTCCCTCCCACACACACGGAGCTACAGCTCTGTGTGCTTCTCCTCAGCACCCTTTAGTTCCTTCATCTTCCGGGGCAGGGTCTCCATCCAGAACTTCAGCCTGGAGGCCTTCAGGGCACGGCCCACAGTAGGCTCAATGTCCAGCTGCAGGTACAGCTCCTCATTGTCCAAGGCAGGCCAGTGGGGCAGGCCCTCACCATTGGGGTTCCTGTGAAGATACCCTCCCAATAGGGGATGAGAGGTCAGTCTGAGTCCTGTGGAACCCCTGAGTATCTTGATTTGCATCAGGACCAACACCTAAGCTGGCAAGTGTAGAAATAAGGGGAACTTTTCCTGATACAGAGAACAAAACCATCCCACTAGTGTCCCTTCCATGTGAGACAGGGCTTCCAGTCCTGTTTTGTCCCTCCCTCCTAGAGACGGGCTGTGACTGAAACACAGCACTATAATCCACCACACAGGTCACTGGGAGGGGGATGAGTAACCTATACTGGCAAGGCTCCTCTCTGTGCCCACACAATTCTTGGTCTTGCAAAGGAGTTAACACATGATTTAAGGACACACATATGCTAACAAAGTCCCCACAGGTAAGAGGGGCACCTGATGGGCTCACACACCATGTGAAGATTGAGGTATCATCTCACCCGTTTCGTGCAAAGTTGGCCCAATACTTCATGATTCTCCTATTTAGTAGCTCCTCCTCCTCAGTGAAGAGAGCTGCAGAGAGAATGACAAAAACCCAGGTCTTAGACTGATGCTTACTACAGTCACCCTGCTGCATATTCATGTAGGAATCTCATTGCTCACCTGGATACCAGGCCTGGTCCTCTCCTTCCCTCCTTACCCTAGAGCCAGGCCCTCCCCTTGCCCAACCTTCTTCATCTCAGTCTCTAGTCAAATTGACCATGGGATCTGTGCTGTTCCAGAAGGTACCCTTTCCTTTGACTCTGGTAAGTCACTAAAAAAACAAATATGCTGTGAGACAGTCCCTCCTGCCCTTTTCACCCATGCTGGACACCATGTCAGGATGGACAGTTGGAGGAGGGAGCACTGAGTGGAGTGCAAGGGCATGGATTCTCATTCCTGCACTGTCTCTTGAGGTGTAAGATAGTGGACACTGACCCTATCCTCTCTCTGAGCCTCAACTTCCTCACCTGGACTGTGTATGAATTCACAACTCAGGGACCTAGCTAGAGCCCATTCCTACTCCAGGGTGTCGAGGAGACTCACCTTTCTTGCCCCATAGGAAGTTTCCAAAGACAAAGGAAACATGATCACCATGGTCAGCCTTCACATGGGGTGGCCTGCTGTTTTTGAGGAAGTTGGGAAGATGCTGGAATTCATAGAAGTAGACAGTGCCATGGGAACCTGAGGAGGTGGACAGCTGTGACTTCGTGACCTCTTAGCTGGAGTTGTTCTGCCTCACCCTTGGTGATAAAACACCTAAGTCCAACGTTGGCTGGAATCTGAACAGTGTGGTAAAGAGCCCCAGGGTGCAGCAGGAACAATGGGAAGGGCCTTGGATAAGTATTGACCTTGGACTTCCCAGCTGAGTAGTTTGGGCAACTCACTGAGTGTTACTCGCCTCAGTTTCTCCACTTATATAATGAGAAAGGTGTCTGTCTCTTACATCAGGTATGAAAATGAGTTTTAGAGCATATTAGGTGAACTGACTCGTGGGTTTCATTTTGGCATATATGTACATGCATTTAACACAGTGATCATTCTCCCCCTATTTCCACCTTCCCTCTGTCTTCCTCCTTCCCCTTATTTCCTTCCTCTTTTCTACTAGTCTTCCTTTCCTCATATCTCTCCTTCTGGGCCAGGGATATAGCTCAGTGGCACAAGCGCCTGCCTGGTAAATCAAGGTCCTGAGTTCAATTCCCAGTACCAAAAACAAAATACGTCTTCTTTTTCTCCATATTTCTCCTATGTAGGAAATATGTGATATGTGACATTCTGTGCAAGGCTCATTTCACTTAATATAATGATCTGCAGTTCCATCCTTTTTCTTGCAAATGATGTGTGTCCATTCTACTTTATTGCTGAGTAATAGCTATTGTATATACACACTTTTTTAACCTGTTCATCTGTTGATAGACACCTAAGCTACATCACACTACTTAGCTATTACAAAATATGCTGTAATAAATATGCCTAGCCTGGCCTCTTTGTAGTATGCTGACTTTATTTCTTTCAGAATATACTGAGAGTTCTATACTTAGTCTTAGTTTTTGGAGGAACCCATGATGATTTCCATAAGGCCTATACTAATTTTATTTACACCAAGACCAGGAGGTTTCCTATTTCCTTCCATCCTTAATCCGCACCAGCATTTATTGGATTTAGTATTCCTAAAGACAGACACAGTATTTTTTTTTGTCTATGTGTGTGCAGCACTGAAATTGGACCCTGGGCTTGCACTGAGCTATATGCCCAGCCCTTTTTTAATTTTTAAAATTTTACACATGGTCTCACTAGTGGACTAAGTTGGCCAAATCAGGCTGAAATCCATGATCCTCCTGCTTCAGCCTCCCATAGTACTGGAATTACAGGAGAAAAGGATCTTGTACCTTTTACATATTAATATCCATTTCTCCTAGCACTGCTGGCTAAACACTTATTTTTGTCTCCTTTCCAAAAATGACATTCAAATAGTTGTTTATGTTGTTATGGTGTTTCCTATTCTGTTCCATTGGTTTATGGATCTATGTTACATTACTACCATTCTGTTTTTATTCCTGTGGCTTTGCAGTATATTTTGAAATCAGGAATTGTGACCCTCCAGACTTACTTTTCTTGCTTAAGATTTAAACACAAAGGTTCACTGAGATGACAGACGTCAAGCATCTGGCACCAGAGGCTCAATAAGGTGTGGGAACGGACCTGGACTCTACAGACCTCACTTCACCTCACAGTTCTGAGCTATTGCATAGACAGTCAGATCTCAGTTACTGATGTACTCACAATGAAAATGTGCTACTTTGAGTGCAGGAATCACGAACATAGAGTCTGCCATCATCTCATGGAACTGGAGTTGGAGGACTTGGGGGTCCTCATTGTCTCCCATGTACTCTTCCATCAACAGGTCACCAAACTCAGCAGGCAACATCTAGGTGAGGTAGATCATGGAGAATCAGGTTAGATAGGTTTCTGGGTATTTGTGGGAGCTTGTGGTGGGAAAACAGCTGATGGACTTGGGATTGTAAGAAATGGGCAAAACTTGGGGTGACCCCACCTACAACCACATACATAGCTGAGCTTGTTTTGGATGAGATAGCTGTATCAGCATGAATCTGGGGTTGCCATATCCTTGGGAGAGGAACTGTCTTGGCTATACGGGTCGAGTACCTGGATCGCTGAGCACTCTGACCCTGATTCTGAGGGACAAATTCTCTATGCCTCTGCAATTCTGGAAACTAGTGTGGCTGCTGCTGCCATTCTGGAACATGGCACTCTGTGGCTTTCTTCCTAAAGCAATGTCTTGGGCGGGGGATATAGTTCAGCAGCATAAGCACCAGCCTGGCAAGCTTGAGATCATGAGTTCAATTCCCAGTACCAAAGAACAAAACAAAACCCAAACAATCAAAGCAAAGTCTTTCACCTTTGCAGTTTTGAGGCTGCAAAGAGTGGAGACTTGCTGCTTCTTTTGCTGTCCTCAGGGCATCTTTTTGATACTCTTCTTCCTTCTCAGCAATAGAGATCTCCTCAGCTCTATCTTTGCAGTCCACAGTTTCATTGGAACTTCCTTTCTGACCAAGCTCACAACATTTTAAATTAGCCTGCTGGGCTCCTTGCTCTTGATTCTCAACATAAATCTGGGTAAAAATCCCCAACAGCAGCCATGCCAGTGCCTCAACATTTGACTGCCTTCAAATTTCTTCTCCCAGACTAATTAGTTCACCACCCTTAATTTTAGTTTCAGGCAAAGTCTCTGGACATGAGCAAAATGCAGACCTTTCTGCCAAGCCATAACACACATCATCTGGAGTCCAACAACCAATGCAGTCCTTCTTCCCAGTAGAAACCTCGTGAGCCTGGTCTTTACCAATGGGATTTTTATCGGCCTTTTGATCTTCTGAGCTCTGACCAAAATCCCGCATACAGAACAGCCAAAGGAGTTCTAGCGCTTCTCTTTCAGAAGAAATCTCCAAACCTTTCCAAACACTTCCTATAAGCCATTTCTAAAAGCTCGTGAATCACATGGTCAGGTATAGTCACAGCAAGGACCCCACTTCTCTGGTACCAAATTCTGTCTTGGTTACTTTTCTCTCATTGTTGATCCCCAACACTCAGATTAAAGAGGGAAAGGTTTATTTAGCTCACAGTTTGCGGAGGTTTCAATCCATACTTGGCTGGCTCCAAGGCAGAGTGACACATGGCAGAGGGCAACAGCTCGTGGTGGACAAAGATAGCAAAAGCAGAAGGAACAAAAAAGGGAGTGGCAGCGGGAAGAGCAAGCCTCTTTCCCTCCCTTTTATTGTATGTAAACTACCCATCCCAGGTGGGTATAGCACTCAGA
>NW_004955433.1:23447655-23452575 GCF_000276665.1 Chinchilla lanigera | reverse complement strand
GGCTCTGCTCAGCCTTATTTCCCAGCACAGCCCCAGGCTCACCTGAAGAAGCCCAGGACACCTAGGCGGTACTGGATGATGACCACCACCACATTCTCAGAAGCTGCCAGAAGGGATCCATCATACAGGGAAGCCATGCCTACAACCAGTGCACCACCATGGATCCATACCATCACCTGGGGAAGTACAGACAGATGCCATGTGACTTCTGCCCAGCCAAAACACTACCTGGCCTCCTCATACACTATCCACTGCTTAGGCTCTAGGCAACTACCACAGAGGACTCCAGAAAGACTGCATACCTGAGGGATGGGTCACAGACCCAAGTTCAAGCAGGTAGACCAAGATTTTCTTACTTTTGAGTTAACCACATGAATCCAAACCAGGGTCTATTACTCTCAGACCCCTTGACAAAGGAAAAAGGGGGGTTTTCTGATACTGTCATACCTAAATACTAATAAAACTGTTATTTCATTGGCCCAACAGATAAATTGCAGCTGGGCTCTTGGGTTGTTTCAAAGTTGAACTCTTGGGCATCATGACCTCTGATCTCTGGTACCAGTTGGGGTTCTGCGACTAAAAGCTAGGTGTTGCCTACCAAACCTGGCTGAGACACCCTTCGTGGTCTCCATGGCAGAAGGCTTCACAGCAGGATCTACACTGCAACAGAACCAGGCAAATCATGTCCATTCTTATTCTCCTGCAGTTTTGTTTGATTTTGTGGTGCTTGGGTTTGATGCTAGAACTTTGTGCTTGATGGGCAAATGTCTATCACTGAGCCACATCCTTAGCCAAATTCTAATCTTGGAGAAGGAATGTCCTCCATACCCAAGCTGACCATGGATTAACACTCACAGGCAGACTAGATCCCTCATGGACATGGGCAGGTGTGTAGATGTTGAGGTACAGGCAGTCTTCAGACATGGGTATGGGGATAGAAGGCATGATATTTAACAGCTTCAGACCCTCTGAATTAAAGTGATCATCTTGCAGACACCTGATGACAATGACAGACAGTTATTCCAAGGCCTCTTGTGGTCAAAACCAGACCCTGGCACCTCACCTCACCCTGTCAGTTGGCACAGTGACTATAGGGGGTGGAGTCTCCAAAGGGATAGTAAGTACTTCTGAGAGATCAGTTGTATCTGTCGCTAGGTCAGAGGTTCTTATAGGATTCACACATTAACCTGAATCTCTTCCAGAGACCTCCTCAATATCATAGAATACTTAGCATAACTCAAAGCTAAAAGAAATGTGTCTCTGCCACTCTCTTCAGCACCTAGAGCTAATTCCTTTAGGCTCCCAAGCCCTGAGCTGAGACTGACATAGTTCCTGTACCCTCTGGAGCCTAGCATGCTCATAATGGGAATCTCCTCCCCCCACAGTGCGGAGGAAAATTAGCTGAAGGATTTACATGGCAGAACCACGGCAGCCTGTCCTGGGGTTAGGACACACATTCTCCTCCAAGAGCCTGAGTTTCCCCAGTTTCCCAGAGAGCTTACATAGCAGGGTGCGAGGTTGCATCCCTCACACCGCTCCAGGGCTCAGGGGCTTCAGGGGGTGCAAACCGCAAAGGTCCTAGAGGTGGCTTGGCGAAGGGTATTCCCAGGAAGGTGTGGACCCTCGCATCGGTGCCCTCCACATGGACGAAGCTGCCCCGCACCTGCCCTGTGTTTGTGGTCCGGACAGGGCTGGCAGAGTCCTGGGCTGTGGGCAGAGAGATGCACATCAGGGTTGGAATTTCCCGGTAGCTGCCTCATACACTGTGCTTATTGCCACCTCCTTGCCACCTTCAACTCAGCCTTGTCAGGGACCCTGATCTGCAAACCTTTGCTTCAGACATGTCCTCACTGTTATACTCTCCTCCCATAACACCACTGCAATCACTGGTCTTGACCTCGGTTTGCCCAACAGGATTTTAGGGTATCACACCACATTCAGGCTGGATCTTCCAATAAAAGTGCTCATGTGCTTATAGGGGACAGTTTCCTCCAAACTAACTCTGCCAGGTCCTGTACAGTACTGAAACGATTGTAGGAAACAATTAAAAATCTCCCATCCTCAAAGATCTCTTGCTTGAGATGGCATGACATAAAGAAGGCATTTCTCCACACATTCATACAAAGAAAGATATGATGAGGAGAGCTGAGAGAAAGCGATGTAGTTGTGACCAAGTCACACGCTCTTCCTGCCTCTGGCTGGGGTCCGTGGGAGAGAAAGCCATTGATTATCACCGAATGGTCCAGATAAAACTAGGATGACCAATGTCCATTATTGTGGAAAATGGAAGATGGGCATGTGGTGTTCCTTAGCTCTTCTCTCTACCTGACAAGAGCCCCATTCAGTGTTGTGCACCATTCAGTCATCCCTGATCCTCTCTGTGCTTCATGTGCAGGAAGGTCGCAGGCACGCAGGGAGGTGTCCATGCATGCTCCGCTGCACCTGTCATCTGTACCAGATGACACCTTCCTCCTGCTCTCACAGGTTCTTCCTCTGGGCCAAAATTCAAAGAAAAAGTTAAACATCCCAAAACATTCTGGAGAGCTAATACTGCCATTCCCCATCAAGTCCACTTGTATCAGCAAGTCTAGTGACACATGGGGTAGCTAAAGACAGGGCAGCAGCCACTCACAGACAGGAAAGTTTAGTAACATCTTTCCAAGTCCAAAGATACACTCCTCTCCCTGGTAGTGCCACTTACAGATAACTTTCGAGATCAAATCTCTGTCCATTTAATTCACTGTGGCCACCAGACACTGTTGTCTGGTCTTTGTTACAACACAGAACAAAACTTGCTGCAATGGCCCTGCTTTGAGACTGGGTACACAAGTCTATTCTTAGGCAGAGTTCTGGGCAGCGCATGTAAGGTCCTGTGACCTTGATGTTCTCTTTGGAGGATCCAGCAAGTCTGAATTGGTGAAAGTGAAGTGGACCCCAACTCTTTGCCCACTTATGGCTCCTCAATAATACTGAGCATAAATCCAAGCCAAAAGAGTGTTTAAAGAGGATGCATCAGGGGCTGGGGGTTAGCTCAGCGGCACAGCGCCTGCCTGGCAAGCACAAGGTCATGAGTTTGATTCCCGGTACCAGAAAAAAAATGAAAAAAAAAAGAAGGAGGATCCATCAAACTCAGCCAGTCTTGCTGCCTAGAAGTCATGGTACCCACCAAGAGCTGGTCATTAGCAGGTAAGAAAGGAATCTAGCAGGGTGTGTTCTGGAGGTGAGGTGAGTGGTGGCTCCTCCTGGGCAGACTGGCCTGGGGAAGGGTGAGGGCAGATGGCCAGGTCCCAGGCTAGGAGGCTTTGAGTGAGAGGGTCAAAGGCTGCAGACCCACCCTGCACATGTAGCCATCGTGGTATTGGCTCCTGATAAGAGCCTGGAGACTATCTAGCAGGCACAGAGCACATCACCTTTGCCCTGGAAGCCAAGCCATGCTTTTGCCCTAGGTTAGGACATGGAGTGAAGGGAATCCAGAACTCAGCTCAGCTTTGGGACGTGGTGCCTAGGGGCTTCTGTATGTTTCAGAGACAGTGAATTTGCCTGAGGCACCTTAAGAGAATTCTAAGGGACCTCTCTGGCAAAGGTGGTACATACTTATGACCCAGTGGCTTCAGGAAGCTATTACTGTCATTGTTGTTACAGTTGAGGGCCAGAATCAGCTATTGCCACAGCTACACACACAGGGCTGAAATGCCCAGAATTCCAACTCCCTCCCAACAGGCTTCTCACCTACCTTTCCAGTACTGCTCATAGCCCTCACACTGGCCTCCCTCTGAAGTGTTGGGTGTCCTGAGCTCTAACCCATTTTCTCCCAAGGCTCACGCTGGGCACTTGCCAGTTTTGGGGGTGCTCAGTGGGCCCAGGATTCCCACAGTATAGCCTGCCATTTCCACCAGCACTTCCTTCCCTGGAACTTCACTTCCATAGTCTCAGGCTCTACCTCTGCAGTTTGCAGATGAGACCCCGGTCCTTATCACCCCCTCAGGAATCTCACCCTGGCCACAGATGAAGAGAAGCAGGAGCCCACAGGCCACAGAGTTCAGCCGGGCAGGAAACTTGTGCAGCTGCATGTCTGTTTGCAGGCCAGTTTCTATTTTGCTATGGAGCAAGCTGTTTCACCAGCGGAAAGGGGAAGCATGGACTGGCTCAGGCTGCAGTTTGAACCTGGCAGGGAGCAGGCGGAGCATGGGAGTGGGCAGGGCATAGGTGGAGCACTGAGTGGGCAGGGTACGGTGGATATTGAAGAATACACATGAGGTAGACAGAGGTCCAGGCAGCCGAGCCAGTAGGTGGAGCATGGCCACTTTTCCTCACTTTGCCTCTCTTTGACATCGCCAAAGGTATCTCTTGTCTTCTGCAGTCCTTGTGAGCCACCAGGAACCCCTCTTCTCAAAACTGAAGTCACTAATTCTATTGTCTTTGCAGTCACCAGCTGGAAGAATGTTGAGGGTGAAAAGGAGGCAACAAGAAAGTGTAACTGGAGAAGCCAGCAGTGCTACCTGAACGTGTGGGATGAATTTTCCCAAGGATGCAGAAGGCAATCAAATTTCCACTGGGGAGAATGCAAGGGCTTGAACAAAGGCAGGGAGTTGTGACTGTGCCCTTCATCCTGACAGTTCCTCCTTGCCTGCAAGACTGGGACTCAGGCTCAGACTCTCATATTTAACTGGGACCTACTTCACAGGTCCCTGCTCCCTTATTGTCCATGGTCTGAGAGTGAGTACCATTCCTTCCCTACTCAGCTTCTGCCCTGCTTTTGAAATGCACAAATGAGCCAGGCATGGTGGCAAATGCCTGTAATCCCAGCACTCGGGAGGCTAAGGCAGGAGGATCGATCATTTCAAGTTCGAGACCAGCCTGGGCTACAAAATGAGCTCAAGACCAGCCCGAACTGAATAGCGACACCCTTTCTCAAAAAAA
>NW_004955433.1:23438050-23439372 GCF_000276665.1 Chinchilla lanigera | reverse complement strand
GGAGGGGGCGGACACGTCAGCCCCCGCATTGGCTTGGGCTGGAGACGGGGGCGGGACATGGCGGAGTTGGGGGCGGGCAGAGGTTTAAATAAGCCACTCTGGAGCTAGGACCCAGAGCCCACCTAGGAAACTGCAGAGAAGGAAGGTGGCAGCTGCAGTAGCAGCGAGGGTCCGACTGTCTGAACCCGGACTGCGAGTGGATTGCATCTGAGCCCTCCGTGGTCTATATCTGAGTCCCCGTCGTAGTCCTGAAGGTGCCTGTGTGTGAGTGGGTGAGTGTACAGATGGAGGGCCGCACCCTCCATGGATGAATGGGCCTGCCCCAGATGGGGCACAGATTAGGGTGCAAAGACCCTGTGGCTGCGAGTAAGTTTCGGCCCGGGTCCCTTCTCCCTGTGACTTACGCGGCCATCCGGGTCTCTGGTCCCTCAGACGGCAGATCCGTCGGGATGACCCTGAACGGCAGTGGCGCCCGGGGCACAGGCGGGAGCCGCGCGGGCACAGACCGCGAGCGACGTCGGGGCAGCACCCCTTGGGGCGCGGCGCCCCTGATGCACCGCCGCAGCATGCCCGTGGATGACCGCGACCTGCAGGCGGCGCTGACTCCTGGCGTCAGGGGTGCGGGCTTGGCTGGCTCCAGCAGTGCGACCCAGGGTGCCAGGCTGGACTGGGCAGAAGGCTCTTCGGATTCGCTCAGCTCAGGAGGCAGCAGCTCCGAGGAGAGCATATACAAAGTGCTGCTGCTGGGGGCCTCTGGCGTGGGCAAGAGCGCCCTAGCGCGCATCTTTGGTGGTGTAGAGGACGGCCCTGAAGCAGAGGCTGCAGGTAAGGGGACAGGCTGTTCAGGGCAGGGAAAAATCTCACGATTACTAGGAAGGAAGGAAAGGAGTGTAGTGAGGCTAGGAGCTGGACTGAATGGGCAACACCACGGTATTCCAAATGCACTTTCAGAATCATGCCTCTGCCTTCCCATTTCAAGATGGGGAAACTAAAGGAAACGGGACACCACCCCTACACCCCACGTGCCCAGAGGACCCGAGGCTTGACTGTGACTGCTCTGTGGCATTGGGGTTGGACGTCCCTGTCTGCTGGGGTTGGCAGAAACACATCAGAGGGAGTGTCTAGGAGTGGAGCCCTAGGTGGCTAAGCCCCCTAAAGGTTGTGGCAGTCACTGTTGTAATTGAGGACACTTTGATCAGAGTCACCTTGGGGCCAGGCAGCAGGGAGGCAGGGAGCACTGGAGTGGACCCCAGGACACTGCTATCTTGGGGACCCGTGGGAAGGTCAGGCCCACCATGCCCTGCGCTCCCCAGCCCCCAGCA
>NW_004955433.1:23432892-23437950 GCF_000276665.1 Chinchilla lanigera | reverse complement strand
AAAAAAAAAAAAAAAAAAAAAAAAAAAAGCACAAATCAATGTGGCACTTCTCATTGCCCCGCCCAGGCAGGGGCGGAGAAGGGCTTCACTGTCCTGTCTCCAGTCCAGGTCGACCTCACGGTCACTTATCCACCAAACAAACACCTGACAAGTACCTACCAGATCCCAAGTCTTGTTCCTGGCAGGTAACCCTCGGCCTATGGTTCTACAGCGCAGGCAGTAAATCACTAGGAGATCCAGAAATACGGAGAACCCTGCCAGGATAGAAGGAAGCCAGTCTGGGAAGTTAAGCTCCTGGTCCCCCTGTCTTCCTGGAGAACGGAGTATAGGGTTTAACCTAGGACTGCTCTTAAGAGTCCTAGGTTAAACCTAGGACTGCTCTTAAGAGTCTCTGTCTCCCAGTTCCCAAGGGGCTCACACGGCCCAGCACCACAGGAGTTCCTTCTCACTGTCCTGAATGCGAGTAACCTGCGCGCCAAAACCACAGCTTCTATCAAACACGAGCCTGAGTGACCTCAGCGATAAATGTCCCTCGCGCGACTCCGTAGTGACGCCCCGCCTCTTCCTGTTCCCAGGACATGTGGGGGTTGCAGCGGAAGTATATGCAAACTGCTGTGGACAGTGGTTCCGGGATGGTGGGCTTTGGAGGAAGCGCGGGCGGAGGCGGAGGTGCAAGTGGTGGCCGGGTGGGAGGAGGCCTCCTGGAGAACGCTAACCCGCTCGTCTACGAGCGTTCTGGGGAGCGGCCTGTAACGGCAGGCGAGGAAGATGAGCAGGTTCCTGACAGCATCGATGCGCGCGAGATCTTCGATATCCGCTGCTGCTGGGCGCGGGGCAGGTTTTCGGGTCCGTGGGAAGGAGCTGCAAAGTCCGGCAGTTGGTGGAGGTGTATTTCGGTCGGGTATTCCTGGCCAAGAGTTCTGAGTGGGGGAAAAACGTAAAGTCCTTTTTCCTTCATTTGACACATCTTATTCGCTCCATCAATGACCCGGAGCATCCACTGACGCTAGAGGAGTTGAACGTAGTAGAGCAAGTTAGGGTTCAGGTGAGTTACTCCCAGTGACAAGAGCAACCTGTTAGCGAGAGTCAGACTCCACTATACGTGGAGGAGTGACATTTTCTCAGCTCAGGGACACCCAGGGGGATCTTTGGAGGAAAGATTCTTGTGTCCATTTTATGAATGTTGAGACTGAAGCCCATAAAGTTTAGACGACTTGCCCAAAGCAACAAAGAAGAGACCCAGAGGGTTGGAGGTGTCCGTGATCCCTGATGTCTGTTCCTCACTACCACCAGGTTAGTGATCCCGACAGCACAGTGGCCGTGGCCTTTACACCAACCATTCCACACTGCAGCATGGCCACCCTTATTGGCCTGTCCATCAAAGTCAAGCTGCTGCGCTCCCTTCCCCAGCGATTCAAGGTCAGTTGGAGTTGAGCCTCGCGGGTGAAACAAGTGTAAGGGTCTGCTACTGACAAAGAGGGCAGCAAGAGCAAGAGCATCACAGTGGGGTCTAGAAGGGCTGCAACTAGCAGAAATGACATGGAGGAAACGTTCCAATATGATGGAACAAGGATAAAGACATGAGCTGAACAGTGCAGAAAAGTAGTGAGGAGTGTGGCAGGAAGGGAATTAGGGAGCTGTAGATGGATGTGGGTCAGGGATGGGCTGTGATTTGGATAGCTGGAGTTGCTGTGGGTGAATTTGGGGTGTAATGGAAGAGGTAATCCAGAGGTGTGATTAGGAGTCATCAGTTGGAGGAGGTACACTAGGGTCTAGGGGTAGGGGCCAAAAAGTTGGGTGGATCCTCAGGCTGAGATTCTCTCTCTCCCAGATGGATGTGCACATTACTCCAGGGACCCATGCCTCGGAGCATGCAGGTAAGTGTGAACTGATGGCATTGCTGATGTCCTAGGGTCTTAAATTGTCTGCTGCTTTCCCCTTGCTACAAAGTTTGTAAGACAGGATTAAGGTTGGGGACAAGGCAAGTAAAATTGCCAGAAATTCTTCAGTGAAGGTGGTAGCCTAGCCCAAAAGTAGCCTGACGCATCTTCTGCTTTCCATGTGCTCCCCTCCTACACTCTCCTAGTACTCCTGTCTGATGTGTCAGGATTCAGTAGTACTTGAAGCAGATATGAGCAGCCAGGTGGGAGAGAGTTGTAAGAAGGCAGGATAGATAGGGGTGCAGGTAGTTGGGGTAGGTTAAGCAAGGTTTGGGATCCCCAGAAGGTAATAGGAGAGCCTTATTGGTAGGACATTCTATACGAAAGCATAGAAATGGGGTTGGCTAGCAGCCTGGCCAGAGCCTGGCTTAGATTCTGCCTTTCATACATGTCCTTCCCACTTAGTGAACAAACAGCTTGCAGATAAGGAGCGAGTGGCAGCTGCCTTGGAGAACACCCACCTGCTGGAGGTTGTGAATCAGTGCCTGTCAGCCCGCTCCTGAGCCTGGATTTGACCTTCACCACGTACCAGTATCCTAATCTCAGCTTCACCTGGTGCTCATGGCTTGGTTTTCTTGAATCATTGACAGGAGGGACTAACATTTTGCTTTTTTAAATAAACCTTTAATTTATATTCATTTCCTGGTATGTCTTAGCATCTTTCATCTTGGTGGGATCACTAGCATTTGGGAGAAGATACTGGTAGTGGTATACAGTATGGATCAGTGTGTGGCAGTTCCTTTAATTTTTAAATGTTCTCCCAGTATTTTGACTAGGGAAAGTTGCAAGTGTACAAAAAGTATTGAAAGACTAATACATGAATATATCTATATACCAAATAATCTACCACTACATTCAATAGTTATTAACCTGTTAAAACACAGGCCTTATTTATGTGTGTATCTAAATATTATTACTGAATATTGGAGAGTAATCTGTAGAGACATGATCCTTTGCTTTCAAGTATTATGTCCTACATCTGCACTTGATAAGTCAGTAAAACCACAGTACTTTCACTTGGCAGAAAAAATGAGTAATTCCTCAACTCATATCCAGTCAAAAATGAATTTCCCCCACAAGGCATTCTTAGTAGTAGTTTTTTTTTTTTTTTAATCAAATTCCACTCAAGGCTTATCATGTATTGCATTTGGTTGTTGTCTCTCTTTAGCCTCATCTATAATGCTCTCTCAGCTTTTCCTCACTATAACAAATACCTAAGATAATCAATTTAAAGAACAGATTTTGGCTCACATTCCTGAATTTTTCAGTCTGTGGTTGGCCCCATTCTTTTGGGCCTGTGACCCACAACTGATCATGATGGAGAGGGCATGGTACAGCAAAGCCACTCACCTTATGGCCATGAAGCAAAAGAGAGAGAAAAGGACTAGGGTCCTGTTACCCTTCAAGGGCACCATCTCAACAACCTGAGACCTCCCACTATGCCCCAGCTTTTAAAGATTCTATCTCCCAATAGTGCCATTTCTGAGGAAAAAGCTTTTAATACGTGGGCCTCTGGGAGATATTTCCAAATCCAATCTATAATACCCACCTTTGTTTTGGTTTTCTTAGACAGGATCTCACAAGTAGTTCAGGCTGGCCTTGAACTTCCAGGGATCATCCTGCCTTAAATTTCTATGTGCTGGTAGTACAGGGATGTACTCTGTACAAGGCACTGCTATCTGCTGCCTCATCTTGATTTATAAGCAAAACTGGGAAACCTAGAAAGTGAATGTTTTGTGGTTTACCTATAAATAACAGTAAATACTGCAAAAATTTGTAGTTTTTGACCATGACTTTTTTGAAAAAGGCAAGTGAGCTATACAGAAGCCCTACAACCTGATTTGTTTCTTTTCTGGGTTTTCTTTAAACTAAAGATTAGTCTTGAGGCCAGAATGAGTCCAAATTTGAGGAGGATTTTTGCCCAGGATCGTATGTATCCTGCAATACCCACCAACAGATTGTGATGCCCACTTACCCTGCTGGTGGCGTAGAACAAGCCTGTCCCGTAGTCTGGTCCCAGGTCAGGGCACTGCTAAAGCTTTCTGTGCTAAAAGGATCCTGAGGAACCTTCTCTGTCAGCCCTCCCAGAGGTGCATGTCACCCCAGGTGCTGAGTAAGAGTGGAAGCTCAACTCCATGAAGTGATGTTGGTAGTTCTGGGGTTTCTGCCTCTCTTTAGCCCTGTCCACATAGTGCACTTGATCACACAGAGAGATCTTGGGCTTAGACCTTAGCCCAGCCGGTAAGAACTCTTTCCCAAAGCTCTCAGAATTTCCTACCGCAGCGTCTTTCTCTGAGGACAAATAGGAATACCCACTTCCTTTTGGAGCTCAGCTGTGATTGCCGGTTGTGATCTCAGGAAACCTCAGAGAGCCTGGGTACTTGACCATTTTTTTTCAACCAAATTCACAATTTATTTAGATGGAAATAAACTATACAAAATTTTCTTCACAAAATAACTGCAATATTTTCTGTATTATTTCTAGATAAGCCACAAAACATTCATTTTCTAGGTTTTGCAGGTTTTGCCTATAAATCAAAATGAGGCAGTATATAGACTCATGGAAAAAGACAGAAGAAAACAGACAAGGCACTTACCTATATGATGGCCTCTGATTCCATATGGACCATGAAGCAGAAGTGTTCCACATTTACCTGCTAAGAAGCTTATAAAGATGTAGGCTCAACAAGGGAATGTAAACACCAATAACCAGATGTGGAATACAATGGCAAACTTTTCCAATTAAATTTCAACTGTAGCCTCTTCTTTTAAGTTCACTTAATAAAGACAAAACCGATTTGTTCTTGAGGGCCCACTGACAACACTGAGCCTGTCCAGAGAGTGCACTGGGCTGAGGGTTTTATACTTTCTACGTAGATGATCAGTTTTCCATCCAGCCTGTGTGGCAGATGCTTTTCTTCCTTTTCTATCCCCAATTTGCAGGTGAGAAAACATGCTCCTAGAATAGTTTCTTTCTTAAGACTTCCAGCTAGGAAATAAAGGGAACCCTGAGTAGCCTGACAGGTGTTCTCTGGAAGGGGCATGATTACCTCCATAGAGGGACCTAGGCCCACCCCAGACCCCAACTCCTGTTGTGCTCACAATTTAGGAGTGGCTT
>NW_004955433.1:23429828-23432391 GCF_000276665.1 Chinchilla lanigera | reverse complement strand
AGTCTCCTTGCAGTTTTGACTCATCTCTGCCTGGCCGCTGGCTGCCTGCAGAACACCATCTGTGCACATTGAGCCACTGCCCAAGGAACTTTCTGGAACCCCAGCTGCTATGTGAGGACACAGGGTACAGGGAGGTTGTGAAGCTTAAGGTCTCTGAAACCCTACCAGGTATATCTGTCTCTGCTGTTTCTAACTATGAGTGTTCAGGCCTTGGTTACTATGTCTACAAAATGGGAACAACAAATCATAGCTAAAATCATAGCTAAAAAGGGATTAGATGATACCTATGAATATGTCCATCCATGTGTATTTTCACTCATCATACTACCCCCAACGCAAGGGCCAGGCACAGTAGGTGCTCTGTATGCGTCAGTGGAATGAATGAATGAATACGAACCTTGAAACAGAGCAAAGGTCCTGAGACATAAGGGTTGTAGTGTGAGAAGGGGTAGGGACATGAAAGTCCAACTGAGTTCCTTCTGCATTATTTTGTTACCTAAAGGAGGAAAGATAATGTGGAATCCCATAGAGAAGAGAGGGGTATGGAGGACAGGTGAGAAATAGCTGTATTATTCCCAAGATCTCTTCCATTTTCTTGGGCAGACTACTGTCTGGAAAGAATGGAGCAGAAACAAGAGAGGGTCCCCATATTGACTCAGTCTGCCCCATCCAACAAAGGGTGATGATAATAGAAGTATTCTTGCTGAAATATCCCCATGGCCAAACTGGAGTCCACTACCTTATCTCTGCATTTCATGTTATTCATGTCTTAGAACAATCCCCAAGAAGACAAGTTATCCCTGGTCGCCACAAAAGGAAATGGATTTAGCCAGGATAAATGGACAGGAATGAAACAGCTAGAAAAGAACAGGTTCTGGATCTGCTGCCAGTCTCAGGTTTGTCCTTCTGGACAGCCAAATTCAGCCTAGAGAGCTGGGAGGGCTAGGAAGTAGGACAGGGGGAAAGGGGGTGTCTCAAGGTCGTATCCAAATGTTGCATCCTGGGGGCCCTGGCCACATCCCAGCTTGTGATGAGTGTCTCTGACCTGTTGAGGCAGCCACCGGAGTTCCTGGGATCTGAGTAGCCCTGTGTGGACGCAGTTCCCCCAGCAATAAAGACACAACTGCTGAAGTCAAGAGCTCAGATTACCAGAGGGGAAAGCCAGCCAGTTCCCCAGTGAGGGCCCTTGCTGGGAAGGGCCACAGCCATCCCCAAACTCACGCTCTGCCCGACACAGTGCTAGACATTGAGGGCTCTCTCCAGAACACAGTGTGTGTATTGGGTAGTTGCTATGCTGACTCTTGAGACTTCTGTCCTGACAGGAGCTGGGCCCACATCTCCACTTTCCCACTAGCCCCCATCCAGGATGCCAAGGCCATCATGGGCTACCCTGTATGAACCTCCTAACCTTACCTAGTTAGGCCCTTTTTAATTCTAGGCCTTCTTGGGTGTTGCCAAGGACACTGATTCAGCAGATAGAATCTGGCCCAGGTTTCCATGACAACCCGCAACAACCCACTCGTGTCCATCTGTGATGTCACCTGAGCACCAAATGGATATCCTCCCACCCCTACCACATTCATCACAGTCAAACATCAGAGTCTGACAGCAAGTCACTACTGCAGAATACTCCACAGCCTGTCCATTCCCAATCCTCACACAACCCAAAGATGAATAACAGATGAATAGGAGGTCATGATGCCCGATTTATAGCTCAGCATGGTGAAGCTCGGAGTTGGGCAAAACTCCATAGGCTGAAGGCAGAGCCAAGACTAGACACCAAGGCTCCCTATTACTTCTCCTTCCCTTTGTGCTCCCCTAGGCCCCACATTAGGTCTAAGAGAGAGTGAATTCTGGACAAGGTATGGCACCAGTGGTGGCTAAGACCACCACCCTGCATTCATGTCCCTCCTGGAGGGGGTATGAGCTGGACAGCAGGCTGAACTCAGGGCTAAGAAGCAAGGAAAGTTTGCAGACTAAAGTGACTGGCCCCTGCTGCCACCCACACTGGCTGCCCGGATTCCCCAGTTCTGGGCAACCTTCAGCCCAGGAACAGAATGACCAGGGCCAGACCATGGGCAGATATTTTTAGTAGAATTGCGGGCAGCTGCTTTGAGGATGCCAGGAGGTGGGGGTGGAGACTGAGTTAATCTTTTCCCTTCTCTGGGCCTGTATTTCCTCCCCAGAATTCAAGGTCTCTTCCTCAGCAGCCTCTGATGGCCTCCGGGGATTCACAGGTGACACCAACCTTCACCTGAAAAGCAGTCTCATGAGGGAGAATCTTCAACTTCGCAGGACTGAGCGGGGAGTGAGAAAGACTTGGTGTTGAGGCCACATATGTCAATTTAGGACCCCTAAATCCTAGTCCAGATCTTCGCCTGTGGGGAGTGGATGTCCTGGGCCTGCAGGGTGACTCTCTGGTCAGTCCACTAGTTTACTTGCTTGGGCAAAAGGCCAGGAGTGTGGGAGAGAATTTGCTCTTAAAGGGCCAGATCTAATTCCTCAGGGGAGAGTTGCATTTGACTGGTCCAGTTTATCCACTGCCTGCCTCCTCTTCAAGGCC
>NW_004955433.1:23399874-23428098 GCF_000276665.1 Chinchilla lanigera | reverse complement strand
GAAGCATCACTTATGGTGTATGACATTTGGGAGCAGGTAGGATGCAGCTGGGATCCAGGGAAGGAGTAGGAGGAGAGAGCTGGGGTAGGGGTGGGTCCTGCCAGGAGTGACAGGCTCATGGCAGGAGCACAAGGCCTGCTGGGTAGGTGTGTGCATTTGTTGTTCTCTCTAGGATGGAAGCCGATGGTTGCCTGGCCACTGCATGGCCATGGGGGATGCATATGTCATCGTGTACTCAGTAACTGACAAGGCCAGCTTTGAGAAGGCTTCAGAACTTCGGGTCCAGCTGCGGCGGGCACGGCAGACAGATGACATCCCCATCATCCTAGTGGGCAACAAGAGTGATCTGGTGCGCTCCCGTGAAGTCTCTGTGGATGGTGAGTGGGCAGCAAGTCAGCAAAGGGAGGGATATCCTGGCTGGGCTGCGGTCCAGTCTTGGCTCAGCCTGAGTCCCTGGAGATCATCAGTGGCTAAAAATGTTCAGGAAGAAAACTTGAAGATGAAGAAAGGTAGAGAGGGCTGCTGTCCCTCCCAAAGGCCCAGAGAAAGAATCAGATCTTCTAGGGGAGCGGAGTCACCTTACAGCCCTCCTCTGCTCTCCCTTTGGCCCTGACCCTACAGGTGGGGGTTGAGTGGTGGGAGCAAGTGCAGGGAACCAAGCCGGAAGGAAAGAGCCTGGTTCCGGGCTGAGGCCCATCCCAGAATAAGTTTGTCCCTTCCCTCTTGGGCTCAGAATCCTCCTCTGTGCCCCCAGCACTGATTCCCCTCAGAGGAACCTGCCGGTGCCTTGGTGACATTGCTTCTCCCCTCAGTCCACTGAGTCATTTAGCCTAATATAGTATTAAGTCATAGGACACTAAATTGTCCAAAATAGTTTTTGTTTTAGTTGGTTGACTACTATAGCACTTTTATTTTAATATTGGACTTCAAATAAATAAATGAATCTCTTTTTTGGGAACGCCTTAAACACAGGCACATTCAGCCTTTGGGGTAACGGTGCAGTGGCAGGGATCTTCAGTACATGAGCTACGGTCTTTGTGTTTCTGAGGAGGGCCCAGGGCTCCCCCTTGCCTTATTCAAAGACTCCTGATAGCTGCCGGGGGATGGCCAGGGTTTGAGTGGGCTCCCCGCCTCCCCACCCTTTATTTACTGGTGTGTGCCTGTCCCCACCACACCAGAGGGCCGGGCCTGCGCCGTGGTTTTTGACTGCAAGTTCATCGAGACATCAGCAGCATTGCACCACAACGTCCAGGCACTGTTTGAAGGTGTCGTTCGCCAGATACGCCTGCGCAGGGACAGCAAAGAGGCCAATGCCCGGCGGCAAGCTGGTACCCGGCGGCGGGAGAGCCTTGGTAAGAAGGCGAAGCGCTTCCTGGGCCGCATCGTAGCACGCAACAGCCGCAAGATGGCCTTTCGAGCCAAGTCCAAGTCCTGCCATGACCTCTCAGTTCTCTAAGCCCTTCACTGTGGTAGGCAGAGGGATGGATGGGCTGGTGGGCTGGTCCAGCCAACCACCCTCAGTGCCTCTGGACTGGCTGAGCATCTACACATCTTGGAGCTGCCCAATGGGCCTCCCCCACCTAATGGTCATGGACAGACAGTGCTGCACAGGCAGGCAGCTCCCAGTGGCCAGTGAGGGCTGGGTCCCCAGGGATGCATGTGCAGGCCCATGTGCATCCAAGCAGCAGCCGGGGCCCAGCTTGCGGAGTAGGCCTGCACGTGGGGACTGCTTTCCTCTGCACCCAGCTGTGCATGCCCTGGAGTCTGGAGGAAGGCTGTTCAGTGCACTTGCTATTTGTTTACATACAGATTTTTGTAATAAAGACTATTTCTTGACATGTCAGGCTTGTAGACTGTTTCTTCCCATTCGGGGGGCTTCAGGAGCAGGAAGGATTTCTGAAGCTGGGAGATACTATACTCCCTGCCCCATTCTGGTAAGACCCGGGTGTGGTCTTGATGATCTAATGTTAGGACCTGGCAGTCTAGCCAGCTAGACTGAGGAGACAGATGGAGCGGGGGCAGGGGGCTCAAAGACCTGGGGGGTGGGGAGACACTGGCTGGTTTGTTAAGCATGGGGATGAGAGACGTATGCTCAAGACATTCTTGACTCCAGATGGCTCCTCCACCTCCTGACTGAGGTTGGGGTACTGAGGGGTCCCTCATTGTTCTCTATGAGGGGCCAGGCCAGCATGGGCTAATTTGATTTTGGCAAGAACAGCGCCCCCAGAGCCTTCCCTGCCTGGAATGAAAGACACAGTATTTGCATCAGGATGTGTGCCTATGTGCTTACGGATGTTTCCTCACTCACCCATGCCCGCAAATGGGAGCCCCTGGCTCCCTTACTGTTCATAAGAGTTTACCTACAATAATTCCTCCTTATCTACAGATTCACTTCCTGTAGTTTTTGTTATCCTTTGTGGACTGCAGTCTGAAAATATTCAATGGAAAATTCCAGAAGTAAACAATTCATAAGTTTTAAGTGGCATGACCTGAGGAGCAAGACGAAATCTTGAACCATTGAGCTCTGTCCCATGCAGGATGAGAATTACTCGTTGTCAAGTAGATTCCCATTGTATATGCTCCCTACCTATTGGTCACCTAAAAGCTATTTCAGATCAACCAACTTGGTGTCACAGTGCTAGTGAACAAGTAACCTTTATTTTACTTAAGTATGGCCCCTAGAGTGCAAGAGTAATGAAGCTGGCGATTCAGATATGCCAAAGAGAAGCCATAAAGTGCTTTCTTCAAGTAAAAAGACAAGTTTATCACAGGTAGATATGTTCAGACAAAAAACATAGTATATCTAGGGTTTGGTACTGTCTTTGGCTTCAGGCATCCAGCAGAGGTCTTGGAGAGTGTCCCCCATGGATAAGGAGGACTACTGCATGGTTTTGGAAACAACCCTTTGCATTCGGTGATGGGTGAGAATTGGTTTAGTGGGGACTGGTGTACAGATCTGCTTGACTCCAGGGGTGGAGGCAGCCCTGGGCAAGGCAGGCAACAGCTTCTGAGAAAGTTCTAGACCGGGGTCCGAATATTTCTCCATTCATTTCATTCATTCATTGTACAGACCACTGGCCACCTTCCAGACCTGGTTAGAACCCTGATAGCAGCCTGTTTAAGAGGAGGTTTGAGCTGAGCATGATTAATCCCAGCACTCTGGGAGGCTGAGGCAGGAGGATCATAAATTTGACCCCAGCCTAGGCAACTTAGCAAGACACTATCTCAAAATAATAAAAAAGGGCTGGGGATATACAAAGGCCCTGGATTCAATCCCCTGTACCTCTCCCCAAAAAAGAGGTGGTTTGTGGGCTGCTCCTCCATGTGTGTATGAGAGAAGCAGGAGCCTCTGAGAAACACCTGTGTGCCCAAAGCAGTATTAACTACTCAAAGTTGCTGCTACTCCCCACCCCCTCCTGACAGCCACCAAAACACTTTGACATGTGTGCAGGGCAGGGTTTCCTCAAAGCAGGTGAGTGTTCCCAGGCCTAAAGAGAAACCAAGGCTTTCCTAGCTCTGTTGCTTATTGACTATGTGTTCCTGGGCAAACTACCTAGCCTCTCTCTGCCCCAGTGTGCGACATGAGGCAGTGCCCCTTCAGAACAGAGCAAGTAGAGTAATGAAGGTGTGTACTCAGAACTGTGCCAGCCAGGTGCCTAGTGGAGCTGAACTCATGTGAGACCCCTTCACGGCAAGACTCCACACAGCACGGATCCAGGCTGAGTAACTGAGTGACCCTGGGACAGGCATTTAGCTTGTGACAAGGCTGGAGGCAGCTGAGAGGTCCCAACCCAGCTTCCAGCCTGACAGGGAATAATCAGATATGAAGTGCAGAGACCCCAGGAGTGCTCACAGGTAACTCTAAGAATGGGGAGCAGGAGGGACCTTCCCACCATCCCCCCTCATTTCAGGCCCCAGAGATTTTTCCTGAGTCTACTTGACAGCCTCCCTGGTGAAAGAGCCCCTGTCAGCCCTGCACTCCCTCAAGGTCACCTGAGCTGGCTCAGTCTTCTCATTCCTTCTCAGAGGCATGAGATAGCCCACTGTCCCAGTGCTGTCAGTGACCGGGGGCCAGCGTGAAAACTTGAGGGGGGTGCTCAGGAGAGTGCACAGGCTTCTCTCCCCATCCCCAGTCCTGCAGGTGGTCTAGAACCCCTAACACCCACTTCATGTCATACACTGCTCATCCACCCTCCATCTGATGCAAACTCCAGTCCTTGTCTGAGTTCTCCAAGCCAGTCAGGAGCGGCCAGGCAGGATGAGGGCCAAGTCATGGCTGGGTCCTCAAGTCCTGCCCTGGAAGGGCTCCCCATCTCCCCATCATGTATGGGAGAGCAGCTGGTGTCCTGTGTACAGTGACAAAGGCAGCGCAGAGCAGGTGGTGGGGACATGTCCAGAAGAGACCCCTGAGCCAGCCTGTGAGCACAGAGCACTTTCCTGGAGAAGGAACTATTTGAGCTGAATGCTGAAATATGAGCAGGTACTCACCACACCGATGAAGGGCTGGCAAGGGCAATCCAAGGAAAAGGAACAGAGTGTGCAAAGGCACAGCTACAGCTGCCAGTACACAGGGGGAAAGTGGGGCTGAGTCTGCAGCCATAGGAAAGGGCCAGACTTCTGTGCCCACTGGTCTGTGTCAGGGTGAGACAGTGCCAGACAATGATCTGCCCACCTCCTGGGGCTGGCAGTCACGGATGCTGAGCAGCTCCCAGCTTCCCAAAGTCAATGAGTAACTTGGGGGGCTAGGCGGGGCCAGGCCTGCTGCTGTGGGCCCAGAAGCAATTTCCACTCCTGAGCAAGTGCGGTAGAACCGCCTACCTGCTCAAGTGTCCGCCTTGCCCTTCCCCACCCAGCCCAGCTAGACCCAGTCTCCCCGGAGAAGGAGCCCTCTCTCTCTCTCGGCAGCTGGACACAAGGAGCTACCTTTGACACCAGTGGGTGAGGCGCCGGGAGCACCGCACTGTGGACCAGGCCAAAGTTGGTGGGGTTAAGGGGGAACGGAGCCCTGCCCTCCGCTTGTCCATTGTCGGGGAAGAATTCCCAGGGACCCAACATGGAGCGGTATCTATGATCCTAGTGCTGAGCTACATGTTGAGCACTGGAAAATGCCGTGATACTAGCAGAGCTTCTTCCCTGAGGGCACTCTGTGTCCGGAGGACGGCAGTGGGAAGCAGGACAGTCCCCAAGCCACCACAAGTCCTCTCTTCCAGGAGGAATCCTGCTGTCAAGTCCTCTGTGACCTTGCCCAGGCTCTGCCCTTCAGGCCTGGCCTGCAATGTGAGGCAATTACAGGGAGGGACCCTCACAGTCAGCTTTCTAGCTTCAAACTTTTGCAATTCAGGAGACTGCTGAAAAATTATGACTTTAAGATCTACAAGCTGTGGGAAGAAGACGAAGTGTGGAGGTGAAACTCCTATGGAGGTCACCATGAGAGCAACAGCCAAGCAGCTGGGTGGCTGGGCCTAGGGTCCTCACCAGTGGCTGAGGAGCTGGACATTTCCCTTCAAGTAACAGGGAGCCATAGGGCCTTAGGGGAGCAAATGGGGCTTGACCATAGAGAGGTTCCCTTGGCTATGTGGATGGGATGGAAATTCTCTTCTCACTTATCTGGGCTGGATCCTCATGGTCATATCCCTTAGGCCCATCTTGACCATGGTCCCTGCCTGGCTTTGGCTGCTTTGCTTGTCTGTCCCCCAGGTGAGTGGGCCCTGACCCCCTTCTTCAGGTCCTGGCCTTGGGGATTGGCGCCCTTGCTCCTAACTCCACCTGGACCAACTACCATGGCCATGGGAGGAGTGTGGGGGCAGGAGGCTCAGAACTGGGGCTATGGGTCCATTGTGGGATCAGAAGGTCAAATGGCAGAAGGTGGGTGGCCTGAGGTATGGCCAGCTGGAACAAGGTGAGAATTCCTTACAGGCTTTCCCTGAGGCCCAGGATGCAGAGCTATCTGTGGAAGTCCCTGAGAATTATCGTGGAAATTTCCCTTTGTACCTGCTCAAGGTGAGCCTGAGAACTGGGTGAGCTACCATTCACTACAAAGTGCTCTTTCCCCCATCTCCAGCACCACTCCTTTTGTTTATTTGTTTGTTTGTTTGTTTGTTTGTTTTTGAGGCAGGGTCTCACTGTGTAGTTCAGGCTGGCCTTAAATTTACTTTGTATCCAAGGCTGGCCTTGAACTCACAGCGATTCTCCTGCCTCTGCCTTCCACTCCTCTTTCTTGCTCCAGCTCCCTTTTGAGCCCTACCTTCAGGAGCATACATGTTATAATGTTATTCAGAGAAGAGTAGGGGTCTCAGCTAAAGAATGGAATGTTGGTGGGGATTTCCAGTGTTAGAAAGAGGGGCAGAGAGCATGGAGAGCATCAGGAACAAGGCAAAGAGTTCTGACTTTGAACCTGAGTCCTGTTACGTACTGGCTGTGTGACCTCATGTAAGTGCCAACCTTCTCTGAGACTCAGTTTTCCCACACACAAAATGAGACCATTGCGTGAAAGGGATATCCTTTGGGTTTTCCAGCCACCCCTTTTATTTTTGTTCTCATCCTCTAGCTGCCACTGCCCCATGAGAAGGCTGAAGGCCAGATCGTGCTGTCAGGGGACACAGGCATGGCAGCTGAGGGCCCCTTTGCTGTGGATCCAGACTCTGGTTTCCTAGTGGTAACCAGTGCCCTGGACCGGGAGGAACAGGCGGAATACAAGCTACAGGTATGGCTGGGCAAGGTGTAAGATAGAGCAGCAAAGGCATGGCCAGGCACTGACTCCCTTTCCTTGCCAGGTCACCCTGGAGACTGGAGATGGATATGTCTTGTGGGGTCCACAGCTTGTGATTGTGCATGTGAAGGATGAGAATGATCATGTGCCCCAATTTTCTCAGGCCATCTTCACAGCTCAGCTCAGCCAGGGCACCAGGCCTGGTGAGTGACCAGAGCAGCCACCTTGCATGCAGCGAGGTCAGGTGGGCACTGACGGGGCAGCAGAGTAAAGAGACACAAGGACAAGGCAGGCAGGGTCTAAGCTTCTCCCTCATCTCTGCCCCATCCTGTACCCTTCCCACTCCACTGAGGGACCCATTTATTCTTAGCTTCCATTTGCCCATCTGTGAAGTGTATTGAAAATCTGTGGGGCTCACCTTGAGGATCCTGATACAATGATGGTTACAGAACAGGAGCCAAGGAGAAATAGGGGAGGCATAGGAGTCTCCCTCCCCTGCCATCTGTTACAGTTTACCTTTCCCTCCACACTCCAGGCATCCCCTTCCTCTTCCTTGAGGCTTCGGATGGGGATGCTCCAGGCACAGCCAACTCAGATCTTCGATTCCACATCCTGAGCCAGAGCCCAGCCCAACCTTCATCGGACATGTTCCAGCTAGAGCCTCGGCTGGGGGCTCTGGCCCTCAGCCTTGAGGGTGAGTCTGAGCTAGTTGTGTTGAAGGGTCAGGGAATGCTGGAGGAGGGGGCCCCTGAGCCATAACGGGTGGATGAGCTGGGGCTAGAGGTGAAGGAGGAAAAAGCAGCAAGACAAAGGCCACGCCTTGACCATGCACAGGGAGATAGGAAATAGGGTGAACAGAATACTTTCGTTCTAAGTTCTGGAGACCAGAGGGGAATAACCCGCAGATCTGGAGTATGGAGATCTCATAACCGATGAAAGGAGAGATCTGCCCCTGAGAGTGTTAACCAGAGGCATGGGCTGGGGATGGAGGGTAAAGTGAATCATACATCAACACAGCCAGCCACCCTGTCACCCATCTTCTTCCAACCACCAGGCAGCCCACCTGCCCAATACACTCACTCATCCACATGCTCCTCATCCATCCACACACCCAAAGCCCTCTCTATCCACCTAGCTTGCCACCCATTCATTCCGTGGATTATCCCCCATCAGCCACTTCCCTATCCTGACTGTCCATCTACTGCTCCAGTCCATCCACCACTCACTGTTAATATGAAAGTGCCATTGCACACTGTTACAACACAGTTGGATACTTGTGATGGTGCTAAACACCCCTCTAATCCTTTGGCCAAGAGAGCCTCCTAAACACCTGCTTATTCTTGGCTTTGTGCTTGGTACTCACGGGGAAGGACAGCCTGGTACTTGCTCCCTGGCCCAATGCTCAGGCAACCATCCTATCTCTTCTAGGGAGCACCAGTCTCGACCATGCCCTGGAGGGGCCCTATCAACTATTGGTACAGGTCAAGGACATGGGCGACCATGCTTCAGGCCACCAGGCCACAGCCACCATTGAGGTCTCCATAGTACAGAATACCTGGGTGCCCCTAGAGCCTATCCACCTGGCAGAGAATCTCAAAGTCCCATATCCACACCCCATTGCCCAGGTGAGTAAATGGCTATCGGTGACCGATGGAACCTCATGGATGGTGCAGCTGCACCTGAGTCTCATGAGTGTTTGGAAGACAGGTCTGGGACCCAACTTGACCCTGACTCCTCCCTCTATACTTCCTACCACTTCCTACTGTGGAGTGAGGTATGTAAGGCCTTGGGACCAAGCCCTGAGTCTCTTGACTGCCATCTTTGGCAGGTGTAGCTCAGTGTTCTGATCCCTTGAGTTTCCTCAGGGAGAACAGCTGCCTCTTTTTTCTGCCATGTGGATTGTCACCCAAGGCAGGAATGTCTCAGGCCTTTTCTAGGAATCCTCTGGGGTCAGGCCCAGCCTGAGAGGACAGAAAAGAAAATAACCTGGTCATTCAGGCACTTGGGGCTGAAGCTTGGGACAAAGCAAAGCTACTATGGAGTTACTACAATGACAAGTGCCCCAAACAGAAGGATGCTACTCGGACTCCAGGCCCAGGGTGGGCAGTAATTTGTCTGGGGGCATGCAGTAGTTGGGGCCCAGGCTCCTTGCCTAAGTTGGGACATAGGACTGGCATGGATTTTTTGTGAGCGTGGCCACTCTATGTCCTCTTCCCAGGTACACTGGAGTGGGGGGAACGTGCACTATCACTTGGAGAGCCAACCCCCTGGACCCTTTGATGTGGATGCAGAAGGGAAACTCTATGTGACCATGGAGCTGGACCGAGAGGCCCAGGCTGAGGTGAAATTAGAGGGAATTGAGGGGGGTTGGCTGGAGAGTGTTAGTAACTGTCTGATTGCTTTGGGAGATGTCACATTCCCACAGATGCTAAGGCAGTAGAAGAGAGCCCAGAAGAGCTGGAGCTATAAAGACCAAAAAAAAAAAAAAAAAAAAAAGAGCTGGAGCTGGTCACCACACGGGACCTAGACCCAGGCAGGCTGGAGCCGCCCTTGGTCCTGACCTGAACCCCAACTCACCCCACCCACTACAGTACCTGCTCCAGGTGCGGGCTCAGAATTCCCATGATGAGGACTACACAGAACCCTTGGAGTTTCACGTGGTGGTGATGGATGAAAACGACAATGCACCTGTCTGCCCCCCAAGTGGTCCCTTGATCAGCATCCCTGAGCTCAGCCCCCCAGGTGGGCAACGGGTCTTAACAGAGGTGCAGGAAAGGTGGAGTACCTCTAAACCATCCCATCTTGCTTCTCTGCAGTGGGGCTCTAGCTTCAGGCTGCCATTTCTATGTCCTTCAGAACACACACACACACACACACACACACACACACCCATGAGAAGTTCAGTCCAGCACAAAAGAGAAGTGGGTGAGGTAAGCCTGGTCCCACCTGCTGTCTTGCAGGCACTGAAGTGACTCAGCTGCTGGCAGAGGATGCAGATGCCCCTGGTTCTCCCAATTCCCACATTGTGTATCAGCTCCTGAGCCCTCAGCCCAAGGAGGGGGCTGAAGGGAGAGCCTTTGAGCTAGATCCCACCTCAGGCAGTGTGACCGTGGGGACTGCCCCCCTCCAAGCTGGCCAAGATATCCTGCTTCAGGTGCTGGCTATTGACCTAGCAGGAGCAGAGGAAGGTAAGTTCCCTGATGGTGACCTGGGCCCCTGGCTCCTCTGTTCTTACCTGGGCCTCACCACAAGCCCTTCCCTGCTCCAGGCCTTAGAAGCATGTGTGAGGTCGCAATCATGATCACAGACGTCAATAACCATGCCCCTGAGTTTACCACCTCCCAGGTAAGCAGAAGCAGTGGGGAGACCCTGGAGAAAACACTGCTGGGGCTCACTGCCTCCTCAACATCTCTCCAGATTGGTCCTGTAAGCCTCCCCGAGGATGTGGAGCCTGGTACTCTGGTGGCCACACTGATGGCAACTGATGCTGACCTTGAACCTGCCTTTCGCCTCATGGAGTTTGCCATTGAGGGAGGGGATAAGGAAGGGATCTTTGCCCTGGATTGGGAGCCAGACTCTGGTCATGTCCAACTCAGACTCCACAAGGTAAGTGTCTGGGTGGGTAGGAAAGGGGCAAACACACACATATTCATGTACAAGTGTGCCATCCCCTGACCCATACAGTAACCCAGGCTTTGTTGCTTCTAGAACCTCAGCTATGAGGCAGTTCCCCACCACAAGGTGGTGGTGGTAGTGCGAAATGTAGAGGAACTGGTAGGCCCAGGCCCAGGCCCTGAAGCCACAGCCACAGTGACTGTGCTGGTGGAGAGGGTGATGCCACCCCCTAAGTTGGACCAAGAGAGCTATGAAGCCAGTATCCCAATCAGTACGCCAGCTGGCTCCCTCCTGCTGACCATCCAGGCCTTGGATCCCATGAACAGAACTCTCAGGTGAGCCCTTACCTGGGCTGGCTTGCCCATGTTCCCCAGAGGTGACTCCAGGGCCTCAAAGGAGATTCACATTATCTAGAATATACCCCAACTATGGCTAGTGTCCAGGTTGCAACTCCTTGGGGTGGAGGTGGGGATCAGGGCTGGATGGACTGCATAAGCATGGCAGGGGATGGTGTTTAGGCTTTATGGAAATTCAGATTATACCTCCTCACCTGGAGGAAGGACCTGGCCCTCCCTCCGCTCCCTACCCAGATTGCAGCACAGACAAAGCTCTTTCCAGGTTCTGATCCCATCCAGACATCAGCCCATGACCTAGAGGGTCCCCACCCACAGTATCCATTGTCCAACCACCCTTATTCCCCAATAAGTGTTAAAGCTGAGGAGAGAGACTGGGCACCCCGGCAATGCTGCTGCCCCTATTGTCACAGTTAGGATGTGAACTTGAGCAGATCACATGATCTTGGAGGTTTCTGGGCAAGACCCCATGCATATTTCTAGCGCCTTTCCATCCCACCCCTTTCTGTGGACCTTAGGTTCTCCCTGGTCAATGACTCAGAGGGCTGGCTTTGCATCGAGGAGGACTCTGGGAAGGTACGCACGGCTCAGTCTCTGCAGGGTGCCCAGCCTGGGGACACATACACAGTGCTTGTGGAAGCCCAGGACACAGGTATGTCCAGGCAACAGTGGAGACCAGAGGGAGGGAAGCACTAGAACTACATATGGAAGTTGTTCCATATGCAGATCTTAAACGGACTGACAGATGGCTAAGACTGAGCTTCCTCCATGGGATCTTTGCAGGCAACCACCCAGCCCCAGGCAAGAGAGAGGGACAAGGATCCCAGTCCAGTGTCCCTCTCTGAGACCCTCTCTGAGAATGGGTCTACCCAGATGTTCAGGTCTGGCCTCTGCCTCTTCTCTCCCACCACCCTGCTACCCTGACACTTGAAATCCTCCAACTCTCTCTGTTAGCCCCTGGAGAGCTTCTCGAAGTGTTAGCTTCAGAGATCAGCTGGGGACAGACAGAACTGGGTTAGGAAGATAGAAGGAGGGCCAGGGACTGCATCTGGGGCAAGTGCAGTGCAATGCCCCAAAGGGGCACTGAGGCCAGGTAAGGAGGAATGTGAACAGCTCCCTGATAGCTGTGAACCGCTGGCCCCCGGGAGGGTATGTTGGGAGGCCCAGAGCAGACCAGCAGAGATGTGCTCCTCCATGGGAAGGGCGCTGTCACCTTGTAGGCCATTAATGTCAATAGTGGGGATGGTGGTGAAAGCAGGTTGGGCATCTGAAAAGTTACAGGTGGGCTTGGCAGCTATTCAGATAACGAAGGGATGAAGCCCACTGTCAGAAAGAGACTGGCATGTGGGTAGTGACAGGATGACAGAGCAGGCGAAGTGGAGGGATAGTGGCAGGGAGGCAGCAAGTGAGACCAGTAGGCTGTGGGAGATGGACCACCCCAGGGACTCCCCAGCTCACCCTCATCCTCAACATCACAGATGAGCCAAGACTGAGCGCTTCTGCTACCCTAGTGGTTCACTTCCTGAAGGCCCCTCCTGCCCCAGCTCTGACTCTGGCACCCATGCCTGCCCGATACCTCTGCACACCCCGCCAGGACTATGGTGTTGTTGTCAGTGGACTCAGTGAGGATCCTGACCTGGCCAGTGTGCCAAGTCCCTACAGTTTCGCCCTTGGCCCCAACCCTACAGTGCAGCGGGATTGGCGCCTCCAACCTCTCAATGGTATGTAGTGGGGGGTGAAATTCCATGACCAAGACAGGGAAAGGGGGGCCTCCCTCCCTGCTGGGAGTGGGGGCTGGGCCTAGAAGGAACAGTCTCCAGGGTGCCAGTGTAGGTTAGTGACCATGCATATTGTCTGCAACCCAACAGGTTCCCATGCCTACCTCACCCTGGCCCTGCATTGGGTAGAACCAGGTGAACATGAAGTCCCTGTGGTTGTCAGCCACAACGCCCAGACATGGCAGCTCCTGGTCCAAGGTGAGGCTGGAGTTTAGATGCGGCAAGGTTGGCATCTGCAGATGCTGAGGGAGCTACCAGGGTGCAGAGCATAGGGGCTATGTATACATCATGGGCGCTCACACTGACAGCATATGCTCATGCACACCTGCATAACTGGCCAGACCCACATACCTCTGTGTAATCAGTACCTGCACAAAGGAGCATGCACCTTCACACACACACATGCACAGGTGTGTGTACAAACATGCATATCAGCCAGCTGGCCAGATGGGAGGCTCCAAGCAGCAGGAGAGCCCTCTCCCACTGCTGTCACCTTCCTCTCCCCTAGTGATTGTGTGTCGCTGCAATGTGGAGGGGGAGTGCATGCGCAAGGTGGGCCGCATGAAAGGCATGCCCACGAAGCTGGTGGCCATGGGCACCCTCCTGGGCACTCTGGCAGCAATAGGTAATGGAGGCTGGGATTCTATATTGGGGAGAACAGTGGGTGGTTTGGAGCCATACTATACAAATAAAAAGTTTCCCTGTTCCCATAGTGCCCCAGGTCTAGAAAAGGAATCCCCAACTCTCATAGTCATTATGCTCTTGTCGCCTGAAATCATAGTCATCACCATCATCAATACCGGGATTTACCATTGCATTATCATGCACTAGCTGTGCGTCAGGCCTTATGCTGGGCAAGTTACATGGTTTATCATGTGGGATGCTCTCCACAGCCTGTGAGATGGATCCTGGCATCTTTTTACTTTGCAGATGAGGTCACTGTGGCTCAGAGAGATTTAATAACTTGTCTGAGGTTACACAGCCAAAATGTAGCAGAGTCTAGGTCTTTCCAGGCTAATTCCTTCCATCCAAGCTACCCTCTCTGTCTCTTTTTTTTCTCCAGCCTCCTAAATGTTTCCCTTGTTGGTTTTCTTTGCTGGTTCTACCACAATACTATGTTGTGCCTTTCTCTTGGAGGTCTGTGGGAACAACTCACTGGCTCTCAGATGCACTCCATCCAAACTGTCCTCCGGAGAAGGGGACTTTGGAGGCTGGGGTATGCTGGATGGCCTTGGTGTAGTGAGGACCTGGTGATCGCTGAGAAAACCAAGCAGACTTCCCAGGCACCAGGAGTCATACCCAGCCAGTATTGGGGAAGCTGTTAGGAAAGTTCATTTCTTTATGAAACTGATACAAATAGCAGAGAATCCCTAGTAATAGGCAAGCCCCCAAAACCCCTGTGAGGGCTGATCCATCCCTCTTGGGCCCCTCAGGCTTCTTCCTCATCCTCATCTTCACACACTTGGCCCTGGCAAGGAAGAAGGACCTGGATCAACCAGCAGACAGCATGCCCCTGAAGGTGGCCGTCTGAGTGATCCAGGCAGCCCCAGCAGGAAGCTTGGACCTGGCTCCAACTGAATCCACCGGGAAAGATCCAGTACATTCCTGAGGTGGAGGCACTATCACCAGACAAATCCCCAAAGGGAACCTCTGACTTTATGGACTGCCCATGACAGTACGCTAAATGGCAACTCATTGTCCAATAATAAACTTTAGAGAGTGGGGCTGGGCCCTAAACTATTGCTGTGCCCATGTCTGAGTGTCCGTATGTGTGAGCACATGCATGTGTGTGAGTGCACACACCTGCCCTTTGTGTCCTCCCTATCTCCTGCTGCACAGAATGGGTCTGGGGACTTGAGGAAAAGCCTGGGGTCCCCTGTATGGAATAATACAGGACATCCTATGGAGTGCTGCTGAGATCTTGGGGCCAGAGCAAGGTGAGTCACTTTCTTGGGTATCCAGCGCACACCATCCACCTGGTGGATTAACTAGACCCTGGCTGGATTAACTGTGCAGGTGAAGGTCAAGGAACAGTGTTTCCAAGTCATTCCTGTATTTTCAGGCCACTAGCTTTGCTATGGCCAGGAGTAATCTTGTAAGTACATGTCCTCTCCTTGTGCATGAGCACTCTTGTGTCCCTGTGCTGGAGTCACCTGTACCCAGGAGTGGACAGAAACCCCTCAGTCTCAGGAGGCATCTACATAGGAATCTTGAGGGCTTGGCAAGAGAAGGTCAGGAAAAATGAAGCCAGAGAATGGGCCCTTCTGCCCCAGTGATGCTCAAGGCATTTCTGGATTTCAATTGAGGCATCTGCAGGAAGTCAGGGGAGGGGAATCACTCAAATGGACACTACTGGGGAGAGACAGGAACCCCTGTGCCTCCCCCAGAAGCTGTCCCTGCCTTAGGTGAACCTCTACTTCTGAACCAAAATTAAGCCATAATCCTGGTGGACTACTGAGCCCAGACCACACCTCCAGACTGACTTCCAGTCTCTGCCCTTTGATTGACTCCAGACACAAGCTGGTTACACACGCTCCCTCCCTGACAGTCTCTGGGGAGTCAGGGTGGGACTTGCTGTCCCAAGCACCCAGAGCTGATAATGGTAAATCACGGGGAAGGGAGAAAAATAACCTTGGTGGGGCCCAGCCCTATTTTTAGGAGATAATCTCTCTACTGCTGGCAGATTCTGCGGGATGGGGGCCAAGCCTAGTTTAGTGAGCCAGAGCAGGCACACTGGCTGGCCTAGGCAAGCTTGTGGATGAATCCTGAGGCTGGCCCCAGCTACCCTAGCTTCAAGGACCCACCCTCAACTACAAGCACTGCTGACCACCCAAGCCCAAGCAGGGTTTCTCCGCCCCTTCCCAAGATCCTCTACTTGATCTGAACCCACTTGGAACCCTTCAGAGCAGAAAGCTCTTTGGAAGTTGCGTTTTATCTAATTTTTCCAACCTACTAGGGTGCATTATTGGCTCCATTTTCCAGTGAAAAATCTTGAAGTTCAGGGAGGTAAAAGGCTATAACTGGGAGTCTTGGAGCATAAAGCAGAACTGTATGGAGGCAGACATGGACTGTCAGTCCATATGACCTCTCTAAAAGTATCCACAGCCATTAGTTGATCTCCCAGATATCCCAGAAGGGCTTCAGAGATCATGCTGGCCAGCTCCCTCTGGTAAAAGTAGAACGGTGGATCACAAAGAGATGGAAAGACCCTCCCCTGTTTGTACAGCCAGTGAGATGTGACGCCTGAGTTAGAACCTCCTGCCTTCTGGGTCTTTGTTCTGGATGGATGGGAGATGAATGGATGAGTGGCTGGGTGGGTGAGGGAAGATGATGGATAGGTAGGTACATGGGTGGGTTGGTAGATAGTGAGTTGGTGAGTGGGTGGGGAATTAATTAAGGACAGAGTGAACATCAAGTTACCAGGGAAGATTAGGGTACCTGCCCCAGTTTAAGAGCTTCATTCTGAAGCCTTCAGACCCCACGACACTCCATGGTCGTATCACTGCTATAGCTAATCACAGGGTCAAGTGCTCAGTTTCCTTAAGCAACTTTGGACATAAACCTTTCCTTTTATCCTTACCTCCATTCTAAAGAGGAAGCTGAGGGTGAGAGAGAGAAACATATTGGCACTGGGTCAGTGATCACTTGTGGGAATTCCAGCCTCACACTGCAGACAAGGCCTAGACCTACCAGGGCAAAGTATGGTTGGGGTGGATGGGTAACGAGTTGCACAGTGCAGGTAGAAGAACATGTGATCCATGTCCTACCTCCTCATTGCTGTGTGTTCCCAAGTAAATCCCTTCACCTCCCTGAGCCTTGGTTAACTTGTTGATAAAATGGGCCTCACTTCATGGAGTTGCTGGGAGATCACCATGAGATAATCCTTGCAAAACACATTTAGTAAAGTTCCAGGCACACCACAGGAGCTCAATTAAGTGTCTTTCCCTCGTCCATAAGCTGTTGGAGGGCATACTCCAAATGCCTGCAGCCACACACATGCACACACTGCACAGAAGTCCCATGAGGCCCAGGCTGTTGAGAGGCAGTATAGAGAAAGACCCTAGTTTCAGCCCCACCTGGCTTTGCTGGATGCCTCAAGATAATACATACTCCTAGCATGGGCTCTTTCCAGACCCCAGGTTTGCTGGTACTGTGATCCATCTGAGAGCCACATCTCACAGGGCTCTGACTGGGCTGGAGCTGGGGGTGGGAATGGCAGGGTAGGCTCCAGTGGGGGGCTCATACCCCCCCAGGCCCGTTCCAGAGGCACAGAGCCAGATCAAAGGGACCCAGCACTGAGGACTGAGAGGCTGGTTTGGAAAGAATGTAAACATGAGGATATTTTTAAACTTTTTCCAGCCCCAACGGTAGAGCTCTTGAAGCAAGAGGCCCAGAGGTCGGACTGGCCCTTACCCCCAAAGAAAAAAACCAGCCTTGGGACCCCCAAAGATCCCCCACCTTATCTACCCCAGGACCCCAGATTGAGCCTCAGGGCAGAAGTTCTTTCTCTGGTGTGGGATGACATGTTTCTACTGAGAGGCACTTAGAAGTGTGGAAGGATCCTGAAGACACAGGGATGGTGGTGCCTATCTGGCAGAACAAGTGCTGGGGGACCCCTTGGCCGCCCTGTCACTCTATGAGTCATGTGCATGTGCACACGTGTGTGCCTGTGGGTGTGCAAGCATGTGCTACCACCTTGTCTGTGCAGTGTCAGAGTGTCTCAGGATGTATATGAATGTGCAAGGAGCTTGCCTCAGCCCACTCTTCCTTTCCTTCCTGAGCATCCCTGATCTCCTCCTCAGGGGCCTGGGGTAGGTGGGAGACATGGGGGACAGGAGACTAGCTGAAGGGTCAAGGGGAAGGTCATGTGAGGGAAGAGGAGGGAAACGAGGACAGCGAGGGTGGGAGGGAAGTGGCGCTGAGTCTCGGTCCCTATGGTGAGTCAGCCCATGAGAGCCTCAGGGGCCACTAACGCACAGAAAAGGGACTCAGCTCTATTTCCAGGTGTCATAGTGATTCAGGAACATTGCTACAAATCTCCCTGGATCTCCCCCTTTTCTAATGTCACAGTGACACTCACCACGCGTTCCATGACAACATCCTCTTCCCTCAGAGTGACGTGGCTACCCTCACATACCTGCAGGAGTATCTCAGATTTGTGCAGGGGAATCAGCACAACATACCCGCTCCACCCTGTGATCATATACATGGACCACTTACACATAGGACATGGGGACCATGCCATCCATATCCCCACTGACCAGTCAGCATTCTCAGGGGCTTCCAGCTGCCAGGCCGGCCTGGGGTTATCGGGACAGTGAGGGGCCTAACCCCCGGCAAAGGCCTCAGCCGGCCGTCTCCCTTGTTTCCGGGAGCTGTTGTGGTGCTGTGTCAGCTTGTGAACCTAAAGGTGGACAACAGCAGCTTCAGGTCCATAGCCTCTCCATGGTGGGCAGTTCTCCCCGGATCTCTCCCCAGAGACACCAGAGGCAGCACTGAGCTTGCTCTTTACCATTCCATGTGCTGGAACTTGGGGCCCAGGAGGACAGAGAGCCAGGCAGGGCTGGCACTGACAGGCAGGAGGAGCCTGAGGCTTGTCCTCCACCTGAGAGCCACATCTGTCTTCTCAAGGGTGTTGCTGTGTTGTCCCAAGTTGTGATGGCCTTGTGTGTGCCCACTCACCGTGGCTGTTGCTATTCTTACCCACTTGGCCATGGCAATAGGGTCAGAGATAGTGGCAGGATGGGAGAGAGTCACAAGCACTGGCCCCTTATCTGACACATTCTCTGGAAATTTGGCAAGGGCTGCCACCCTCTGGGGGCCCAGGCAAGGCAGGCGTGAAGTGGTCACCCCATGGGGCAGAGGCTGGGCTCACTTTTTTTTTTTTTTTTTTCCGGTACTGGGAATTGGGCTCACTGTTTATGAGACCATGCTCAAGTTGCCTCTTCTACAGCCATGCCAGATGGGTGACATGGGGGTTCTTAGTGAGATTTCTTCCCACACGTTCTCCTCCGCTCCTACCCACTCCAACTCAGAACACCACCACTGTTCGCTTCTCTTAGCCTTTGACTGTCCAAGGACAATGTGTTTGTTGGCTTGCTCTGTGAAGGCTGCCTCCTGAGAAGAGCTCCAGACTGGGGACCACAGAAACCTAGTCTGGCCGTAGCCCTGCCCAAGCTTAGATGAGCGGCCTCAGGCAATTCACTTCCTTTCTCTGAGCTTCAGTTTCCCAGGCTGTTGTAGGCAGAAAGGGTCCAGTGGCCAGGAAGGTGGGCTAAGGGCTGCAATTGTATGTGTGTGCATGCACGTGCATGCATGCACACACTCAGGGGTGGGGGTCTAGGGTCCCCACTTTGGAGACTCCCAGCCCCTGGATTTTCCATTGGCACGTCGGCACCCTCTCCCCCAAAATAGGCCGTATAAGCCGTGTGCGACAGAGCCCAGACTGAGGGGCCTTTTTTTAGCTGCCCTTTGATTGTCAGCTCTTGAGTGGCTGCTATTTCAAGCCCCAACGCCTAGAGGAGTTGGACCAAGTGGGGCCCAGCTCAGCTCAGTGGGCCTGGCTGGCTCCCCAAAGGCATCCCCCAGGGACCAGCCCTGCTTTCTCATGCCCAGAACTGCTGGCAGGGACAGCACACTGTCCCTGTGTATGAGGTTTGGGGGTTCATCTATCCACCTCCAGGGAAGCTGTAGATATGGCTCAAGCCAGCCACAATTCAGGGGTTTATCCTATGGATCACGGTCTACCCTCTCACCCAGGAAAGAGCAGATTGTGGGATCAACAGAGAAAAGACAAACAAAGCTCTGATTTTAGAAGGGAGTGGCATGTAACTGGCCCTCAAAAAATATACTAGATGGGCTGGGAGTGAGATTCAGTAGCTGAGCATTTGCCTAGTGTTCTTGAGGCCCTGGATTTTAGCCCTAGCACTGAAGGATAAAAACAAAAATTAACTATTATTTGTTATTAATTACAGCCATAGTCATTTTTAGTTTGGTCATTATAGTAACTTTTTGGGGGGCTACCAGGAATCGAACTCAGGACCCCATGCTTGCTAGGCAGGTACCGCACCACTGAGCTATATCGCCAGCCTTATAACAACTTTTTAAAAATCAGATTGCTTCTAGCCTTTTTACTAAGCTTGGCTCTTAAGCTGCTGGGTCCCTCCCCACCCTTCCCCCACACATATATATCTGGTTTCAGCAGTTAGAAGCCCCAAGTCAGCTGGGGTGCCCTGTATGCACCTGTGGGCTACACCCCCAGATAGCCCTTGGAATCCATGACACCCTTCAGAAATATATAGGGTTATGCCCATCACTTCTGCCAATCACTTCTCCTCAAATGCCATCAGCCACTATCCCACAGGATTTCAAGGTCCCAGATTCTGAAAGTGAAGTTTTAGATGTTAAATCCTCAAATGGCCCCTGCACCTGGATTCTAGAACTCTGACTTGAACCTGAAGAAATGGGCTTATTATGCAGTGATGTATGAGAAAGAATTTTCTGGCTATTTTTGATACATAAGATCTGATGGATCATCAGAACAAATGTAGACAGTCTCTGCTTCCTGGCCGTAGTGTGCATGTGTGTGTAGAGGTGTGGGCTACCAAGAAGAGGGATGGGATATCAAGAGCCAGATTCCGGGACAAGGGAAGAAAGGCAATGTGTCTAAGCCAGGCCTTCCCCAGCACAGTCAGGGTCATTTCCCAGCAGGGCAGCAAGGTCAACTGGGGTTGTGGGGGGATCACATGTTCCACCCTCACCCCAAGTGTTTACTGAACAAGGTGAGACTTCCTTGTTCCCCAAAGAACAAAAATAGTTCCCAGGTGATGGCCTGCAATCCATGCCCAGAACTGCCTGGGTTATTCTGAGAGTGACAGTAACAGGGCCAGGCCAGGCCCTAGTCAGGTGGGACTGAGCTGGAAGTGGTATCCTCAGCCTTCGGGCTTCCTGCCCTTTGGGGGAAACTGAATAGGGGTGGAGGACTAGAATCATGTGCTGGCTAGGTGGAGTTCCAATCCTGACTCAGCTATATCATCTTGGGCAAACCATTTGGCATCTCTGAGTGTCAGCTTCCTTCTCAAGTGATAGGAACACTGATCCCTGCTTTTCATTGTGGCTGAGAGAATTAGATGAAGTGGATGGGTGGTGCTCAGTAGATGTGTGGGTCCCCACTTTAGCTGTCTCAGAGCCCAAACCTAGATGTCCAGAGAGGGCAAAGGCCTTGGCTGAGCTGTTCGGCTGCAGAAAAGCCCCTTCCCCTCCAATTGTGAGGGAGCCAGTCAGATATAAAAGCACATTTCTGAAGAGCTTGTGGGGATTTTCCAGGAACAATGCCTTCCAACTGGAGAATTCCATTCACGGTCCTGTTGCCTGGGGCCCACACTAGGAGAGGACGCTCCGGTTCATTCCAGTTCTACCCAGATTCTGCTCCCCACCCACTAAGCCCAGGCCTTGGTGCCCTTTGCCATGTTCTCTTGCGGTATGCTGTGAGGTCTGAAGAGTCTGAAGCTCATGGCTCCCCTTGAGGTCCTGACATAGAACAGTGCCAAGCACAGAGCTCGTCTTCTCCTGACCCCTTATCCCTGCTAGGGGTCTGCCCTTTTCTTCTCCAACATGTCCTAGAATTTTCCCTGGACCCAGCCCCTGGCCTCAGGTAAATTCACACAAACCAGCTGGTATGATGGACACTGACTTGGAGACAGATGGCACCAGGTCAGGGGTAGAGTTGACAAAGGCAGCTAGAGAAGGGGAGGGAAGCTGTTTGGTACAAATGCCTGGGCAAAGACTCAGAAATGCGGCTGAGCTCAGGGATTAGGACACACTGCATTTTCCTTCAGGCAGGAGCCCTGGTTTGAGGTAGCCTGAGGGGCACTGAGCTAGGCGCACTGGATAGGGGGATAGAGAACTGAACTGTTATTTATTGATCAGAAATTGGACCCAATCCTTTCTTAGCCCAGATTTCTTCCCTCCACAACTAAGCCCAGCAGGGTTTTGGCCAGAAACAGGGGGAGGCCTCTTAGGGAGGAACAGCTGGCTGGCTGGATCCCAAGACACACCAGATGTTAGAGGCCCTGCCAGCAAGCCCAGCTCTTCTGTTCACAAGGTGGCTGGCTGTCCTCCAGGACATTCCTGTACCCACAAAATGCACTTTCTACCCACACCAGTCCCTGGGGAGTGACAGGACACCCAGATTGCTGGGAGGAAAGATCTTGTTGGATCCCAGGTGGGCCCTGGGATGCCCCAATCCCACTCTGCCACTCTATCTCAGAACCTCAGTGCTGTTCTGCACTCCAACCAGCCACAGCCATCATCTCTGTGCTGAGGAGGGGCACATGACCCCCTCCTCCCTGAGGCTGGCACCAACGTTTATGAGCCAGTGCAGAAGTCTCCGAGAGGCAGATGGGTGGAAAAAGTTACCCGGTTCTAAATCAGCCAGCCTTACGGTGATCTCATCCCCTTCCCAAGATAGTTGCGCTCCCCTCCCCCACCCACCAGCTGAGGCAACGGGGTAAGTGAGGAGGGAGCTGGTGAAGGAGTGTGTGCGAGGGCTGGGGGAAGGATTTCAACTTGGGGTCACACTGTACACTCTGTTGATCACCCCCACTTACAATACTTACAAATCACAGTTTCCTTGTCCAATTCTAAAGGCCTGCCACCGTTCTGTTTTCTTTTCACAACCACTTTTAAAGTCTGCCGGAATAGATATACCAGAATCTCTGTGTCCAGTCCTAGAGGAGGCTGTGTCAGCCATGTACAGTTTCTCTTTCCTACAAACACCAGTGCCATGACCATTTTTTGCTCAAATCCCCTAGTGTAGTTGTCAGATCCACCCTCCCTCTCTCTCCCTCTGAAATAAATTCTCACAGGTGTTGGGTGGGAGGGCAGGCTGTGCTGTGCTTGAAGAGTTCTGGGCATGGAAGCCAGAGGTGTCAGGCCCAGGACAGGGAGGGCAACAGGAGACCAGTGCAGGGATCTGCTGGGCCCTCTTGCATGCTGGAGGCAGGCACCCCCTAGGTTCCACTTGTGATTGCCTTCCCAATCAGAACCAAAGACCAGACTGACCAGAGACACAGAGGAAATAGCATACACAGGGTCTCCCCGACCCATGTTGGAGTTGTGTCTGCAAAGCCATCACCCCAGGCACAGGACAAGTTCCCAGCCACAGGGTGGGATCCCTCTTATTCTGTACAATTCATATCTTGCCAAGTGCTCCCCCCAAGTTTTCTAGAATGCTTCTATAGACCAACAACTCACTACTTCCTAAATTTCTGCCAGGCCTTTGGGGAGTGGGTGGAGCATGTCCTTCTAATCAAATGGATAAATGCTCAACAGATTTGCATGAGTTCTAAGAGGAAGCTTTGGAGTCAGTCACTGGTTTTGAAATTTATCCCTGTATTTACTAGTTTTGTGACACAAGGCTCAGTTTCTTCATCTGTAGAGTGGGTTAGTAATACTTGCTTAGAGGGTTGTGTGAGGATTAAATAATGCTGTGCATGACACCACACCTGGCCAGAGTATATGCTCATAAATGTGGTCTAGTTTATTATCTTAAATTATCATAAGTCAGTCCCCTGCTATGTCCCTTCCCTGGCTGAAAGCGGATCAGGGTGCCTGCCACAGAGTGGAAGAAAGAGGTGAGGAGGGTAGGGTCAGCTCACACTTGGCCTTGCACATTAGCAAGGAACTGAGATATTTTTCTGATTTTTTGGAAGAGGTAGAGGGTGGCAGGGGTCAGGGATGAGAGGATGTCATTGAAGACTTTGTTTTGTTTTGTTTGTTTGTTTTAGAGATGGGGTCTTGCTGTGTAGTTCAGGCTTGCCTTGAACTCACAGCGATCCTTCTGCCTCAGCCTCCCAAGTGCTGGGATTACAGGTGTGCACCACCACACCTGGTGTGAAGACTTTTTTGTTAGTTAAAATATTTCCAGGTCTGGGAGGCTAAGGCAGGGAGATTGCAAGTTCAAGCTTGGCCTGGATAACTTAGCAACTTAGCAAGATCCTGTCTCAAACTTTTAAAAGAACAAAAATGAAACAAATAAAGAAAAACAGATGTAGCTCAGTGCAAAAGCCCTTGGCTCAGCCTCTACAACCGGAAAAAAGAGGGGTTGGGGCTGTAGCTCAGTGATAGAGCATATGCTTAGTATGTGTGCAGCCTTGCATTCAATCTCCAAAACCAAAAGAGAAAAACATTAAATTTCCAACATACACAGAAATAGAAGTGTAACAAAGCTACTTGGTTCACCTATTAGATTATCAAGACTGCCATACTTTAACTTTGTCAATCCCAGTATTACTTTTGCTATATTCTCCTGATTGCAAGCAAGTCCTTAAGGTTGACTCAGATTCAAGAGGAGGAAAATTAGATATCACTGCTTCATAGGAATTGTGTCAAAGAATTGGTGATCATCCTTAAAACTGTAGATGGAGGATTCCAAGCTCAAACCTAGGAGTGACAGGGAGCTGGCCCAATTCTTGGAAGAAGTGACATCTTATACAGGAGGACTGAGACCTCTTTTTTTTTTTCTCCTAATATTTTATTTATTTACTTAGCAGTGCTGGGGATTGAACCTAGGGCCTCACACATGCTGGCAAATGCTCTGCTACTAAGCTACATCCCCATGCAGTCCCTAACATTTTAAATATGTATGTTGATTGCCTGGCATGATTCCTGGAGACCCAGAGAAGAGTCAGACCAGGACTCTGGTGCTCTCAAGAGAGTCAGAAAGACAGGAAGGAGACACTTGAGGAAATTGGATGGAGCATCCAGTGTCATGAGAACTGGAAGAGACCTAGAAAGTCAGTCAGGAAGTCTTCCCAGGCCAAATGATGCTCAGCAGAGTCAGGATTGATATGCAGGAGTAATCTACAAAGAGGTGAAGGATGGGGTAGCAGGTATTCTTGTCAGAAGGAATAGTAAGGTCAAAGGGCTGGTGCAGCCTAAGAACATGGAGTCTGTGTGACTGTTGGGCCCACACATCTGGGGAGGAAGTGGAGGATGTTGGGTAGGCCACCCTAGGGAGGGCGAGTCTGAGCTCTCCCCCTAAGGGTCATGGGCTGCCACAGAAGGGCTCTGAGCAGAAAAGTGACTCAGTCAGATTTGACTACTGTGTGATGGGAGCACTGACAGGGACAAAGCTGTCCTTTGGGGACAGGGGAGGATAAAGGTGGTTTGGACTATTCTTATAACTAGAACAGGAGGTGGACAGCATGGAATGGACCCCAGGGCTGCTGGGAGGGTGGGTGTGGGAACTGGCCACAGGGAGTACAGTTGAAAGGTTGGGGTCTGAGGTAGGGTCAGTCCACAAGAGAAAACAGTCACACTGGGGAAACTGGTCAAGGTGACAGCCACTCTCCTACCACCTATAGCTAGCCAACCACTGGCCTGAGTCCCCAGCAGCCCCCTCCCCACAAAGCATGGCTGTGTGACCACAGTACAGGGTCCTTCTCCCACTCCACCTTGCCCCCAGACTCAAATATGTGCTGAGTCCTGTGAGGCTTCCTGAAGGCTGTTGCAAGGTGCAGTCCCAGGGAGACCCAGCTCAGCCAAGGATCTGCCTCAAGACTTCATCCTCTCAACACACTCCTCCTTCCACAGCTGAGGCTGACAACAGCATGGCCTAATGGCGACACCTAGAGGCAGCCTCTCACACTGCCTCACTCACTGTACACAGCAAAGGGCTCAGCGAGATGGGATTAACATCCTCACCATCTTAGAACTTAGTGACCACAGCACCTAGCAGAATTCAGAAGATGCCCAGCCCCTCCATTCCTCCATGCCAAGGCCTAGCTCAGGGTCAGCAAGCCCACTGACTATCCAAGTGAACATGGGCATATTCCCTTCCCACAAGCCTAAGTACTTGACAATGTTAAAGACATACCCTGGGGGCTGGGGATTTAGCTCAGCGGCAAAAGCGTCTGCCTGGCAAGCGCAAGGTCGTGAGTTCGGTTCCCGGTACTGGAGAAAAAAAAACCAAAAAAAAGGCACACCCCATTTCCCCACCCACTGCACTGCTTTGTTCCAGATGTAAGGTCATCCTCTTCTCAAAGGACCCATGTTCTCACCTTTACCTTGTTATCCAGGACTGTCCTGTGTCCTGAGCCCCAAGGGAGACTACAGAATGGCCCTTGCCTCTCTCGGAGTGATTCTTTTTTAGCTAATTGTTTCTATGCATCTATATCCATGGTCTTCCAGGTACTAAACCCTCTTTGCCAACTTTCCTCACTTCTTTTGTTGTCGAGGACCATTCTCTACAATTGTTGGGGGAAAATCGTTCCGTAATTAAATTGGGATTAGAGCTTGTTGGAGGGGGCCTTGCCATGCCGGCGGGCTATGTACACGAGAACATAATTTTGTGTGCCTCTGGTCACAGTTGAGGCCTCAATTGTCCTGTGATGCTGTGACACCCCAGGGCAAGACTGCATCAGCTAAAGACATCCTGGTTTCTTGAGAACGCATAGTAATAAAAATAGAGATTCACCTTGGGGAAAAACAAACTCCTTCCTAACTTGCCATCTCTCTTCCTCATCAACATAAAGATCCTCTTCACCATAAGGTTACCTCTGCCCACTAAGTCGTCCAAAGTGGTCCTTATCAGCAGAAGACCTTAGCAGTATACACCCAGTAAACAGTGGCTATCTCTGAATGTCTTTGTCTCTGCCCATCCTGGGGCACTGACCTCCCAGCCCCGTTATGCACGACTAAATCTGTCTCTTTCCTATTTCATCCTTTCATCATGTCCCTCATACAGGCAGCTGAGACTCTTGGCCAGGTCCCTGATACTTTTTTGCTTCTGCATCACCACTCAGTTTTCCTCCTGAAAATCTGAACTCCCTGTCTTTCGGTGCTTCCTCATCTGCTCCTCCCTTAATTGCCCACCTGTCCTTTCATCCTTCCTCATGCATTTTTCAACCAGCCTGTGCACCCCTGGACAGGATGGGAGCCAGGCCTAGGGTATGAAGATAGGGAGGAGGTCCACAAAGATAGCTGCCCAATAGGCCTGGTAGCAACATCACAGGGAAATTGAGGGGTTAAAGCAGGACTCTCTGCTCTGCCCCACCCCATCCCAGGCTGGTGAAGAGCAAGCCATATTCCAGCCTTTCCTGAGGCCACTACATGGTCTTTATCACTTTCCCATGCCTGGAGATCCCCTGAGGGGGCCTCCTTGCCTACCCAAACACATCTGGCTAGCTGCCCCACCACCTTCAGTGTAACTGCACTGTAGCTCTCACATCTACCTCCATGCTGCCCCAGGGGCCCTGTCACCACATACTGGACTGGACCCAATCCTGGGCTTCAGTCCATGTGCTTCTTTCCCTGGACTGGTCCCTCTCAGTTCCCACTGTGGTCAGTGCTATGAACTTCTCAGCCCCTTCGTGGGTGGGGACACCTTTGGACAGTTAGGTATGATTTGCTCCAGGTCATGCATATTTGCCCAGGCTGGACAGAACAGCAGCTGCAGGTAGATATTCCTTGTGTTTATCTGCTGCAGGAGAATGGGTTTGGGCAGGTGAGGGCTTTTCAGAAGCAGGGCAAAGTTGAGATGGGAGACAGTATAGGCTGCAGAGCAACTCTTTCTCCATAGACTACCATTCCTTATTATCTTCACAGCGTAAACGAGAACGGGAGCTCTGGCCTCCTCATCCTTGCTGTCCCCACCAGGCCATTTCCCAGACAAAGATGCTTCAGAAAAGCAGATACGGTCAGGGGCCAAAGAGGCAAAGACACGCATGGAGGTCAGTACAGGCTCACTTGTCCCCAGAGGGAGCCACTTGAAGGGCTAGCCACTCACAATTTAGAGTCACCAGGCTGGGGATCACTTAAGGCCATTTAGAATCATCAAGTAAAATCTAAACAAAAATTCTAAAAGTAAAAGGTGAAATAAATCTATAAATTTAACTTTTTCCCTATCAGATTAAAGAGCCCAAACGTCCAATTTTTAAATTTTAATTCTCCCATGTTCCCTCTCTTTTTGTTTTAAAATGATGAAACACTAGAATATGTAAGTATATGCAGCCTGCCTTAAAGCCAAAGCAATATCAAGAGTTAATAAAACTCTTTATTCTCAGCAATGACCCCAAAAGAGCCATTCTGTTTCCTTTCAGCACCACTTACCTCTTCTCCCAAGCCCCTCTACAATGGACCAAAACTGCAAGAAGAGGTTTTTGGTGCACTGTTACTCTTTTCTGAAAGCCCAATATTGGGACAATGCTATAAACTTACTTCAAATTCTAGCCCTACCATGCTGTCCTGGGTGAATTTTCAACCTGAATCAGAGTTCACAGCCTAAGTCACATGTAAAAAGGAAGGGGCGGGACTAACAGCTTCTTCTGTTATTCTTGTAACTCCTAACACTCCCCTTTCCACTATTACCTCATAATTTTCTCAAGAAATGATCAAAGATTAAGGAAATGGATATGTTAATAACCCTGATTTGCACACTTCACAATGTATAAACATACTGAAACTTCACATTGTACCCCATAAATATCTGCAATTATTATATGACAATTTAAAAAAAAAACTCCACTTTTTGTTTGTTTGTTTATTCTTTTTGAAACAGGGTCTCGCTATACAGTTCAGGTTGGCCTTGAGCTCCCTTTGTAGCCCAGGCTAGTCTTGAACTCACAATAATCCTCCTGCCTCAGCCTCCTCTTATCTTAGCCTCCCAAGTGCTGGGATTACAGGTGCCACCACACCCGGCAAAAACTCCATTTTGAGGCCCAGGTTAACCCCAGCCCACACTAAAGCATTAGTAACTTAACATTTATAT
>NW_004955433.1:23363015-23399774 GCF_000276665.1 Chinchilla lanigera | reverse complement strand
TTTTCAGTACCCAGGATTAAACCCAGGGCCTTCACATTGAGCTACATCCCCAGTAATTTATTTGTTTGCTTGGTTGACTGGTTGGTTATTAGGCTGGGTCTCCATTAAAAACAAAAACACTGCAACAGTCCTTATAACTGAGCTATTCCCCCTACGCACAATGAGACTCACTAGTCAGTGGGGGTAGCTGGAGTGGAGTTTTCAGTTCTACTGAGGTACATCTCAAGACCTTTTGCCCAAAGCTGGCTCTGCATTTACTACTGACACAAATACTAGTTTTACAAGTTGGTTTTAAAAGTTCAGTTAAACAATATGAAACTCCAGCAGGCCTTGGCTCTGACTGTGCAGACCCTCACATCAAAAGCCTTCACTTCCTTTTCCTTTTTCTCAGGCCCCCACACACATGGTTAACAAAAATGAGGGCTTCCTGTGTGCTCAGCAGCCCCCCAAAATTTGTAGAGCATTACCTTCTCTTTTGGGTGGTGTCTCTTTGGGTGGTGTCTTAGACTGAGTCTCTTAGACTTGGCCAGATAAATGGAGTGAAATAAAAGTTGGCCCAATCTAGTGTCCTAAGGGCTAGAAAAATTAGTATCCAAACCAAAGAAAACCAAATTTCATTTTTCTTCTTTTATTTACAAGTTTTAAATATCTCTAACAGAAAATCAGGATCAATTACGAACACTGGTATGCAGTTTAAAACACAAATGCCAGTAATTATTAAAGAACACGGTTAATAATTATTCCAAGAAAATGCTTGATAAGTATTTTCCAGAAGGCAAGTTAGACAGCAGGTGCCCAAGAAGGCAAGGTCAGAGCCCCAGTCAGCTCAGGGGTGGTTATGCAGTAGCCCGAACATGCATTCCCCTTAGGTCACGCACATCGCAGCTTGCGTCACTAGCTCTGACACCAGCCTGGATCTCCAGCTCCAAGGGTACTCAGTGCATTTTGTGCCACAAGAGTCACATTTCAGAGACAAACAAACCATTTTACAATGAGGCTAGGATGGCTCAGTTCCAGGATATTCTGGTTAACATAGGAAGTTAAGGCTTTCCCGAAGCTGTCAAATGAAGACAGGACCGATGGACATGAGTTTAGCCAGACTCATTCTGAACAATTTTTTTTTCTGTTCCACATAGTTATACTCTTCTTTAACAAATTCTCAAGTTGTTTATATTTCATTTATCTTTAAAAGATCCCAACTGGATCATGTCCCAACCAAAATTTACCCCATGTGCCTAATATTAGAGATGTTTTAGGCCACGTATACTGGGGAAAATGCTTATATATTAACATACTTCAAACTTACATTTTAATTATAATAAATTAGATTTTATGTTACAAACATCTCAGAAAGCCGAATCTCAGCAACTTGACAATTTAAAATTAGAATACCATCTAGAATACCAGAGCTGTATTATTTATATATAAAACAGTATCTAAATTTTACCAATATTATCAAAGAGTCTTACCTAAAATCATAAATACATAATCTTAAGCACCAAAGCACACTTACTTCAAAAGTTATATCTACAATATTAAATGGCTGATCTCATTTTAAAAACTCAATTTAAAAAGTCTCAAAATTGAAATCGCTATATAAAAGTAATGATGAATGCTTTGGAAGATCTGACAAAGACCACTAACCTTCTTTGCAATTGCAGTGTCCTGAGCAGTAGCCACGTGCTCCAGGAAAGCCACTGACAAGAAGCAGTTAGGGAAAGACAGCTGGAATTTAACCAGAAAGTGATGTTCTCTGGAGCATTCATGAGAAGAGCTGAGAGTTCATGCAGAAAAAAGGCAGACAACAAACAAGCCTTTCTTCTCTCTCAATATACCAACTAGAAAGCAGGAAAATCTATTAGCAGAGAAAAAAAACAGATGTGCTTGCACACACAGGTGGGAAGACTGTTCTCTTAGCTGCCGCACAGGTTACTGAACTGCGTACATTTATGACCCATGCCAGGCTCCAAGGGTACTCCAGGGTTTAGTTGGCACAAAAAACAGAAGAACAGAAAATGTTGTCAAGTAGAGTCCCTTGGTTTCAGCAGCAAATCTTTATGCTAAACCTTTAAGAGAATGGTAGTAATTCACATTCTGAGCTAAAGTCTAAGAGATCAGAAGGAATAGTAACGATTACAGAATAAATGGACCAGGATTTATTTAAGTACTCAAGAGATTTTGTTTTGTTTTATTTCGTTTTCTTGAGACAGGGTCTTGCTATGCAGCCCACACTGGCCTTGAACTTGAAATCTGCCTTGGCCTTAATCCCAGAGTGCTGGGATTACAGGCCTGTGCCACCACACCCAGCTCCCAAAGAGAAATTTCTTAAATGAAGCCAGGTCACTAAACAGGTAAACTGGAAAATGTACAAAGAAACATCTCCAATATAGACATATCCCAACTCTTGACTGAATTTCATCTGGAACAGATAAAAATAAGGAAGCCAAATGTAGTTACTTGCTTCTTCTTTCCAGTGGATGGTATGAGGGGGTGAGAGCAGAAGATCAACTAAGGTAGTTCAATTATACTGAAGAATTCTGCTTGATTTGGCACAGGAAACTAAATCTGTGGGCTTGGGGATTATATTTGTGCTTCCATTTAGGGACTCATTTCCTGTTGTTCAGATGCCATAGCCGCTCATGAGAAGAGAAAATTCATCCCCCAAAAAGGATCCATGTGGGTTAATTTTTAAGTAAATACAAAGACTCTGCAACCCATGGAAACCATTACAAGCTATGTTTTTATTTTTGCCTCAACTCCTATACTATATATGGTCTAATTCCTGAGGAGTAGCAATGGCAATTTATCACAGTTGCAGGCAGGTGTCCCATCTGATAATTCTCATCCTCTCATCTGTCCCCTGCCTCACAGGATGAGACAGAACCTCAGTTACTGGCTGATCTCCTTAGATCCGTCAAGTTTTTACCTCTCCAGGTTCAGGCTGGATTTTAAGTCCACAAACCACTGAAGGAGCCTGTGCTGCCTAAATGTCCATCATAACCACATGTGATCACACTGTCCTCTTTCCCGCAACCATTTGAAGAAGGAGTAGGTAAAGGACTCAGATACTAGTATTGCATTGTTAGCAGCTTCAGGGTAAGGTTAGACAGGATAGCAGAGGTAGAAAGATTATGTCAGAAGGAAATCATAGAAGAATGTTTGAAAGATATAATCAGAAAGCCTAAAAAAAAATGATGACTAACCCCCCAGCGGCAACAAGAAAGGCCAGGAGTTAAGAATTAGACATAAATTTCTCCCTACTGTGGCTCAAAGTTTTATGGGTGGGACTCAGTGGAGGGGCCAAATGTTGCATAAGTAAATTCGCTGGTCCAGAGACCTAGACCGTCTCACCCTCAGCTGAAAAACAAGTTGTCCCAAACATGTTTAAAGGCCTGTTCGCAAATGTGAGAATTGAGTTTGTTTGGTCTTTGTGATGCTGGGGATCAAACCCAGGATCTTGCACAGGCTAGGAAAGCCCTCTACCACTGAGCTACATGTCCAACCCAAGGATTCCGTTTTTAAATGAATTAAAACAGACCTAGAACACAGTTTTACAGAATGTCTTCACAAGAATATTCACAAAAAAAGTTAAACATGTTGCATAGAAAAGTATCCTGTAGTATTCTTTGTAAACCTAGGCCTTAGTAATTAAAAAAAGCAAAACAAAACTTTATAATCTAGAAGTGCATGACTGTAAATTCAGAATTATCAGATTTGCAGACTTTTGCAGCTGGACCTCAGAAGATCCTGAAGTTCTTTATTCTTAGGATCATGATTAAATTTACCCTTTAAAAGCTCCAGATGACACAGTTCAAGTGTCTTTATAAAGGATTTAGGCTATATGAGCCCAAGCCAATTCTATGGACTTTATATCCTCTGTGCTGCACTAAAAAGTTGACCAGTACACACAAGAACATAAAGTCACTGTTACTGCTTTTAAACCTAAGCTTTTTTGTTTTCTTCTATTAGTGAATTATTCAGCAAGCTATGTCTATCTGCCTGTCCTTTTAACAGGTAGGCTTCAGTAGCTCACTCCTAATCGCCCTTGTAATATGCATCAATTGTCTCTGAGTTAAAATACACTACAGTGACAGTGATATCATCCCTGTACATCCTTGCCAAGTCCTCCGGCAATGTCAGCATTGCTGCCAGCCGCTCTGGTTCCATTTCCCCATATTCGTTGCTTCCAATGGCATGTCTGATCAGATGTGTGGCTGCATTTTGATCAGCTGCATGGAGCCCGCTGGCTTTCCTCTGCAGTAGTAGACTCTGCATAAGTCCCAGATTGGTAGGTCTTTGGGCCAGGTCTGGCTTACGGCGACCTGCCTCAGACAGATATCCCACTACCAGCCTCACAACATCTTCATTCCCTAACATGTCCCACAGCCCATCTGAAGCTAGCACAAGGAATTTATCCTGGGGCCTCAGCCTGTGGTATGTAATCTCAGGCTTGGCAGTTAGGTAGGGTGGAGTATAGTAGTGTGATGGGGTGAACTGGTAAATGTTGAGGGCCTCAGTGTCAAAGCCTCTCTCTAGGACACTACGCTGCAGCTCTTTACTCCACTTCAGCTGGACATCTCCAAAGGCCCTACAGGGCATAAGGACACCCAGCAGCCTGTCATCCATGATGATCGTCCTGTCCTCTGACTCAGGGTGCTCCCTCTTAAGCCGGGAGAGCTCAGCCTCATTCCAGGCATTGTGGTCATGCGTAAGAGGTAGACAAGACCATATGCCATTGTCCTCCTGGACACCAAGGATGGCCCGGCAGTCACCAGCATTTGCCACATGCAAGTGAACTCCACTGACATGAGCCATGCAAGCTGTTGCCCCAGAAAAAGCAACCTGGAGTGACAGATTCCTTGTCACCTCATCTTCCAAGGGAGCCTGGACTTCCAGTGAGATATCAGAATCCAGTCTCTGGAAAGAGTACATCAATGCTTCCTCAATGCTTAGTCCCATTTCCATGTGCAGGTCAAGCAATTCCTGCCAATAGACACGGAGGTGGTCAAGATGCACTGAGGTGACATCCTTGTAAATACTATCCCCTGGGTGCTTAAGCCACTGTAGGATGGGCAACAGAGGCTTCATATTTTCCATCGCTCCCTCCATCTGCTCCAGGGTATGGTGGGACATCAGGGACACTGCCACGTAGTAGAAGAGCCTCTCACTCACTGCTTGTGCACATGCATGACCACCATGTCCATCAAAGATACCAAACATCAGTCCACTGGTCTGCAGGCAGGAGGCTACTCCTCGACGGTCTTCCACTGGGGAATTCGCAGCCAACTGGTTGCTTTCAAACTGTACCACAGAATTTGGGACTCTGTTGTCCAAGTCAAGAATTTTGTGGGCTGATTCACCAGCTCGAAGCACTTCATTGACCTGCTCAGGGCTGAGCTGCAGGTGGAAATCCTCTTCCTCTGTTGGTGTGTGTCTGTAGGCTTTCTGCAGAGTGAAGGCACCACATGGTGAACTGTTTTGTAGGGCAGGTGATGCCCAGGAAAGGAGCCTCCATTTGGATTGATTCCTTTTTGAGACACACCTTGAGTATAAGTGTCTGCCACCTTGTAACGTGGCAATGCAGCTCCTTGCAGAAGTTAAGATCCAGTAGGACACAGTACTTGACATTCTGAAACTATGTCAGCAAGTGGGGATTTGTTAAACCTGAAAATTAAAGAGTTTAAGAAAGCTTCAAAATTTAATTTCTTAAAAATACTGATTTCTGAAACATTTGCTAATATCTGGAACAAAAGTGATATAAACAATTTAGAAAAATTGAGTACACTTAAAATGTAAGTAGCCTTGTTCCTCACTATATCACATAAATACATTCCAGAAATTTTGGAAATCATGTGTATCTACTCTCCTCTTACAGAGCCACTGAGGGCTTCATACTTTCTGTCTAGCTGACCCAGGACCTCTCCAAAGTCTTTTCTCTTATGAGAGCCTACCTCCCAGGTTCACAGTCTCTCAAGCAGACTACAAATATTCACCTGACTCTCCACTAGCCCACAAGCTCTGTGAATTTAGGAACTGTAGTTTCCTTCCCAACAACTCTTCAGTGTCCACTCCTGTACCTGGCAAACAATAGGGCTAAATTGTGTACCTGTCAAACACTGGCCAAATGTGACACTTTTAGATGTCCAGTAGCACACTAAGTGTGACACTAGCTGTCTACCATATGCACTGCTGCACCAGTCTGAACTCCAGCTATGCACTGGTGGGATGGAAATAATACCAGTCTTAGAAGGCTTTGTGAGGATTTAATAAAATATGATCTTTCTGCTAAAAAAAAAAAAGTCATTATATGTATACCCATTCTTTATATATTTTTATATTATACCTACAACTTTGAATCTGGCTTTCCTGTTAACAGCTTTGGGGGGTGATAAATACATTTATAGGATATGTAACATATCATTTTCTGCATAAACGATCGCAATTTACTCATCTGTTCTCTATTGCTGGGGATTTAAAGGTTCTTTCCCCTAACCAGCTCTTTATAAAACACCAAACTGCATGGTCTTGTCCAACAACATTTCCTTGCTTAGATTTTAACCTATGTATTTCCCAAATGAGAAATTTGTAGGTTAAAGAGTGTAGATTCGTATTGCCAAACTGATTTACAAAAGCTTTACAGCTGCTTCCACCATGGCATGAAGGATACAGTTTCCTAGTACCTTCATTATCCTCTCGTAGAAGTTTTCCTTGGACAAAAAAAGAAAGAAAAGTTGTCTTATTATAATTAGCCCCTCTCCGGAACCTGGGAAGAAGGGCGTTTCCCACAAATTTTAATATTTATCAATCCTACCCTTCCCCTAGTCTGTCCGCTGAGATCTCGAGAGCTCCCAGCACCGAGGACGGTCCCCTCCCCTCTCCGCTGAGCTTGGGGCAGGAGAGGTCGGTCAGGGACGCAGAGAGTTTAGACACTGGAGCCCCTAGCGGCGCGACCTCAGCCCGGACCCAAACACAAACAGGTCTGAATTTCAAAACTCTGGACCACAACCTCCTAAATGAGCGCTTGAGCTCCAGGGTCTGCTAAACCCGACTTTCCCCAGACCCCGGGGCAGCCGCGTCACAGCCAGGTGCTACCGGGCCACTGGCTTGGAGTCTCCCAGCCTTAGCTTCCCACGTTGAAAAAGACGGGAATTCCGTAGGGACGCCGAACTCACGGGTGTTCAAAACTAAAGCAACTACTGTGCAGGCTCCCCGGTACTCAGCCGAGTCCTCCGCCAGTCCTCCGCCCACGTGGCGCGTGCGAGCCAGTGGGGTGACAGAGACCGTGGGCCCCTCTTGTCCCGCCCTCTCGCGTCAGCTCATCTCCGCCCCATCACCTGAGCCCCTGCCGCGCGCTAGGGAGGCCAGGCGGAGGAAGTAGCATCCACACCCCCAGCTCGTTTCGTTCCTTACCTTGGACCCTCGCCCTCTTCTCACCAGCTTGCACCGCAGCTAACAGGTCGGACCCTCAGTTTCGCGGCTGCGCACAGCGAAGCAGCTGCCGCCACCAGCGTCTCACTTCCCCCAGCGAGGCCCCTATTGAAGAACAAGCCGCAGAGGAAAGCGCCTTCCCATCACCGCTGATTAGCTTATATGTGGAGGCGGTCCCTTGACCGACTGGGGTATTGACCAATGGATAAAGAAAAAAAGAGGACTCACGAGGCGGGACTGGGCGGAGCCAACAACCCCCTCCACCCGGACCGCCCAGGTTCTGACCGTGAGTGCCTTGCCATCCGACCAGGCAGTCACGTGGCTAATTGACTGCCACACCTTGCACACTCCAAAATGAGCGGCTTCTCTAGTTCCTTACTGTAAATACATTATGGCTGGCTCTCCATTTCTGAAGTCGACAACTCCAGACTCCTCTCCTAAATGCCACACCCTTTGAGGTCCCGTAGGTACCTCAATCATAACATGTCCTGGACTAATTTTCCCGCCAAACCTGCTCTTCTTCCTCCCATTCCCTTAACCGGAATGGCCTCACCATCTGACCAGAGATCCAAATCAAACGACTCGGGGGAGCCGGGTGTACATGCCTGTAATCCCAGCATTCTGGGAAGCTGAAGAAGGAAGACTGCAAATTTGACCACAAATCTGGGCAATTTAGCAATTTAATGAGATCCTTTCTCAAAATTAAAAATAAAAAAGGGGAGCTGGGGATGTAGCACAGTGCAAAGGCCCTGAGTTCAATCCCTAGTACATAGGGAGGAACTTAGGAGTCACCTTGATAACTCCCTCTCCATCACTCTCTTGTCAGCTGTCCAATCCTGTCAACCCAGCCTCCTAAATACTTCCTAAGCCATCCTATTCCTCATCCCTCACCTGACCTCCCTACAGTCAACTTCCATTTGGTCCTAACCAAACTTTCCTCTACTGGGCAGCCAAAGTGAACCTTCAAAAACTCAAGTTCCTGTGCTCCCTTTGACAGCATATAAAGTAAAAATTAAAGTTCCTGCTCTAAAATCTTCACTGGCTCCCGGTCAACCACTGCCTTGAACTCCTGGTTACATTGGCCCATCACTAACAAGTGCCACAATTCATTAGCAATTAGTAGGTCAGTAAAGGCAGAGAACCAGAACATTAGACACTCACTGCATCCCTTCTAAGATACTCCCTTCAGAGACATTGTGAGAATCCAACCATGATTATTTTAATAGAACTCTTCTACCTGTGTAAGTCAAATGAATCCTTCCTTGAAGGCACAGAAAAATAAGACAAGCAGAAAAAGCCCCTCAGAGTCCTGAGAATGTGTTCTTCTGGAAGGAAGACACACTGGCTTATCCTGGGAGCCATGCCAGCTGACTTGTACCCAAGGACACTCCTGCAGTAAAAATGCTTCTGTTAAACCTGCCCTGATGATATTTATTCTGCCACTAGCCCTTCACCCTTTCCGGAAGTTCTAAGTCAGGATTTGAAACATTTCCTTTCCTGGATATTCAGGGGGGCTGTTTCAGACCCACACTAAAAATAACTCTAACCAGATGTGATGCTACAGACTGTAATTCCAGATATTTAGAAGGCTGAAGCAGGAGGACCCTAAGTTTGAGGCCAGTCTGGGCAACCTTCCAAGACCCTGTCTCAAAAAACAAAAATGATTAGGTGTGTACTCAGCAGTGGAGCACTTAACATGCTCAAGGCCCTGGATTCAGTCCCTAGTACCACAAAGATAAAACAAGACAAAATAAACAGCTCTTAATAAATAGACGTGAGAGAATTGGAAAACATACTATTTTGTTTCTGGGTTTTTGGTTTAGTTTGGGCTTTTGGTGTTTTTTTTGTTTTTTGTTTTTTGGTACTAAGAGTTCATTTGAGGTTACAGGTTAACCTTCAGTTCTGCAGGACAGAGCCTGCAGAGTTTAATTGCTCCATCTGTAGGCATCTGCCCAGACAATGTGACAGGCCCTGAGTTGACCCCTAGGATACAAATGGCCCCCACTGCTATCCTGAGAAAAATTACATCACGCTACTAAATCTGAAACCACAGACATTTTTCAAGTTACCACATACTCCCTACTTAAAAGTAGAAATGCACCCTTGAGAATACTGTGAGCACCAGAGCTTTCATTTACAAGCTGTAACTAGTCCTTTGTGATGTTGAACACTGTAATCCCAGCACTCAGGAAGCTGAGGAAGCTCACAAGTTTAAACCCAGCCTGGGCTACATAATAAGTTCAGGACTACCCTGGGCTACATAGAGAGATTCTATCTAAAACAAGCACAAATACAAACGCTCAGTAACCCAGTTATACATGATGCCCAGTCCAAGTTCCCTACCTAGTCTTCCAGGGCTTCCTTATCTCAAGTTCTTATAAGAAAGAAAGGAAAAAAAAAAAAAAAAAAAAGAAAGGACTTAATCTTCTTTAGAGAAAGCAAAAGCACAACTCAACTGGTAGTTTGGGAGAAAATATGAAAAACTATTGAGACTTACTCAAACCAAAAACAATGTGAATTAAAGTGAGCTATGGATTTATTTTTTCTTGTAGTGCTTGAACCAGGAACTCATTCACGCCACACAAACATAACCACAGAGCCACATCTTCAGCCCTCAGCTACTGATGTTTGTCAATCCATCTAGCAAAGATTAAAACATGATCTAGACATGTAATGTTGGTGGGCAGGCATTCCATCGCAGTGGGTGGGAATGTAAATTGAAGTAGATCTCTCATTGACTAATTCTACAACTTTCAATTTATCCTAAAGAGACAAAGATGAATATTACAAATTTTCTGCAACAAACTTCTAAAATCAGAAAGAAAAAACCTTTGCAGTTTATAAAGAGCTACTCCCTCTCTGCCTTGCAATGGGCTATTTCTCTTCAGACATGTCCCTCTGTCATGCTGTCCTGCCTTGGAGCCTCCAGACTCTGGACTCAAACGTCTACAAACTGTGAACCAAAATAAACCTCTCTTCCTTTAATTTGCAGGTGTTGGCTACTGTGTCTCAGTGATGAGAAAAGTAACTAAGACACAACAATTTCTAGGGCATATTAGGAAACCAGATTTGAGGATGATCTTGTGTGTGTCAGGGGGACCTGAGATGGTGGTAGCCAGTTTCTATGGAACCCACAACCTCCACCCTGATATCTAGGAGAAATTGTAAAAACTTTACGTGTCTTTTGCCTTGCCAGTAAGCAGAAGAGTTTGTCTTTGCAGTGTGTTTGTTTGTTTGTTTGTTGGTGTCCTGACCCCCAGGGCAACTGAATAAATCCAAAGAGTCTTGCTGATCTCAGTACATTGGTACTGTGAGACAGTTATCACTGCAGAGACCTCTGCCCAGATAAAGCGATTTAACTTCACTGTTTAGCCACCCAGGTGACTTTTCCTAGCACTGTCCTCTCTCAAGTTGACCACACGTACAGGTGTACACACACACACACTCACACACACACACAGCCTCCGCCCCACAGGGACCCCTTTCCTTCAGAGGAATGACTGCTATACCCTGCTCTTATGCTAGTAACAAAAGCTTGGGGATTTTTGAAAAATACAAGTCCTGCCTCAGCCCCTGTGAAGGTTTGGACCTAACATGTCCTCCATGCCAGGCATGGTGGCACATGCCTGTAATCCTAGCTCTCCAGAAGCTAAGGCAGGAGAATCACCACAAGTTTGAGGCCAAGCTAGACTACATAGTGAGATCAAGGCTAGTCTGAACTACGTAGCAAGATCTTGTTTCCAAAAAACCAAAGAAAGAAAGAAAGATGTCCTCTAACGGCTATGTGGTGGGGCTTGGTTGCCAGCTGATGAGCTTGCAGAAGGTGATTAGGTGATGAGGGTCTACCTTCTTCAGTGGATTAATCCATCGATGGTTTAGTAATTTGATGGGTGGCAATGGAAACTCAGGAGGTAAGGCCCAGTTGAAGGTAGTGGGCCATGCCCTTCCTCTTGGGCTTTCTCTTTTTTTTTTTTTCAGGAGAGGGATCAAACCCAAGGACTCTATTTGTGAGCTATCTCAAGTCTTTCTTTCTTTCTTTCTTTCTTTCTTTCTTTCTTTCTTCTTTCATTCTTTCTTTCTTTCTTTCTTTCAGATAGGATCTCACTAACTTGCCCAGGCAGGACTTGAACTTGTGATCTTCCTCCCTCAGCCTCCCAAGGTGCTGGAGTTACCTCTCTGCTTCTTAACTCTCTGTTTCTATCTCAAGGCAAGCAGCTTTCCTTTTGCTTCTCTGCTGTGATGCTTCTGCAACCACTCAGACCTGAAAACAATGGAATCAGCTGACTGGGATGGGAACCTTTGAAACCAGGGCCCCAAATCAATCTTTCCTCCTCTAAGTTATTCTCAAGTATTTTGTCATGGGGAAAGAAAGCTGACTGACACAGCCCTCTTCTCAAATCAGCTTGGAAGATTTGCTAACAGGCAAATTGTTAGGGGGCTGTAAAACAGCTGTGTTAAGCTCCTAGTGCACACAACCAGGGCTAATGCTTGCCCTTTTGTAAAAGAGGATTGGGCAAGTGCTTTGGGAAAACAGATCTGTGTTTTTCAGTCTCTTTAAGGCTTTTCGAAACAGAGGGGCATCTCTCTCAGCCAAGAGACAAAATAATCCCTCTCTTTTGCCAAAACCGTCCCTCTTCCACCCCATTCAAGCTGTATTCAGTGTTGCAAATTAAAAGGACTCATGACCTTTTGTGAAAGTCTACTTAGAGAGTAGAATGGTCTTAGAAAACTCCTACAGGAAGAGTCTACAGAAAGTTGGAGAGAGGGCCGGGGAGATGGTTCAGTGGCACAGTGCCTGCCTGGCAAGCACAAGGTCCTGAGTTCGATTCCTGGTACCAAAAAAAGTTGGAGAGACGCATCAGAGCCCTGAAGAAGCGCGCTTTCCTCTGCAGGCCCTCACAACCTTCCAGGCTGCAGGAAAAGCGACCAGCAGGGGCCGCTGCTCCTGGAGCTCGGCTCTAGGAGGCGCCAGCCGGCCGAGGGTGACCGCAGTGTCAGCTCGGTCTGCAAGTAAGGGTTTGGGAATCCCAGCCTGCCCTACCTAATGAAACAGTAACTCTCCAGGAAACCGCTGGTGCCTAGCAGTCCTTTCCCCTGGGATTCCTGGGGAGGCTCTGGTTGAAGCCAGCCTGTAGAAAACTCCTCCAAAAGAGCAGCCTGGGATATATGCAAGGATGGCGGGCAGGATGTCAGCGCCCCAAAGCCCCGGGCCACAGCGACCTCACCTGTGCCTCCCCAGTCCCACTGCCCAACTTGCATCTAGCAAGACATGGAGCTGGAGTTCAAATGGGCCAGGACAGAATTTCAAGTAGAAAAAAATAGATTACAGCCAAGAAGATCAAGCACTATGATAATAAACAGTGATTGATTTATGCCTTTCTATTGTGTGTCCCCGTTGCCTGCAGAGAAATGTTTAATAGGCCAATGTTTAATAGCTAACAGTTAGAAATACCCACCTCTGAATTGTGAATCTGTAGGAACTTTCACATTTCATTTACCTTTTCATTTCTTTCTTTGTTTTCTTTTACATATACAATAGGAAAAATCAAATAGTATCTGTCCTACACACACACACACACACACACACACACACACACACACACAGGGCAGGGGGTGGACAGCGCAGCCCACTCTCTGTAGCCAGGCTCCTGAGGCAGCTGGGAAGAGGGTAGGGTGCCCTCCATGGCCCTGGGGAGTGGGAACTGGAGATCTGTTTTAGATAAGGAAATCTGAGAAGGTTCCTCTGTTAACACAGACTGCCGTGGAGATCTAAGGAAGTTAGGGAGCAAAAGTACAAACATTCTGTACAGAAAAAACAGCGAGTCAAAGGTCCTTGACTTCATGGGCCAAAGGAAGAGCTTGATTTTATGGCCTGGGCTGCCTGTCTTTCCTCCAGACCTTGCACCAGGTTTGGGAAGGACTTGAAAGTGTATCATCGCCACATTTTCCTGAAGTGTAATCTGCAGAACACAATCCCACAAAACCTTCTCTGAGGAAATGGCCACACCCTACTATCCACCCCTGGAAACAATTCACAAAACACAGTGGGTAATCCAGGTTCCAAATAATCCTGCAGAAAAAGGAACTCATCCCCCTTTATTGCAGCAATTCCAAACGTTTTATGAAGAACTGCTTCTTTACTGTAAAAGCTATTCATATCTGGCAGAACCTATGTACTTTGTGAGAAATTTGTGTGTCCATTTCTTAAAGTATCAAGTCCAGAGACCTAGAATTCATTATCCAGGATCCCCAGGGAACTTTAAGCTCATGGTGGAGATGGGTCTAAAGCCTGCTCTCTGGATTCCCAGCCAACCCATTCTCCTGAAAACTTCTTTATCCACTGGTCTAGGGGACCAGTTTGGGCACCCCCAAGGTCAAAGAGAAAATACAGTACACTCACAATGTTTTTTACAGCCATCTTGGGTAAAGACTGTAACTTAAATACAGCTTCTACCTCATGGGCACTAACAATATGTGTTTTCTGAGCCTGGTCCCTGTATGAGAAATGCAGGGCTATAGATTCATACACACTCATAGAAAACCAGACTTTCTTTCATCAGCCAATAGCAACAATCAAATCCTGCAAACCACCACCCAAAGAACCCAATTCTGGTTAGAAGGCTAAGAATCCTGTCTGGGTATTTTTCCTGCTGAGGACCAGGATGGCATGGCAAACTTGAGGGTCAGTTACAAAGTGCCAGGCCTTTAACCATTCTTTTCACTGCTTTTCCAAGAAACAAGAGCCTCTCTTGTCTTGGTACAGGATACCTTGTGTGATGTGGTTCACATGGCCACACCATGGGTCAGGCAAACCCTAGTACTGCTACTGACTGGATGTGTGACTAGGGCAAAGGACCTCAGCCAAATTTACAGTCCTTGTTTCTCCATCTGTTAAATGGGGGCAACCATTCCCATAATGTGGGAACAGACACCTCCCCCCAGCTGTGAGATGACTGTAGAAGGAGGGCAGGGGGAAGAATATGGGGTGTCAGGGCAGAGCTGTCCTGCTTTCCTCTGCTCCAGAGCTATTTCTGTCTGAAGAACTAGGATCTGCGACTGTAATCAGGGCACCCCCACCCCCAGGCTATGCTGGAGACTAGGTCAAATTTAACCCAGCTTTTTCTCAGGCTAAGATTCAGTTCCATGGACCAACCTCCAGGCCTTTGCCCTTGCTGCACCTTACCTGGGATGTTCATCTTTATCCTCCATATCTTTGGGAAACAGTAAGGCTACTGCCTCAAACCTCCATGTGCACCCTCTGCCCAGTAACCCAGTGGTACCGGCCAGCTGCCCAAATTGCCCAGCTCTGGAGCCCACAGCCACCAGAGGAAGTAAGAGCTTAAGGCTCCAGAAAAACAGGAGCACAAACAACAGCAAAAATATGTTAAGTAGTCTGACGAGTAGGAACCTGCCATTTTTTTTTTCCCCCGGGATAGCCAGGCGCCTCTCAGACCCCTGGCGGTGGATCTGTGGCTAGTGTGGCCCAGACACCAGACGGCAGCTGTGCACATGGCCACCAGGGGGTGGAAACGCACCGCAGGAAACACCTTCCAGAGCAAGTGGAATGTTTGGCGGGGGTGTATTGTGTGTGTGTGTGTGCATGCATGCACGTCCCAGCCCTGAACTGCACAGCCTGGTTTAGTACTGGGAACTGACACTGTTCCGGCACAAGATGACAAGTGATGTGGAAGCTACATAACTCATTTTCAGGGGCATAAAGAAGGTGTAGGCTCAGACTTGGCTCTGAGTTAGGGGAATCCTAGCCCCAACACCCACCTGTATGACCTAGAGCAAGTGTCTTGACCAATCTGACTGTCAGTGCCTTGGCTGCAAATGGGAATAAGGGCAGTATGTACCTCCAAAGTTTTGGGGTCTGTCTACATGAACCAATCCATGGATTATGTTCACTGATGGATCACCCCACAAGTGCATGGAGCATGTTCTCCGAGGTATCAAAGGAAGGTACTTCTTTTATTGTCTTTTTGAGAGGCAGGGTCTCACTATGCAGTTCAGGCTGGCCTTGAGCTCACTTTGTAGCCCAGGCTGGCCTCAAACTACCACGATCCTTCTGCCTCAGCCTCCCAAATGCTTAGATTACAGGTGTGCACCACCATGCCTGGCTCAAGAAAGTACTTTAAAACAATTCATTATTTCACATTTTATTAAAATAAAAGTAGTGCCAGTCATGGTGGTACACGTCTGTAATCCCAGCACTCAGGAGGCTGAGGCAGGAGGAACTTTGTGAGTTTGAGACCAGCCTGGGCTACAAAGTGAGTTCAAGGCCAGCCTGAACTGCATAGCGAGACCCTGTCTCAAAAAGACAAAAAAAAAATTTTTTTAAAGTAGTATGAGGGGAAATCAGAAGCATGTTAACCTTCATTATAGTTCCTGTCAGTTGAGTATCATTTTACACAATTTTTTGTATTAAATTATACATGTGAGGCCTGGATAAACATTTTGGTGTATGACTTTGGAGGATATTCAGCCCATGGAGGGCCCCACGGTTCCACAGATGACAGGGCCCCCACAGTCTGTTGAGGGTGCATTTCCTGGGGACCTAGAACCACTGAGAAGATGGCCATACAGTCCCCAGAAAGGCAAAGGTCCAGCAGATCCTCTGTGGGATACATAGGGCTGATGGGCAGCAAGGCCCACATAGAGTTTCCTAACCCTCCATCCCCAAGACCAGCCTGCTGGTCTATGAAGGGACCTGACTGTCCATGTTCTCTCTGCCCTCGATGCTACCCCTTCTACAGGCCATGCCCAACGTTCTACCCTGCCACCCACTTCTGGTACTTCTACCCCTGTTTACCCTGATTTCCCCTCATCCCCTACACGTATGGTACCATCCTGGCAAGCATTTGGGAACAGAAGATGGAGAGGTTGTCACTGCTTATGGAGATCCCTGATATGTGGGGTACTCAGTGGTGCTAGGAGTCCTCCAGGGAAGTTTCACATAGCAGAGGATGGTCTGAGTCTTGCTTGGGTTTTGTATGTCCTACCTGGATGTTTAGACAGGTGAGCAATCTGCTTATCATCATTTAAGCCCGCAATCTTGTTCCATTTTTTTTGGAAACACAAAGTGAGTTTTGCAGTTTTAATAGACAACAAATTTTCCAAGAATGCAGTTATTATGTGCAATGAGTGAAGATTGCACTTCATGCCTGTGATGCTTTGAATATGGTTTGTCCCCTCCAACCTCTACATGAAGGTTTCATTTCTCCATTTGATGATGTTGAGAGGTAATGAGACCTTTAAGAGGAAATTAGATCAGGGGGCTCCTTCTTCATGGAATGATTACTGCAGTTCCTGTGAGAGCAGGTTAGCTATTGTGAAAGCAGGTTGTTTTAAAGCAGGTCTGGCCCTTTTCCTCACCCTGACACATGTGCTCTCTTCCACACATGCCTACTTCTTCCACTTTCCACCATGGGTTGAAGCAGCACAAAACCTTGACTATAGACCAAGCAGGTGCCATCTGTGAATCTTTACTCTTGCAGCCTTCCCAACTGTCAACCAAAATAAACCACTTTCTTTATAAATCAGTCACCTCAGGGATTTTATTATAACCACAGAAAACAGACTAAGACAGTGTTTGAAATTTTATTAGGAGTTATTCATAATCCAACAAAATCACATCATGAAGGCTAGGACCTCATGTTCCTCCACCTGATACCTGCTGTCTTGTTATTTATTTTGATTTTTTTTTTTTTTTTTTTTTTTTTTTTTTTGCCTTTTTGAGACAGGGTTTCATTATGCAGTTCACACTGGCCTTGAACTCACTTTGTAGCCCAGGCTGGCCTTTAACACAATGATCCTCCCAACTCAGCCTCTTGAGTGCAATACTCTTTGTATTTATAAATACAATTTTAATTATGTCTATATAAATAAATGTATCTTACTATATGGAATGTTACTGACCTTGGTATTACCAGTAAGGCATTTAATTGATTTTTTGAAGTCGTGTATAGATAAGTTATATTTTCTTTACATTTCACTTCAGGTCCTATTGGAAGGCATTACACTTATTAATATAAAAAGTGGGATCTGAGAACCTCACAAACATAGTACGAGCAAAAAAGCTAGAAATGAAGATTTCTGAAATTAATGATTTCATCTATTGGAAGTTCAAAATCATGCAGATGTAATTTATGCTGTTAGAAGTCAGGAAGGTGGTTACCTTGAGGTGGCAGTGATGTGGTGAGGGAACAGGAGACTTAGGGTGCGGGCAGTGAACTTTTGTTGATTTGGGTGCTGGTTATGCAGGTGTGTTCAGGTTGTGAATGTTCACAAAGGATAGGTACTTTTCTGTATAGAAGCTGTGCTTCCATTTATTTAAAACAAAGCTAACCTCACAGGTAAAGGGGAAAATTCATGTCATGTTCCTACTGATATAGCACTCTTTCATCTGTTTCTAATATTCCAATGAACAGTGGAAAACCTGAATCTTTTCATGAGACAACACTCAACAGCCCCAATGTGAGGGCCCTCCTGCTGCCTGAGCGGCAGTCTTCAACCATGTCAATGTCCGGAAAGACAATTGGAGCCTGAAGAACTGCTCCAGACAAAGATCCCCGAAGACCCTTGACAGCTGAATGCAATGTGTGATCTGAGATTATGTTGCTGTGATAAAGACATTCCTAGGACATTTGGCAAAAATACAAATAAGGTATATTGGTTAGATAATACTGTGATGGTGTTAATTTCCTAGTTTTGATTCTTATAATATTGTTGGGTAAAACAATGTCTTTGTTTTGGGGAGAAAACACTTAAATATTTAGGAATAAGAAGGTATCATAGCTCCAACTTCTAATGAAAATTTTTTTAATGTATACATATTTCATTAGCTTTCTATCAGTATGGCTGAGATGATCAAGCTATAAAGAGAAAGGGTCTATTTTGGTCCACAGTTTCTGGTTTGTCCATGGCCTGTTGAACCTGTTGCTTTGGGCCTGTGGCCGCTCAACCAGGCAGCAGCATGTAGCAGAACAAAACTTCTCGCCTCATGGCCCAGAAGCAGAAAGAGAGGAAGGGGCTAGGGTCCCATGAATCCCTCCAAGGGCACAACCCCAATGATGACCTCCCACTAGGCTCCATCTCTTAAAGGTTCTACCACCTCCCAACAGTGGCTCCCTGGGGACCAAAACTTTACCACATGGGCTTTTGGGGGAACTTCCAGATCCAAAACTATAGCATATGTGTGTGTGCACACACACATACACATACAGAGAAAAAACTAAAGCAAATGTGATGAAAAAGGGAAGTCTGACCAACCAGTATCTGGTTGTTTTAGACTTTTTCAAAGTCTGAAATTATATTAAAACAAAAGGAAGAAAAAGACTTTTATCAACATGTTGGGGGTAACTAGGAGTGGTGGCATATGCCTGTAGTCCCAGCACTCTGGGAACCTGAGGTAGAAGGATCACAGGTTCAAGTCCAGCCTGGGCAACTTAATGATGTAGCAGGACTTTGTCTCAAAAGAAAAGTTCAGGAGATAGCTGAGTGTGAAGGCCCTGGGTTCACCCCTCAGTACTGAAAAAAATGTGGGCAATGAAGGCTGTGTCTGGTAGCAGAACCCTCAATTCTAGCCATTCATCTCTGTTGCCAAAGCTGTACACTCAATTTTCCTGAGTGTTAATGCAAAGAGAAAAAGAAAACAAAGAATCAAAGTCCAGCATTTAGGTCTTCTGTGCCACGGGTGCCGAGTACCCACCTCTGAGGCTCTGTCCTTACCTCAGCAAGGGCTGAGAAGGGCAGGATGGCCTTAGTCAAGCCCTTGTCTTTAACCAACACTTGATTTAAGGCCCTCTCTGGCTTAATCCTGCTTATTAGCACTTCTCCACATTCCTCCAGCATAACCTCTGACCTCAGGGCTGTTGGCTTGAGGCAGGCACCCCAAAGACTACAAAGCTGGATGCAGACACACGACCTGGACCCTCCAGGAGTTGCTGGGATAGACACTGGCGCCAATTAAAGCAACCAGCTTGACACTGGGGTCTCTACCCCTACCCTGGGGTTAAAGGGTACATGTGAGAAGTTTGTGCCCCACAGATGAGAGCTGCACAGCAGTAAAGGGCTCCCCACTACCCAGTCCCTTCTGCTGCCCCCAGAACCACAGGCTTCTGGATTTAGCACCAGAGCCAGAACCTCAAAGACTCGGCTGCCCCCAAAATAACTTTTCAGCTCACCCGCCCCTGCCTGAAATAATACCATTAGAGCTCTGCTTTTCAGGGAGAAATCATTTCCAGGCATTGACTTCTGCAAAACTACAGACCTCGTTGTCATATGGGTCATGGTTCATGGACCTGGATATGTGAAAAACATCAAATGTCTTTATTTTCCATAAATCAATTAAATCTAACTCTGAGCCCCCATTACATGGCACTGGTGGGAAACGTAGCCTAGGCCTTCTCCTCTCTCGGTGATGGGCAGAGGTCTGGAGGGCCTGGCAGCTCTTCTGGTTATCAGCCCCTACTGATCGCAATCAGCATCACAACCCCTTTCAGTATAGGGTCACAGAGGGGTAACCCACAGATCTGAGATCCAGAGCTGCCACCCACTCCCCAGCTTGGCTACAAGTCTACCTCTCCTTCAGGGAAATCTGCTTTCTCTCAAGTCCTACCTTTTAGGCCTCCCCCACACTGATACGCTGGGGAGACCTAGACCTAGAACACAAGTCCTGCAACAGACTGAAAAAAGGGCAACAAAATCATCCCCTAAAAAGGTGTTGCTGACTCTGTGCCCCTTCCCGGGGCATTTGTACCCATCAGAAGACCGTGTCTTCAGTGTCAGCAATGAAGCTCAAATGGCACGATTTCAGGCCCTATACAGTTATTTGGGGGCATGGTTCTTTCTAATACATAAGGATCTCTTCATAGAGTAAAAAGTACTGGACTAGGAGTCCTAAATCTTAGCTCTTCCCACCAACTCACTTCAGCAAACTGTTTCCTCCTCAGTTGTCCTGTCTGTATAGTGTTGTCCTGTCTGAATAGTGGTGTCATCTCAGATGCCCTGGGATGCCCTCTGTGGCTTGCTGACTCCTGCCATGACTGCTTCTGCCTCAAGAGTTTTACTCCTAAGCATTCAGAAGCAGCAGTCGCAGGTCCAGTCCCCAGCTCTTCTGGGGCCTTGGTAACTGGAAAGACAGGGTAGGATGCCCTCTGCAGACACCCACGCCCAGAGCAACCAAAACCTTGTTACTCAGAGACAGAGGTGGGAGAGAAGGAGGAAGAGGAGAAAGAGCCCTTTTCAGGAATTTCTCCTTCCTGAAAGTTTGAAGGATTCCTGGGAGCCCAGAGGACCCTGGGGCCATATGGGCATTTCTCAGAATGCCTATCCCAAGAGGGGAATGTGGTGGGGATAAAGGAGCCACTTGCTCACCCTCCAGTGCTCCTGAAGACAAAAACACTCAGGGTGTTTCTGGAGTGGCTTGGATCAGATTCTCAGACCACCAAACTGGTAACTGCAGGGCCCAGGCATGAGTCCATCCTGCAGTGTCCAAGAAGGGGCAGCAAGAGAAGGCAAGGATAGCACCTGCTAGAATGTGCACTGGAAACCATGTGAGAAGAAAGTGAAGCCTGGTGTTCCCCAAGCCTCCTGAAGAGTCCTCTTTCTCCAGTCCCTGCTTTAGACCTCCCGGGGCCCCGTGGTGCCTACATGTAAACCTTTGTCTGGAATTGGAAGTCTCTGGAGCCTAGGAACCCTTGGGTCCCCATCCACCTGTCCCTTCTTAGACAATACATTCTGGGTGAGTGCTAGGCAGGCCTTCCTCCTCCCTGTCTGGTTCCCTACTGCTGAGGCATCTGTCTCTCTCCTGGGATGCCAGTTACTTTGTTCTGGGGCCCTCCTCCAGGAACCTGCCTGACTAATCAAGTCTCCTCAACCCAGCCAGAACCCTTCTCACGGACACTACCACCCCCTGCACACACTGAGAGTCTCCTGCAGTCAGTTCCTTGCCAAGTGTCTTGGCCTTTTTCCTGGTAGAACAGCAAAGGTCCTGCAAGGTGACCAGAGCAGGGCCAGCTGGGCTGGAATGAAGCAGGTTTGAGAATGTTTCTGGAGGAGGAAAGACTGGCAGAAGAGCCAACTTGGTATCAAGTGTTTGAGGCAGCTCTTGCAGAGGAACAGAAGCTCAGAGCAGGTTTGCCTCCTTCCTGCCACCCCTTTAACTGGCTCATGGCACAGCCAAAGAGCCTTCTCAGACACCTCATCACCAGATGGCCCTGCAAAGAATGACATCCGTTTGGAGGTGCACTGTCCAATACAGTCCCCGCTGGCCACACAGGGCTCTTGAACATTTGCAACACAGTATAGCTTGTCTGCATAGAGATGGGCTGCAAGTATAACACACACAGTGGAGCTCAATGGCTTAGTACCAAAAAAGAATGTTCTATATCAATATTTTTATATGGATGACATATTCAAATGGATATGTTTTTAATCTAATTGGGTTTAATAAAATGTTATTAAAATGACTCATTTATCACTTGCTTAGCATGTATGAGGCTCTAGGTTCAGTCCCCTACACCAAAAGATTTACTTACTTTTTTTCTGCTTTTTTTTAAGTACTGGAGATTGAATCCAAAGAGTGCTAAGCTATATTCCCAGCCCTTTCTATTATTTTTTATTCTGAGACAGAGTCTCACTAAGTTGCCCAGGCTGGCCTTGAACTTGTAGATCTCCTGCCTTAGCCTCCTAAGTAGCTGGGATTGCAGGGATGGGCCACTGTGCCTGGCATCTTTTACATTTTTTAAACAGTTATTGGAGAATTTTTAACTCCAAATGTCCTTCATACTGTCATTTCAATTTTACAGAGAACCTAAATAACATGTGCAGCAATGTCTGCCCTCGGGTTTATGACGGATAAGTTTCTAAAAGTGATGCCTTCCCTGGCTCCTGGTTCTGGCTCGGAGACAAATGTCAGATTGTTTCACACTAGCATCACTCCTCTCCTTCTCCCTAAACCTTGACCAACAAACAGGACATTTTGCCTCTGAAGGTGGTCTCTGAGTTGGAGCTGAGACTCATGGATGTGAGAAACTTCCCAAGATGCCCACACTGTTGTCTTCCCTCCTTCACCACCCCTAGGCCAGCTCTAGTTGCAGCCAAGAAAACTCTGCCCTGCTCCAGCCCCACCGCTTAGACATCAGTGATGGCCCCTCTTAAGGTAGCAATTCAGTCAACACCTTGCCACTGTTCCCCAGATAACATCCTAGAAAGTGTATCCACAGACAGCCCACAGGGGATATTCCTAGGCCTCTATAGCAGCTGGGAACGAGTCCTCTACAGAAGGAGCTGCAGGAGGGGCTGTGTCTTGGTTACTTTTCTCATTGCTGAGACAAAATACCCGACACCAAAAATTAAAGGGAGAAAGGTTTACAGTATTTAATTCACAGTTTGGAGAGGTTTGAATCCATAGTCAGCTGGCTCCAAGGCAGGGTGGTATGGCAGAGAGCAACAGTTCATGGTGGTGGAAGACAGTGATGCAACAAGAAAGCAAGACAAGACTCCTTCTGTTCCTTATATTGATCCAGTCTACCAGGGTTAGGGCAGTGCCAACCCAATCAGTGGACTGATCCAGCAATCACCCACCCTGTTAATCCCAGAATTGCACTATGAATCAATCACACTCTAGATTCAGCCATCTCCCAAAAAACCATATGACCATATGAGGCTTTGGGGAAACAGCTAGACACAAATCATAATAGGCTGGATCTTCACAGCCACCCACCTTTTGAATACCCCTTTACCCCCAAAGAAGGGACCTGCTTTGGGGCCCAGGGCTTGGTCCTCCAGGAGGTACTTTGGAGGGAAGCCTGTTCCCCTAATGTGGCTACAGACTCAGCATGCTGTGGCCACTGAACTCAGTCCCCAGCACTCCCTGAGTCTCTCCAATGAATGGCACCCTGGTTACCCAAGAAAGGACTCTCTGGGGTCTTGGTACTCAGAAGAGCCTATCTTGCGTTGGATGCCGCAAACGTGCCTACCATCATCTCCAGGAGATTTATTACCCTCAAGAGGATCCAGGTCCCAGTTCTGGGCCCCTTGAAGCCAGGTTTGCTGGAGGCATTTGGGTTCCAGCTGGTTCCAGCAGAGACTTCCTATTTGAATGTAATATGGTCAAATCTTTGGCTGTGAGTATAACATAAAGAGGCCACTTCGGGTTTTAAAATAGTTTTAAATTTAAGAACTGAATTAAGAGAAAGAACTTAGGGAGTGAGAATTCTTGGCAACCTCAGGATAATTATTATAAAACCAGTTCTTATTTTCCAAGTCCTTTGCAGTGCCAGCCCTGTGGTGCCGCTATCCTTAGGAGGGTCTGGACAGACTCCCTGGCACATCTAGCAGCATTGGGGTTATTATGCCACTCCAAGTGTCACCATCGTACCATCCTTCCCTTTCTTGTGCTCAGCTGGTTCAGCTCCTACGTGGACACTAGCCTCCTTAACCTTCCTGAGCTTGGTTATCCTCATCTGTAAAGTGGAAGTAATGACAGTTCTTGGTCAGGAGAAAACTTGCTAACTGCCCCAGGCCCTTTCTTGACAGTTCACATTGCCAGCATGACTTCCTTGCTGCCAAAGCCACCTGCTCCCAACTAAGCAAACTGTCTTCCAGATACTTCCCCATCCTTCTCACTGACTACTGAAACCTGGAAGAAGAGAGCTTCTCGATCAGGCTAGCAGCCAGTGTCTGGCCTTACACAGGGGCAGCTCTTGCTGTGGGCACTTGTCTCTCCTGTCCTCTGACCCTCGTCCACTCTAAGAACAGGTTTGCCTGAGCGCTGGAGTGGGTGGAGAGGTCAACAGAGTAAGCCTTGCCCTACTCCATGTCCTTGAGTTCAAAGCTAGAGATCTAAAGACCAGAAAATGCCCTGGAGCCTGGGTGTTCTCTTGTGGTATAGTGACAATGCCAGGACCTATAGCCAAAATAAGGAATGGACATGCCTCCACCAGCCCTTCCTAAGCTTCACAGACACACCCCTGCCCATCTTCCCACCACCACTTAGCCATTCCTTTTTTCCCCTTCACCAACAAATTTGCGTATTTACTGTCTCACTTTCACCCTCCCCTCACTGCCCCTGACCCTTTCCTTGAGAGCTCTCCAGACTCTGGGACTAGGGCAAGAAAAGCAAGGTACTCAGGCTGCAAATTTAAGGAGGCACTGACTTTCAGAGTTGTGCAAGCATCAGCTTGGGGCCTAGAGTTTGTGTCTCTTTAAATTTTCATTCAGAACCTATACATACTGTGTGTCCAATATGGTCAGCTCCTCTCAGAGTCCCCAGTCCACAAGGAGTGCCCTTCCTCCCTGTCTGGGGACTCACCCTGGACTTTTTTCTCACACTAGACAAGAGCTGTCTTTTGAGCTATAACCCTAAATATCATCCTGCCCCTGCTCCCCCACAACCTTGTCTTCTGCCTCAGGGCAACCAGCCCCATTTCCTCCTTGCCACATTCCCATTTGCATACCTTGCCTTACCCCTCCTCTACTACCAACCCTAATGGCTTCCCATGATCCTAGGGAGAGAGTTCCATGCCCTCCGCTAGGGCATTAGCTCTACAACCACATTGAGCTTTCACCTCTGAACCTCTCACCTGCTCTTCCCTCTGCCTCAAACATTCTGTTCCTGTTTCTTTGCCTTGGAACACTGGTTGGAATTGTATTTCTTCCCAAATGAAACATTCCCTTTACTTCTGCCTCCATACCCTCTGACCATTTGTATAACCCTTCCCTGCCCAGTACCCAGTCCCTCTCAATACAGTGCCCTTGACTCCCCACCAATGGCTCCCCAAAGCCCCCCAAAATACTTGACATAGTATAGGTACTCAATTGGTATTTGTTGCATGGATAAATGAATTTATTCTTAATACATGGATGGACTGTCATGTAGGTAGCTTTGGTGGCTGGGAGGGAACAAAGGAAGATAATATATAAGCTGTAGCCAGGGCCTGCTCATGGTAGCAGGTGGCTAGAGGGAGAAGGCCACGTCACCTCCAGCAGGCTCAGTGCTGATTTTAATGGCCTGGCAGTGAGGTGCGTGCATGGCAGAGGCCTGCAGAAGAGGTAATGCTGAGAGGGCAGCTCTGCCCACCTCTAATTATTGCTTGCATCTTCCTGGCAGTGCCAGCTGCCTGCCCTGGGAAGCTCGGTCTTGTCCATCACAGTGTGAGTTCAGGGTGGGGCTGCTGCCACTACCAGTAGGGAAGATAAGAGGAAGTTCCCAGGGGCCTTTGGGTCTTGGAGAACACAGGCAGCCCCAGGTTTGGACACTGTTCAGCTTCTGTTCTTTTGGTCCCCAGGGCAGCTGAAGGGTACCCCTGACTTGTGGGTCCCATCAAAAACCCTCCAGGGTGGCCAAGAAGCAAGCCAGCTGAAGGGGGTTCCACAGCAACCCCAGGCAGGGAGCCTCAGATGGTTTGGTGTCTGCTGACATGGAAGCCCTTGGGAAGATGTTGCCCTAGTGGCCAGCTGGGCAGGTGAGGAGCTCAGGCCCGGAAGGAGGCTTTGACCACACGGCCCTTCAGTGGCTGTGGAGGCCGGAAGTTGTTCACCATGTGGATCCTCTCATCATCCTCTGAGGTGAAAAGCAGGCTCCGGAACTTCTCCATCTTGAGAAGGCAGAAGGGACACTCAGGGCAGGATGAGAGAGCTGTGGTCTTCAGACCCCAGATGCATCATCTGACATCCTCTTACCCAGTTCTATCCTTCTCCCTTCTGCCTCCTGGGGATTGTCTCCATTCTTCTCTACTCAGTCTCCTCTTTGATAGCCCCATGCTCAGTTATTTACTCACTAAAGGACTTCTGAAACTGGGCCCACTCCACCTAGTTCTAGCACAGCAGCGCATGCACCATTCTAGTTCCAATACAGTAGGCACAGCTCCAGAGCCAGGCATCTCCCCACCCAGCCTGTGTCTAAGTCCTAATGACTAACAACCATGCTAACTCACAATCAAAAATCTAAACATTTACCAACAAAAGATGAGAGCTTTGATGGGGAGACTCCACCCTGCCTGGGCTAGGCTGTAAGTTTGCAACTGGGGCTCTGGGAACACTCACCTGCCTCTCAGAGATACTGATGGGCTCACGGAGCACAATCCAGGTGACACTCTCACTGAGGGGTGGCGTGGTCAGGGAGCCTGGATAGGTCCAGTAGTGCCGGCTGGCAGGCAGGAGGCACTTGGGGTTGAAGCAGCTGAACTGGGCCTTGGTGCCCTGGGGCAGGGTGAAGACCTGGGAGTCAGCACAGACCTCCTACCACCACCAGCCCTGTAGATTCCTCACTTGTTTCTGTCAGAGGATTCAGGTTTCTTTTTGGCCCACCGATGCAAATTGTAAGCAAATGTCTGTAACCCCAGCCGCCACCTCCCCAGCCTAGGTTGTACCTTCTGCACGTGTTTGCTTGTACATAAAAGCTATGGCCTCTGGAGCTGTCTGGTCACTGTGTTCACACTTTTTCCTGAGGCTCAATAGCTCTGCCTGACAAAGCACCATTCATGTGCCCAGGATCTTATGCATCCTGTATCCCACCAGGCTGCATGCTGGGCATCAGCAAGGCCATAAATCAGATATGGAAGCGTCAGGTACAAGGCCCTGAGGTGCTGAAGCTCACCCTGGATCTCCACCAGTGTTGGCCACCAGCATGGAGGAGTGGTTGGGCTCAAATGTAAGCTAACCTCTTCCCTCCTCCCACCCAATTGCTCCCATGGAGAAGTGGTTGGGCTCAAATGTAAGCTAACCTCTTCCCTCCTCCCACCCAATTGCTCCCATGGAGAAGTGGTTGGGCTCAAATGTAAGCTAACCTCTTCCCTCCTCCCACCCAATTGCTCCCATTAGGGGGGCAGGACGAGTCTCACCTTAAACCGAACCATGTAGAGTGCATCTGTCAGGCGGTTCATGCTGGGGTGCTCATCCCCCGTCTGTCAGGGAGAGGGTAGTATGAGCCTAGCACCCCTGCATTCTACAACTAGGGTCATACCTTGCTCCCAGACTCTGCCACCCCCACTTACCTCCAGGAAGATGCCGACCACAGCCAGGCCATCAGGCGCTGAGGCCGCTTCCCCAAAGGTGCTGTACTTCTTGGCATTCCAGTGAACCAAATGCATCTGGGGGCAAGAATAGGCCAGGCCCAGCCAGGGCTTGGTGTCACCAGGGGCCAATGAGAACTCAAAGCCACCCACCCCATTCCAGCCACAGTTCTGTCCTGCGCAGAAAAGGGAGCTGTCAAACCTCCCAGGGGCCTAGGGGAGCCCCAGAGGGAAGGCCACAGGTAGTATCCACCCAGGTCTGGGCTCAACCCTTTCCTGAGCCCCTGGGGACTCCAGGGAGGCATCTGGCTCAGGGCCTGCCTGCTGGGGAACTAGCTATGAATTCATTGCCTTCCAGTGCAATGCCTCCCTCAGAAGGTGGCACCTGCAGCTGAGCCCAAAGAATAAGCAGAGGGTTAACAGATGAAAACCATGAGGAAGGGCATTTCAGGCAAAGGAAACAGCATAGACAAAAGCTTGGAGGCATGAAGGAACAAGGTACAGACAGGGATTTGTCACAGACAGCTTAGTGGGGGAAAAGGGCAGAGGACAATGAGGCCGGGCAAGGTGAGTCTGTGCAGGGCCTTGAATGCTAGGCTCAGTTCTGAAGGACTATCAGCAGCATGGGGGTGGCAGGAGGCCTTTCCAAAAACTCCCAAATGCAGATACCTGGACAGGACAGTGGTGGCGGTATTCAGAACATAGACCCTGTGCTGAGGCAGGGGCCAGTGTCTCTCCCAAAGAACCATGTGCTTCTCTTCACCCTCTCCAGTCACCCCCAACCCAGACACCTGGACCACCTGACCCATACTCTTTCCCCGAGCAGCAGATGGTGGCCCTCACCTCGCTGGGGAATGACTTGCCGTCCACCGTGTGCTCCGAGCCCACCTCGTGCTTCTTGCCCCAGTGGAAATGGAACTGCTTGAGGCGGTAGGGCCCTTCCAGGGGACCCCCAGTCACCACTGTGGGCAGAATGGGGGTGTAGCAGTTGGTGTGGGAGGACCCACCGCTTGGTGGGGAAATGCCAAGACTAGGATAGCAGCCCACAAAGGGGATACATTTTTTTATGTGGAAAATCTGCTGAGCTGGCTGGGCTTAGGTCAATCCCACCAACCACCCCTGCAGCCCTTAATCCAGGTCGGGACCAAAGTCTCAACAGGCTGCAGGTAGCAGAGTAATCTGGGAATGACGGAGTACATCTCTCTACATCAGAACCCCTTCCCCACTGCTGCCTGATTTCCCGTGAAACCACTGACAATAGGCCTTCCATCTCTAGATGGAAGGGCTAGCTTGGAAGCATTAATTTGTTTAGTTCTCGTAGTAGCCAATAATGAGAAAACTGTACTATTATTCGTATTTATAAAAGAAGAACCTGAAGCATAGAGAGGACAAGGCATCTGTCCAAGGTCACAGAGCAAAACACTGAGCTATGGTCTGAACCCAGAGCTCCTATGTCAAGAGTCCAGACCCCTAATCTCCAGGTAGCACTGTCTGTCAATAACCTTGAACTTCTCCAGGCAGGAGGCCAGGTTCTGAGGGTCCCTAACTTCTGAGACAGGCTCAAGTGCTCTCAGTGCCACCTCCTGCATAAATGGTTTCCTGTGAGGCCCCTACTTGTGCTGGTTTCCTGACTCTGTCACCTTGATAGCTGGTGAGCTGGGGGCATGTACAAGGCCACCTGGGACTGATAGAATTTCCAGCTGAAAGGGATCCGGCGTGGAGGGGGCCCAGCCAGGCCTGAATGTGAGCCCCTAGATCAGGTGACGGCCCTAGGCTCAGAGTTCCACAAGGTCCCTCCATGATGCACCCATAGGCCCCTTGGTGAGGCCAAGCCAGGCCAGGCCATAGAGCGAGGTCTTTTCCCCATGGGCCCCTTGGTGAGGCCAAGTCAGGTCAGGCCATAGGGCAAGGCCTTGTCCCCATGGGCCCCTCGGTGAGGCCAAGCCAGGCCAGGCCAGAGGCCCCACCTTGCTGCCTACCTTGTTGCCTGCCTTGCTGCCTGGCTTATGAGAGAAACAGGGCCTGTCCAAGGCAACGGTAGGTAGGAGGATGACAAAGGGAGTCTGGGGATGGTATCTGTGGACAGGGCCTCAGTCAAGCTGCTTCAGCCCCCAAGGGGTAGGAACAACTGGGCTTCCTGATAGATCTGAGGCCTTACCTGAGACTGTCTCACCTGCACGACAGAGAGGGAACGCCCTCCCTAACCACTTGGGCTTTGCTCCCTAGCTTCTTCCTCCAGCTGACCATGGAATACACTGCCACTGACTTGTACTTACTATGTATTTGAGACTCTGCTGGCATCAATTGACTTCCAGAGTGACCCACAGTGGGTCACTATTTTTTCCCCTCGCTCCCTAACTCCTTGGGCTGCCATTACAGCAGAGGAGGGAGCCCCACCCAGGCCTGAATGCAATCCGAAAACATGGTCTTGAGTCACCCCACTCCACTGGCCTTCATTAAGCTACTGATGTCTGAATTAAGCCCGCACAGCACTCTGAAGGCTGCTGAAATGGATGGCTATGCGAAAATTGCTCATTCATAAACTGTCCTCTAGAGTCATCTAGACTCCCATGTCCCCTCCCCAAAGCGCTCAGTGAGAGGCTTTTCTTAGAGGCCAGCACAAGGAAATGCCTTGTCTATCTCTCCTGAGGATCTGCTTGTCTTCCTTCTACACCTACAACTATATCTGATTTTCTCTCTTTTTTCCTAGCCTACCAAGAAACTCAGGACTAAGCAACTTAGATTACTCTCCTCATGAAAGTTCTGGTTTTTCCTCCTTTCCTTCCTTTTGATTTTCCTATTTGAGAGCTAAGCTTCCTTGAATGCTTCTATGGGGAGGGTGGGGAGAACCAGACACTTCCTCTCATAAGAAATTTTAGCAGATTCTCTTCTTATTCCACTCCAAATCCCCACAGGCCAGTCATGGGGACAAATTCCCTTCACTACAGAATACTTCCAAGGCCTCTGCCTAGGAATTCATCATGAAAGAACCTGGATGCTGATCTACAGCAAAGAGACCTTGGAAGGAGCTGCCACAAGTTCCCACAGGCCTCGCTCTGGTCCAGGATGGCTGGGAACTTGAGGTCATGGGCGAGTTAGAAAGGGAGATTTTTGGAACTGAGCCAATCTTGTCCTGGCACTGCCTAGTGCACTGTGCTTCTATTTGCCCATCTGAGAGTTGGGAAAGGGGTCCAGCACAAAGAATATCTCAGGCCCCTTCTGTCCTAGCCAAGCTTGGCCCAGATAATGCAGAGAGGAGGGCTGGGCTTTGGGCCACAAAGCAGGTCAGTGACAGTGGTAAAAACAAACCCGATCTGCAGCACTCTGTGGATGGGAAGAAATGGAATTAATGTTTCTTAAACATGTGTTATGTGATGGAACTACAGATGTCACTTCATTTTTTTTCATTCACCTCTAGGTGATCTTATCACATAAGCAGAGACTGAGGTTCAGCCCAAGGTTTCATGGCTGGTGAGAGCTGAAGCTGTCTTTCCCCACCACAGCAAGGTGCCCCTTCTGAGCCTGCTCGACACAGTTAGGACTTTGGCGGGGACAGGTGTCAGGCTTTGGCAGAGGCCACTTACCGGTTCGGTCATCACTGTCATTGAAGTCTACTTGGACAGAGTGGCCATTGTTGGTGATGCTGAGGGACGTGCAGACCTCGTAGGAAAGCTCCAGCGGCTGCAGGCTGGGAGAGTACACAGCCTGGCTGGATATGATGTTGATGGGTGACTGGCGGTCTCCCTGGGCAATGGGATACAGCTTGTGCCAATTTGAGGGACCTGTAGGGAGGGAGAGGGCAAGGACTCAGGTGAGCCAGAATCTCTGAGGTTCAGGCTGAGAGAAGCCCTAGGGGACTATCTCCATGACACCCTTTTAGTGAGCCTTGCACAGGTCAGAATTCTAATCCCAGCTCTGCTACTGCACCATCTCAACCTCCATTTCCTTGTCTAGGGAAATGGCCTCCCTAGAACTCACCTTCCAGTTCTGATAGGAACTGAAGAGACATAATGCCTGGAAGAGAATATTTCATAGCTGCAGGCTCAGAGATGGTTCCCAGAACTGAATCTTCCAGTCCTCAACACACACCCAACAAGACATCTGAAGTCTGTGACCTGACCCTATCAAATATTCAGCTTTGACTGGGCGTGGTGGCACATGCCTATAATCCCAGCACTCAAGAGAGAGGCGGGAGGATTGCCATGAGTTTGGGGCCAGCCTACGATACATAGAAAGTTAAAAGGCCAGCCTGAACTACAGGCTGAGAGACCCTCTCAGAAAAAAGGGACCCTGTCTCAAAAAAAAAAAAAAGAAAAATCAGGGAACTGAGGGCCACTCAGGCAAGTGTACGCATACATATGCACCAACACAAACACACAGCATGTCTGTACTGCCTCCGGCGACCTCCCCAGGCCTTTGCCTACAAGTCCATAGGTCTGACCTTCATATGTGCACAGTGACATGGGTCACCAGGCCCAGAATATGTGTGTCTACAAACCAAAACACACACACACACACACACACACACACACACACACACACACTCATAACCTTGCTGACTACATCTGACGCGTGAGTATGCACCCCCACACAAAAATACCTCCTTTTGGAAACCCAAGTTTGCACAAAGGGACCAGAGCAAAACACATGCCCATGCTCTCTCCTTCTCTCTCTCTCTCTCACACACACATACACACACTCACACACACACAAACACCTGCACACACACCCACGGGCACCCACCACCTGCCTCCCAGGGGCTCCATCTGCAGCCTAGAGGCTCAGCATCTCCCTGGGGAACATCCTGAGATGCAGCCTATTTTTAGAGCTACTGCCGGCTGGTGCTTCTCCCCCTTTTTGGCTTCTTAAGTTTTCCTCAGAAAACAGCAGCAGGTGCCGACAGAGCTGTGTCCCCTATGGATGACTCAGAACCGTGGCCCGGCCCCACTGGGTTATTTTTGCAGTCCTGTGAGTTCTGCTGCATGCAGGCGCCTCTGTCCTTCTGTTCCTTCCTCCCAGACTGGACAATCCATACCTGACTGAGTTAGAGCTGCGTGAGGGTACTAGGTCCATGGGGCAGGCCTTTGAGGACACTAGATGCTCCGAGCTGGTGGGCAGGACTAGCAGGAAGGGCTGCCATGAGGGAATGTGGACTTTGGGGGAAGCACTCAAAAGCTGACTGGGGGAAGACAGTCTACCATGAGTTCTGTCAACCTCCCCCATTCTCTGCCTCTCTCCACCTCTACTGGTCTCTCTCCTTTTTTCTGAATGTCTTCTTTCAGCTCTTGAATGTCCAGATCTGGGGGTCTCCTTTGCTTCTGGGGTTCCAGAGGCAGCAGAGACTCTGAAGCATCCCCTAATACCCTCTGGTCCCCTACAACTTCCTGGCCTCCCAGACTAGCCCAGGACTCCCACCCACTATCACAAAATGACCATCTCTCTCCAGAGACTCAGGGCAGTGAGGATCTTCTCCCCCATCCCCATCTGCCTGCCTGGGTTCCCCTCCTGACAGCTGAGATCTTGGTAGGTTCATCGTTCATCTCAGGGAATGGGGAAGCCTTGACCCACACCCTATTGCTGCTTGATAAGAGCGCCTAAAAGGGAGGGGATGTGCCCCAGACCCACACTCAAGCCGTCTAGCTCACTTTCTGCCTCTTCAGACTTCCTCTGCCTCCTAAATAAACTGAGGCAGGATGGAGGAACTATCTTCCGGGTCGGACCAGAAGGCTGGTATGGGTATGGACTCCCACTCCTCACACCTGACTTGCTCAAACACCCTGCTCTGTGTAGACAGCCTGATACATGCATGCGTGCGCCCCCAAATGCCCCTTCCCTCACGTACCAGCCGGCGCTGCAGCCCGGGCATTTCCGCGGGGAAACTCTCTCCCGAGGACACCGCGCCCTTGCCTAGCAGAGCCCAGCTCCCCAGAGGTCCCCGCTCACACGCCGTGCGCACTCGCTCCCCGCACAGACACCCGCGCACCACGCTCCGCCGCAACCGCCTCCCCGCTGCCCCGGCCACCCCCACGCGCCGCGCACGCCCGGGAGATGCGTGAGTGCCGCGGCCGGGCCAGAGCGAGCGAGCGCGGCAGTGCGGGCTGCGCGGAGGCGGCGGCGGGACGAGCTTGGCCACCGGTCGCTGGTTGGCGGCGGGAGCCGGGGCGAAGCGCGGACTTTGCGCGGGGCACTGGGGAACCCGGGCTGGGGCCAGGCAGGAGGGCCGGGTTCTGCGGGCTGGAGGAGAGCTGGGACCGGGTCGGTCCTGGAGCGTGGGGGTTGTAGGTTCATGAATCCACCCTGGACGTGCGGGTCGGGGAGAGTGCAGTTGGGTCGGAGAGGGCGGGGCTGTGCGCCTACCGTCGTCCTGGCCGTAGCCCCAGCCGGTCATGCCGCTGCTGTCCCCGCAGCCGTGCACCTGCCGGCTGGGCTCAGTCCGCTTGTTCTGGCTGCGGCTCCAGCCCCCGCTCGCTGCCGCGGAGCAGCTTCTTAAAGCGGCGGCTGGCGGGAGGAGCAGCTCCCCGGGGACCCGCCCCCCACCCCCCAGCAGGGTGAGAGAGGCTGGCCCTGCCCCTTCCCCCCAAGCCTGCAGGACCACGGAGCCGGGAGTCCAGATGCAGGGTCAGGAGGAGATAAACTTCTCACCCCACCTCCCACCCACTTCCACCAGGCGCTTCGCCCTCCTTCCCCTGCCACGTGTGTGACTCTGGGATGGGGGACACCATGATAAGAGGGAGCCCATGCTGAGGGCTGCATGGCTCTTCCACATTGTACCGTCCCTAGGCTTGTCCCTGAGTCGAAAGTGCCACCACTGAGGACCTGGGCTGTAGGCCCTGTGTTCTCTGGGGGTGGAAAGTCCCTTTTAAACTACACTGACTATGGACTAGATCGAGGTGTCCAGAACTGGAGTGGTCCCTGTTTGCCAGAAGCTGTAGCAGGTTCTGGGCCAAGCTTCGGGTCCTTTCTCTGATACAACCCCCTCAGCTCCCCTTATAGTATGGACTGCCTGCACTGGCTGTGTGACAGAGTCAGACATCAAGGAGGTGAAGTGAGGTGACGTGACTTGCCCAAGGTCATCTAGCCAGGGTGGGAGAGATTCAGTCCCAGTTTATCCTTACTTTAGGTGCTTTTTACCATCTCTCCTTGGTGCTGTGTGCAAGGGAACCTTGTGGATAGTCCAGGGGCCCTGGAAGAAGTAGGGGTCAGGACTGACACTCCAAACCTCTAGCTCAGGGTGGAACCACAGCCTCAACGTGTGGGGAGGAGTGTCATCAACTAGTGCACAAGAGGGACAGACAGACCCACAGGCCCCAGCTGGCTTCCCGGTGAAACCATGTCTGAGCCCCTGCCTCCCACCCTCCCTGTCATTCTCTCTACAACTTCCTGCCTCTTTCAGGGACTCTTTGCTTGTCCCTCTGTTTGTGCCTCCTCTTCTGGCTTCTCTATGACCTTCAGCACCCTAGCTGGGAGCTCAAGCCCACCACCATGCACTCAACCTCAGTGTCCAACATTTTCCCACCCATGAGCCCTAGTTCTTGCCATGCCCTCCTCCTGGTGTGTCCTCTGTCTTCCACCCACTGGCTCCAGCCGGCCCAATCTGATTCATCTTAGCATGTGGCCTTGTGCCAATGATAGGGCTTGTCTCTGGCTAGGCCTCAGCAGGCAGTTTTGGAAAGATAAACAGATGGGTGGATGGATGCAAGGACAGACAAATGATGCCATCCAGGGACCTGTGCCCAAAAGGAACTAAAGGGCCATTTATACATGTCCACTGGTCAGACCTTGACCAGGAGACACTATTTCAGGCCCTGCTCTTAGTTGACCTTGGGGAGAATTCTGCCATCTTATCTACCTGGCTCCCATGACGTTAGAGGAGATATAGTGGGTGTTTCTTAAGGCCAGCAAGTGACAGAGAACATTGTCAAGGCTGCAGGTCTCCAACCTAGAAATCAGGAAGACAAAGGCATGCTTCCAGGGGAGGCCTGCATTCTCTGTCTCCCACTGAAGCCAGCCCTATTTTCTTTTTCCCTCTTTAGGAATTCAGGGGTGGCCCAAACTCCACTGATCCACTTCCTCCCAGAAACACAGGCCTTTTTATTAAAAAATAAAATTGGAACTCTTCATAAGGTTTTGTATCCTGCTTCATCCACATGACAGTGGGAGAGTAATTTTGTCCCATTTCACAGATGAAGAAAGTGTGATTCAAAAATGTTGAATGATGGCTCGAGAGTGAGCAGGGAGACACAGAACAAGGATGACAACTTGGGACTGCTGGGCCCCTTGTTCAACATTTTCTAAAGTCACAGGAAGGGGAGGAAGTGGGTTTTTAATTTGTTTCTCATTTGTGAACATACAAATGAGAAGGACTTAAGAAAAGTAAGGTAGAATGTCGTGCCTCCAGGAACAAGACTAGAGAACAGAAGGGTAGGGGCAGGCAGAATGGGGTGAGGACACTAGTCCTTTGTACCTTCTGACAGAATTAAAGTATATATAGTGTATGGCCTCTTTAGCAACTAAATCAAAGTTGATCTCATTCTTTACTTTCTGAAACCTGTCTTCAGCAATTTTCCCTGGGAGCTAGGAACTCAAGCAGGTGAGAGGAGCCAGTGGATGTGCCCTTCTTAGATGAAGAAGCCCCAGATGCCTGGCAGCCCACTCAGGTCAACTTGGCAGAGCCTGTGCCCCCATTCAGACTCCTCTGGTCTCAATTCCATGCTGTCTTTAAAGATGAATTGATTTCTTTGCTTGCAAGTTTACTCTTTGGTCTCAGTGGTTCCTGGTTTTCACTGTGGGGGAGGATAGGGCATGTGGAGACTGAAGGGCTAGGAGAGGAAGACATGAGCAGCTTGCAAAGTCACACATCAAACAGCCTTGGTCAGATTTCACTCCCCTTCTTGGAAGTGCAGTGTTTTTCTCGATAGGAAAGTGATTTGCGAATTGTCCCTGCCCTGCCCACCATGGAGACCTCTGTGTACATCACTGAGATACCAGATGTCCAACACTATGCCAACAGGCAGAACCATCTCCCCTCACCATTTCTTATGCACAGAGTGAGTGGGCCAAGTTAGAAGCCCTGTTCCTTGTTTTTTTTTTTTTAATTTTTATTTTAAAAATAAAAGGAGGAAAATATTAACAGAAAGACAACATTTTACAAAATAGCAAAGGAACAGTACAGACAGTACGGAGTTACAAATAAAGTGGTAGGGAATTAAGAATGCTTGTTGTATTACATATTGATATCTTCAAAGTGGTTTCTCATGAATCGGCAATTTCTTTTAAAACTTAAATATACAAACCAGCATTTTCTTTTTTTTTT